>NC_142479.1:48370500-48671000 GCF_049115385.1 Moschus berezovskii
CTTTGATTGCTTTGCATGTTTCATCTCCTAATTCTCATAACCTTGGGAAGAAGGTATTACTTTTGTATCTCTGACATGAGAAACTCTGAATGTGCAACATCTTTGATTTATCCATTTATTCATTCAACTAATAATATATTAAACCAAAGAAGATCCTGATATTCTAGTTTTTTACCTATGAAAATAACTTTTATTGAGTGTAAAGGTCTTTAGTATTCACAGATATTCACCAAACAGAGCTTCTGGGAGCACGGTGCATTGTGGATGTGGTGAGAAGCCATGTTCCTGGCCCCAGTGCCCAGAGCTGTCTCCTGTCCACACTTTTAGGCACGTATAGGAGTGGTGTGGGCCAATCAGAAGGAGGTTACTTGTCTCCAGGCGTTAGTTTAGGTCTTACCAGCTCTGACCCTGTGGCTACATAGTAACTGATCTATTAGGTTCATAGTAAAGCACCTTTTAAACATAATTTGTTAATTCAGTAGAAATCATCAACTGCTTACTACCTGCTGTGGACTAGGATAGGTAGACAAAATCTACTCTCCAGAGGCTCCAGAGGAGCCTCTCCCATTTCTGAACAGGCTGTGTGGTCAGATAACTAACTCCTCGTGTACTGTAGCCAAGCTAAAAGGGGCAGCTCTTAAACATTCCAGTTCCTTACTTAGCCAGCTTTTACCCAACTAAAACCAACTGCATGGCTGGTGCTCATATAAAATTCAGAGTTCAGAGTGAGACAAGGACTTGGGCCACATGTCTCTCCATCATGCTTGACCTTCCTCCAGATCCTGTAGTCCCGTGCTGAGCAGCCATTTTTAGGTAAGCGTGACTGTTCTGGAGAGGGGTTAGACAGTGCACTGTTGGTGCTGGTCCTGGGTTACTCAGGACAGGGTTCTTGTGGCTTTAAGCCAGGTTCCCGGAGGGAGTGGCTTTTGTAGGCCTGCCCGTGAGCTCCTCTTACAACAGATGTAGCCATGTCTGAAGTTTCCATGAAGAAAGATGTTTACATTTGAATACGTATCTAGTATTCAATAGTGAATAGTCTAGTGCATTTGTGAAACAGACAGTTAAGACAATTTGCTGCCTTAATCTAGAATGCTTTAGGTTTTCTTCTCTTATTAATGCAGTCAAGAAGATAAGGTAAAAAGAGCAACAGTGTTTAATGAGCACATATTTTCTTTCTCTGAGAACTCTCCTAACTCTGCACTGGAGGGAAGAGGGACGAGCTCTGGCCTAAGAACTCGGGAGACCTGCGCTCTCTGCTGCGCTGCTTTCTAGCTGCGTGACTTCAGAGCCTGGGTTTTCTTCCTTACCTTTACAATAGGCATCTAGTCAGGTGTTCGTCATACCTGTGCCTGTAATTAGCTAAGCTCTGTGCTTACCTGCAGAGCTAAGGACAACAGTCCATACCCTTAGGGAGTTTACAGTCTAGGACTGAGATGGGTAAGAATACTCCCTATAAGTGGGAGGAGGGGAACCTGAGGCGCCAAAGGAGGGGTCGGACAGGAAGATGTCTTAGTGAAAGTGCTGTCCCTGCGCAACACAAAAGTTGCTGAGAGAATTGTAAGAAGTGATGTAAATGGCAGAACTCTTTACAGATTCCAATTGGTACTGTATTTCACAAACTTTTTCCCTAGAGCTTTAGTGAACTGGGCTCATATGTGTCTTCTCTAACCAAGGGTGGTGCAGGGAGGACACAGGGTAGGATTAACTCCATTAGCTCTGCACTGCTTCCAGGGCTCTGGCAGTCTGGGCTCCTGCAAAGAGCAGTCTCTTTTGAGATCCCCCTGAGTGAAGACAATTAGAGAGAGTGGTTCAGTGCCCTTCGCTCCCTTTGCAGGTGTTACAGCACATGAAGGCCGTGCAGGCGGATCAGGAGCGAGAGAGGCAGCGGCGACTGGAAATAGACCGAGGTAGGTCGCCACCCCTCCTCTAGTCACCTTCCCGGTCCTTATCCCAGCCAGCTGGTTCTCATGCTTAAGGAGCTAGCATCCAGGAGAGGAGCCCTACAGGGCAGTAGGGAATAGTGTGGTGGTAGATGGCAGCATCTCTCCAGTCCCAGCTTCTCCACTGAGACCCACAGTCATATTCAACTGCTTGTCTGTCTGCTTAGATGGTTAGTAAGTTATCTCTAATTAAGCACGGCTAAACAAGATCCCCTTTACTACCTCCTACTGTTCCCCCATAATGGGAAATCACCATCCTTATTCAAGCCTGAGACTGGGAAAATGTCCATGATTGCTTTCTTCTGTTACTCCCATGTATGGTCTGTCAGCTGTGGAACCTCCAGTGCTAAGTCAAGTCTCCTTCCGGGAGACTGCAGCAGTACCTCCCAGCTCCATGTCCTGGCTCATACTTGTGCCCTTTCCACACAGCAGCCAGGGAGATCTTTTTAAAACATAAATCAATTCTGCTCCTATTTGGCTAAACCCTCTCATGGTTTCCATTTGAACTCAGAATGAAATCCAAACTCAAGTTACATGGCTGACAAGGCCTGCCATGCCCCAGCCTATTTGTTTCTCTATCCTCATTCCACGTGCCAGGGAGAGAGTACGGTTACCCTCAGCCACACAAGCCTCTGTTGTTGCAAAACACACCAAGTACAGTATCATCTTAGGAGCTTTGCTTGATTCCCTTTTCCCTCAGATCTTATGTGGCTGTCTACTGGCTTCATATGATCCCTATCTCTGCTCAGATGTTGCCTTAGGCTAACCGTAGCCTTTTCAGAGCCACTCAAACTGGAATTGCCAACCCACCTGCCACTATCACATCCTTGATTATTTCCTTTATGGCAAACATCACTGTCTTTTTTT
Organism: Moschus berezovskii; assembly: GCF_049115385.1. Lineage (NCBI taxonomy): Eukaryota > Metazoa > Chordata > Mammalia > Artiodactyla > Moschidae > Moschus > Moschus berezovskii. The sequence goes on from NC_142479.1 coordinate 48,373,308, forward strand.
TACTGTTTGTTCACTTGTTTATTGTTTGTCTCCTTCTCTAGAAAGCAGATGACTTAGGCACTAGAGGCTGACTTTTCTTCACTGCTGTATCCAAGCACTTAGAACAAGGCCCGGCACACAGCAGATGCTCTGTTGGTGGCTGCCTTCTGAGCCCCCTTACTGGAGGACTCCCATGGTTAGAGGGACGTGTATAGTGCTGATTATAGGCGGGCCCTGAGATCAGAACCCCCGAGTTGTGAGTCCGTTGTACGTGCATGGCCACTGTGCTGCCTGTGTTTACTGTGACTGCTGCTGCTTTTGCCTCTGAATGGCACATGTTCTCTTAAGGCTGGGCAGAGTGTGTTCTTGGCATTCTTGGTGCCCATCTGGAACTTGGAGTTTGTTTACACGTAGAAAAGTAGTGGGAAGCTACAGTGCTAACACTACTACCATTCAGATACATGACAGTTCAGATAGGCTTCTGAGCCGTAACAGGACATTTACCCACCATCTGTGGCATTCTGGCTTTCGAAAAATGTACTTCAGTCTTTCAGATAACTTATTTGTAAATGCATTTTTAGAAACCAGTTATTTCTAAGGTGGCTGTCATATGTAAACATACTTGAGCTGTGGAATAAATCTGAATGTTATATAGACTCCTGAGTTGAAGTCTAGAGTACTGACAAGCTGTTAGCTTTACTTTTTCAGGAAAACATTTCCAACCTTTCTAACTCTGAACCTGAATGCTCACTTTTTCATCCTGCCCTCCCATGCCACATTTCTTTCCAAAGCTTGGAAAGATGAGAGTCCCATAGAATCAACCCCTCCCTTCTTTCCTCTGCTCACAGTTGAGTTGTGCAAGGCTGCGAATGGCTGTGTCTCACAGTTCTAAAGGAGCACCAGACTCATCACCCATACCTTTCTTATGCCCCTCTTGCTTTATCACCCTACTCTTTCTGCTGCTTGTGGCTAGGAACCCCTTAATAAGAATCCATTGGGCAAACCCTGAGAGCAGCTTATTGTATTTTAGGGAGGGCTTACTTCCCAGAGAACAGAAAGACATGTGATCCACCGCATTAGGGGGAAGGGAGCCCGAATCCATATTAATTACTTGGGATAGCACACTGGAGGTTTGTGAGAGAAGCTACTTTGGGGTATACTTTCTCGTAGAGGCTGAGAAGAAGTGGGAGGCCAAGCAGCGAGCTAAGGAGGCTCAAGAGCGGGAGCTGCGGAAGCGGGAGAAGGCAGAAGAGAAGGAGCGCCGGAGAAAGGAGTATGACGCCCTCAAAGCAGCCAAGCGGGAGCAGGAGAAGAAACCTAAGAAGGAAACAAATCAGGCCCCGAGTAGGTTTTTCTATCAGTTGCAGGGTTCCAGGAGGGGTATGGTGAGAAGATGGCTTAGATTTATAGGCATAGCTGAGTGAGCAAGCAAGTGAACAAGTTTACAGACCTTGTCAGGTAAATATACTCTAAAGTCTGGGAGTAACTTGCAGGATCCACTTAAGCGAATGGGAACCCTTCTAGTGCCCTGACTGGTTTGTTTTCCCAGCGTCACGTGCTTGGATCCAGTGTGGCTGAGAACATTTCCAGAACAGGGAGTTCTGTAAAGGTCATGTTCTAAAATCACCCAGAAAGGTGAAGATTGCATATGGTCACATTACTCTTAGAAGACCCTTCCATCATCCAGCAAGTGGACCGGGCTCATGAGTGTGTGGTGCTGTCTCTGGTGCCAGCATGGCTTGTGATTTTCTTTCCAAGTTGGACCAGATCACGCTTTAGTGAACACCAGAGAATTATGTGGCCTGCATTCAGGAAGCCATGTCATGTTAAAACACATTAGTGTTTTGCCTGAGTATGTCCTGTTGGATTTGTGTAGCAATGTGGCTCCATGTATAAGTGAGGACTGTATATTTTCTGGGCCAAAAGGGGCCCCTGCAGGAAAGGCACCTGAACAGGGAAGCTCTGTGGGGAGGGGAGGCCTGTGTCTGTCCCTGCTTGCCCCCCACTGGCCTTGAGCAGGTCACCCAGCCTCACCGCCATTTTGTTCCCTCATGTAAATAAGGCTCATACCTCCTTACAGGGTTGTGATAGGATTGAGAAAAACCTCTGACAGGATCATGTAGTTCTTGGCATATGGGTGTTCAGACAGGTTTTTTTAAACTTTGCCTAAAAAATCTCAAAATCAATTTTTCCCCCTAGTTTTAAATATATTCATTGCAGAAAATGTCTGTATATATCAGAAAATTGCAATCACCTGCAGTCCCATTCCCAGCATCAATCACTGTTGCCAGCATGTGTGTCAGGCTGTTTTATATATTAGAAGTATTTATACATGTTGAACCTGTTTCCCCAAATGGGCAGCACTCTATCCATGCTTGACACCTCCTGATAAAGCCCTGCCCTTGGCCCTAGGGGCCTGGATCTTTGGCATGTTATGGAGGAGAACGTAGGACCCTGGGGACTGTATGCTACATGAGACATCCAGAATGAATCTGTTTCAGTCTACTCCCTGAGATCCAAGGGAGAAAGTTCATGTTTCAATCTCTGCATAGCGGAGTTTTTAAGAGCTCAGGTCTTCTTGTAATTGTGTTCTACGGGCCTGGGGAGTTTTCATCAGAGCGGAGGGGTGAGAGTGGCTGTGCATGGAGACTAGCACTGCTGAGTGCGCCTCTCCCTAAACTGCCTGAACTCTGTCTATCATGACTCTGTCCCTCCAGAATCTAAGTCTGGCTCTCGCCCCCGGAAGCCACCACCCCGGAAACACACTCGATCCTGGGCTGTGCTCAAGCTGCTGCTGCTGCTGCTATTGTGTGTGGCTGGTGGGCTGGTTGCTTGTCGGGTGACCGAGCTGCAGAAGCAGCCCCTCTGCACCAGTGTGAATACCATCTACGACAATGCCGTCCGGGGCCTGCGCAGCCATGACATCCTCCAGTGGGTCCTGCAGACCGATTCTCAACAGTGAGCTTGTCCTCAGCACCTGCTGCCTCCCAGCCTTGGAGTTTGGATTCCTATGGAATTGGGTTCTGCTGGACACAACCTCTTTTTAGTGTCAGACCTACCTGCCATCATCAAATGGCTGCCGTTTGGTACTTGAGACCTCCTCTTTGTAAGACTTCTTTGTTCCTCAGTCAGGGTTCCCTGGTGGAATAAGGAGAAATAGGAGGTGGGGACAGTTACCTGCATGCTTAAAAGAATAGGCTTGGGGTAGGGAGAGAGCCTTTTCTAGTTATACAAAGCTGTGTAAAGGCAAGACTTGTTTCTACTAAAGGTCAGCTGTCACTACATTTATACTTTTGTATGTCACAGACCCTTTCTTTCATTCCTTCCTGGGGAGCCAGGGCAGATCAGGAGGCAGTGTGTTACTGGGGACTAGGGGAACACCATACTTGGCAAATCTCATCCAAATTGGGGGGGAGGGGCATACCTATTTTTTAAGGATCTCAGACATTCAGATATTTTAACAGCCATACAAAATCTTGGGCTGTGACAGGACTTCCAGATCATCCAGTCCTATGTAACACTTGTAGACAGGGAGACTGAGGCTTTCCATGACTTGCCTGTGGTCTTCCAGCTAGTTTGGGGCAGAACTGGATTCTCCACCCTGGTATCTTTTTTTTTTTCCATCATTTTACCTTCTTTATAATGTCCCGAGTAAACAAAACTTACACCAGAATTGGGTGTCTCTTGGCTGGAGTATAAAATCTCTCATGGGAAACAGATTTATGACCTATAAATAGAAATCTCATAGCCACAAGGGTCTTGGGCAGCTCCTGCAGAGTCCTGCCACAACTTACGTGGCTTCTATAAAATGGGCACAGTCCAGGCTCCTGGCGTCAGTTTGAGAGCATTAATCCCTTGATTGCCAATAAACAAGAAGCTGGATCCTTGCAAAGCCACGTTGTCTGTGATAGCTCTGTTAGATAATTGGTGTGACTGAATACCACATAGGCAACCTGAAAACTAAAGCTTCATAAGAGACTTGATGTTTAGAATTGATCCTAGACATCACAGGAGTTTAAAGGTGGTACATTAACGACTAGCATGAATAAGGACAGCACTGTCCACTCCCTTTACCTGCCAGAGTCAGCATCTTCTTGCTCTGTGGCCTCCTCCACCTCTTTTCACTACATCAGAAAGGGCCGTCATGGTGCTCATTCACAGAATACCCGTGATTGAAAGCTCCCCGCCTTTCTCCAGGGAGATTGAGAACCTGTCATGTTCAGAGACGGTGGGGTCCAGCTTGTCAGCACTAGTGGCCCATGGATAGCACTGACACTTGTGACTGTCCTGATAATGGGAGAAAAGATTTAATTTTTTTCTCCCTCAGGGAGAACTGCTGTTTAGGCCCACACCTCATTCAGAATCACATTCCTTTATTTTTCCTCTAAGCTCCAGAACCAGTGGTACAAATGCTTTATTAAAATTAAACACAGGACATAAAATGAGATTAAGAGAATACAGAAGTCAGCACAGTGACTGGATCCCCGTTCCTTGGCTGGGTGAGGGCGCTTCGGTGGGTGTGAGGAAGGCAAGAGCACGTCCAGCCTCGTCAGGTCACCGGCTGAGGGCAGTTCACTTGTGACCTGGAGATTTGATGCTAGGGTACTTTTGGATTTCTACAATTATTAAATACATGTCTGAGTGGTCTGTCTTTGTTCCTTTGTATTTCTGAGGGCAGCCTGGGGCAAGGGCAGGGGCAGTTCATACGTGGCAGTCGACTTGCTAGGAGAGGAAGGCAAATGTAAGCACCTCGGCCTCCACCCCAGGTGGGCAGGGAGAGACACCATCACAAATAGCCACACCAAGGCAAGCCTGCTGTGGGCAGAAGCCAGGCTTGTGCTGCAGGAGGCGCTCCTGATTCCTACGCTGCAGTCATGCTGCGAGGTAGTAGCAGCAGTGGAAACCAGCTTTTCATCCTCATCCTGAGGGCTGGCTTCAGTCTGCACTGTCTAAGGAGAGATCTGGCTGCAAAGTTGTCATCTGAAGGTAGATACGCCTGGACAGCTCTGGTCCAACACGGCGCAAGGTGGCTGTCACGCCTTCCCCACGGCGCACCTGTAAGTCTGCGAGCAAATTCTGGCGTTCTTGCTCAGAAAAACACCGCTTATAAGCCTGAAAGTAGTAAATGACCTGTTAATACCACACCATCCACAGCCATTTTTCATCTATGAACAGAGGATAGGAAGCTCATGTTGGAGGATAAGAATGTCCTCCCTCCCTGATCACTGTTGACTCTGATCTCAGACCCTCACTGTTGATTTACAAGGCATTCTTGGGCCCTCACCAGTGCTGTCCATGGAAACTGGGAGTCCACCAAGGCCACAGCACACTGGGCAGTGACCCCTGGAATAGCATACCTGGATCAGGACCTGTGGGGAGGGATAGGCGTCCACAATGGCACTGGCCATCTCCAGGCTGACCCGGTTCAGCTGCTGAATCTGTCTCCTCCAGACCAGTGCAAGCCCCCTGCCAGAGCGGTCCACCTTGGCACCTCCAGCCCAGTCACTCTCCAGGCAGAAGGAGAAACTAGTTTGATCTCGGAGCTTCCTGCAAACAGCGCAGTTGAGGAGCTAAAAGTCGTGCATTTCTCTGCTGCACTTGTCCCTTTAACTAGGAACTTAAAAACCTTCCACTGACCTTGGAAGAGGTGTGCACAATGTTCCACCCAAACAATGCTAGTTGCTTAGAAACTAACTGCTGCTGCTAGATTCCCTTAAAAACAACATTTACTCCTTTTCATTAAAAGAGAAGTTACCAGAAAGTTACCAGATTCTTGCTTACGTTGAGCCTGGGCTCCATCTGGGGAGGCAGTGTGCACAGGCGTAGGCACAGGGCACGGGATCAGGCAATTTAGAGTCTAGCTCTGGTTCTTCTAATTTGCTCGGAACTTTGACAAGTTGGTCTCTTCAGGCCTCAGTTCCCTCAGGTATAAAATGAAGGACTCGACTGTCTCTCAGGTCTCATTAATTTTAAGTTTTGACTATGAACAGCCCTTGAGCTAAGTAGGCTAAAAAATTGTTTTACAAAAGCTTGTTTCATTGTGACCTGATCTGCAATGAATCCTGGTAACTTGGCGCACTGATAACCCAGTACGAATCTGCGGAACATAAACTTACACATAAACTAAAGCATTAGTTGCTCAGTTGTGTTCGACTCTTTTGCAACCCCATGAACTGTACCTCTGTCCATGGAATTCTCCAGGCAAAAATACTGGAATGGATTGCCATTCCCTTCTCCAGGGGATGTTCCCGACCCAGGCAGTGAACCCAGGTCTCCCATGCTACAGGCAGATTCTTTACCATCTGAGCCACCAGGTGATCCCTACACATATAAACTAAAGGAGAACATTTTAAAGGGACCGTGCTTGAAGGCTCCTTCCAAGAATCCCCAGGATTAAGTCAGCTGCTTCTGCCTCAAGCTTGAGCAACAACAGACTAGCAGCACAGTTAGAGGAAGGAGACATCTTCTTTGGGTACCAGAATCACTGTAAAGGACAAGGCCCAGCAACTGAGCCAGGATGGGATGGGGGCACTCACTTGAAGGGCGCTTCAGCCACGGCCTTTGTGAACGCGCACGCCAAGTCAGCCAGCTCTTTCCAGCTCTGCACAATTCGAGCCTGGGCTTCTGTGTGCAGCTGCAGATCTACCAGTGCCTAGAAACCCCAAAGCAGGATGGACTGGAAGAGTATGGAGAGACCAGTTTGAAACCATTCTCTCACTGTTCACTGAAGCTACACCCCAGTCCCTTGGCTCCCTGTTTGGCCCTTCTTTCCTACCTAGTGCCAGGGCAGAAAGTAGTGTCCAGCAGGCATTTTACTCTTTAGCAACTCAGGTTAGGTGAGAGTGGGTGCCCACACTGATTCAGGCAACAGAAGTTCTTACCTCTTCCATATCTACCCTGGTCACCATGGCCACTGTGTTGGCCTCTGGTTGTTTCTGCTGCTTCTTCTTCTTGGCCTGTTCTCTACTTGCCACTCTCTGTTTCCTTCTTAGAGGATTTGGAGCACTGGAGCAGGGGAGGAAATCAAAAGTGTAGCAGCTCTAGGCTGAGCTCAGGCAGAAGAGGTGTGAGAAGGCTGGACCAGAGAGTCACAAAGGGCTAGTAGGGATGCTGTTTTACAGAGGGACCCAGATCTGGGATGAATAAATTCACCCCTGTTGGCCCAAGAGCTGCCCCTTTAATACTAAGTCTTGAAGACAAATCCAAACCTGAAGCACTTCTCTGGATCCACAATCACCAGTGATAGATCTTTCCCAGCTGTCCTTGCTGTGATGTCAGTCACAAAGCTCCGAAGTGTTTCCTTCCCTTCCTCAGTGCTGCCCAGACTTCCCTGCATGAAGGGGCAGAAACCGCATGAATGCCTGCTCCCTAGAGCCAGCCCTCTGCCTGGCCTCAGCACCCACCCCTCTGGCTGTACCCACCTGCTTGAAGTGGTCGATCATGGACATAAACACCTCGGCCAGGAGCAGCACCAGAACCATGGGCTCTTCCACCCAGCCCTCCTCGCCATCCTGTTAAAGGACACAGAACCCCGCAGAGGGAGGTAGGTCAGCAGGTGCTCAGCACCTGTGAGAGAAACCCAGGCCTACTGGGTGAATGACTTCATCCCCATTGGCCTAGTCCATTTTGCAGTACCCTTTTTCTTCTGGAAAGAAATCATGGTGGCAAGAAATAGTAACCCATGATTCTGTCCCTCCCAGTCCTCAAAGGTTTAACCTTGGCGTACTGCACTTTAGAAGTCGTGAATATGAAAGGTAAGTTGAAACAGGCTTAGAAGTAACTGCCAACATTCTATGCATTTTGAATTGGGGAATGGAGGGTAGAAAACTCTTCTGAAGAATCTGGAACAAATATGTAATTTGGGCTTTGAAGGTAAATGCGAAGTATGAGCTGAGTGGCTCTTGGAAAGGAATAGGTTTTCTGTGACAAAGATAAGAATCACCAAGGGAACTTGGGTCTGTGAGAGCACCTCTCTTTCACCACACTAAGGCATAATCAAACAAAGCCAAGGTCACATACCAGTCCACATCCTACAGCACAGTATTAACCAATCTGAAATGGCAGCACTACCCCAGATGCAGAAACTGAGTAAAAGCTTATTATATGAGGTACAGTGCTGTCCCCTGTAGTTTCCCTGCACCCTGCCCACACCCTGAAAACAAGCCCTTTATTAAACCCTCCTCAAATTTATACTGAGCGTGCCATCTGCTTTCCAGCTGGGGCCTTGACTGAAATATAGCTTTTAGAATAAAAGCATACTTATCCTGTTAACTCTAAGGAGGAGGAGAGACAGCAGTCAGAAAACGCCTACCTCAGAGGGCCCAGCCCTTCTCCTCCACGTGAGGCTGCAAGGCACAGCCTGCGCCTCAATCACACAGCAGCAATCCATGGACTGCAGGGCTCCGAGGAGCTGACCCCCACCTTCCATCTGTAAGAGCACTGCAACAGATGGGAAAGGGACTGTCAGCAGGACCCAGAAAGCAGTTTACCCAGCAGGAGAGAAAGAAAGATGCCTGTAGGACCTGGATCCAGCAGCACCACGATGTGCTTTAAGCACTCCTCTGGCCTCTGAGCTTTCAGCCTGTTAACCAGAGCTATCTTCTTCCTCCTTTCCTGTTGCCTCTGGGTGCTTTCCTTCTGGCTTGCTCCTCCCCACTGCTGGCATCCCTGTGTGCTTCTCTTCTGGACCTTCTGACTATACTTGCGTCTCTTCTGAGGCAGGGGCAACTCAGCATTTGTTGTGGTTACTGTCAAGCTGTTGCTCTGGACAGAGCGGGTAGTTTGGTAAGATGGCAGCTGATGGCATGGATTGTCTACCACAGGGTCCTTGTTATTTGATGCATGCCTCTCTGAGGTACCACAGAGGAGAATATCACGGATCTTTGTAAATGGCTGTTTTTGCCAGTCATGTGATGCTCCTTCATTATTTTGATGATCCAAAACCCTTTCAGATGGGGAGCTGGATTTTTCAGGGCTCAGCTGTCTGTGAGTCAAAAACTTACAAATAAGCCTCTCAGCCAGGGGCAAAATTTCCTCCTCATTCTGACTTCCACTGCTTAGCACACTGACTGGCTCTGTGTGTATGACAGTTTCAGCGGCCTCTGGAACGGGTGGTGGACCTTTCAATTTTGGTGATGGACAGGAGGCCTCAGAATCTGAGATGTCAACCACTACAATCTTCTCATCCTCCTGAGGCTGCCTCCTCTTTATTGAAGACGGTTTTTGCTTCAGAAAGGCAAATGTTGGCAGCTCCTCAGAGTCACTCTCACTGGAATCCAGTGAGAGTGAGGACGTCTTTACAGCCATCAGTAGGTGCAATCAGACTAATTCCCTGCAATGAAAAGAGAGATGAGCCACAGACCGGAGCACTGAACTCAGTCCAGCTGTTGTGTTCAATGGCCAAGCTTTATGGAAATAAATGATATACAGAGAAATGAAGAAACAGAGAAACAGGACATGGTCCAATACGATCAATCTGGAACTCAGAACAGCTATGTCTAGTCTAACAGGAACCCTCTTCACATCCCTGTGAGGCATAAACAAAGTGGAGGCTACCATTCAAAAATGTTAATGAGGCAGGAACAAGACCCAGTACCACCTCTTTACTGAGCTCTGCATGTAAAATGGAGATTTCAAGAGTCATTCTTTTTTAACTGAGATCTCGCTCACATACCATAAAATTCCATCCTTTTAAAATGTACACAATTCAGCAGTTTTCAGTATATTTGCAAGGTTGTATCACCATCACTACTATCTAATTCCAGAACACTTTCATCATCTCAAAAAGAAATTCCATAGCCACTAGGCAGTCCGTCCATTTCCCCTTCCCTGGAGTCCCTGGCAACCATAAACCTACTCCTGTCTCTACAAATCTACTACGTATTCTAGATAGTTCACAGAAATGGAGTCCTAAGTATGTGAACTCTGGTGACTGGCTTCTTAGCATGTTTTCAAGGTTCATTTATGTTGCAGCATGTGTCAGGACTTCATTGCTTTTTATAGCTGAGTAACACTTCACTCCATTGATGTGCCATATTCTGTCTATCCATTCATTTGGTGGACATCCTGTTTGATTCCATTTTTGACCATTACGAATGCTGCATGAACATTCACCTCCTAGTTTCTGTGGGGATGCGTTCAGTTCTCTTACAGAAATATCTGGGGTTGCAATTGAGGGGTGGTGCGCAAGACCATCTGAACATACTAACACTGCAGGATGAGCCATGTAACCTGTCCCGGCCACGCTTTTTCAGTAAAACAAGGATAGTCTCATTACCTACTTTACAACGATGTGAGGAGTTAAAAAAAATTTTTTTTTAAGTAATTCATCTATAGAGCTTAGTACTGTATCTGGCACGCAGGAAGTGCTGTGTAACGCTGAACGACTAGGGAGGGACCTCCCTATCCCCGCTCAGGGCTCGGTTAGTGTTAGTTACTCGGTCAGTCGTTTCTGATTCTTTGAGACCCCATGAACAGTAGTCTGCTAAGCTCCTCTGTCCACGGACTTCTCAGGAAAGAATACTAGAGTGGGTGCCATTACCTTCTCCAGGAGAATCTTCCCAACCCAGGGATCGAACTCGGTTCTCCTGCATTGCAGGCGGTTTCTTTACAGTCTGAGGCATCAGCCTCGGTAACTCTGGCAAAATGCGGGTATCGGACAAGCAGGCCCCTGCTGAGCTCGCTCCACGTCTCTCCCGCAGGCACAGGGCGGACAGCTCGTCCACACGCGGCGGCAAAGGCCGCGGCCACCAAACCCCGACAGACCCTGCCTCAGGAAGTAGGCCCTGCACCGCCGGCCCACCGGCAGCCCAGCCCAGCGGCGCTCACCAGCAACTCGTCGCGCCACTCTTTCGTCTGCCACGCAGGACCCGGAAGTAGATCTCCCGGTAGCGGAAGCACAACTCTAACACCGGAAGCGGGAGTACGTAAAACATGTCGTTGGCGGTGCTGGCGTGGAGGACGCGCACTGCGGGTAATCGGACGCCGTGGCCGTTGCGGGGCGAGGAGTAGAAGTGCAGTGGAGACCTTGCAGGGAGCCTGAGGGTGGAGGCGGTACCCCGTGGAGCCTGGGGGAAGGAGGAGACGGAGGGAAATGTGCGGGGCAGTCGTTGATCACGTGACATCTGGGGCGTGGAGCACGTGACCTTACCTGGACTGGCTTCTGACAGTTTCCTTTGTTGCTGCTTGTCCTCTCCTCTGTCTGGGTTTCTTTGGATCCTTTCATCTACAAAAATAGGTTGCACGTTGGCGCTCAAAAAGTTAATCCATTCGTTCAGTAGATTGAGGTCTGCATTTGTGCCAGACACTGGTAGGTGTTGAGGATCTCAGCAGAGAAGATGAAGGCAGTCTCTAGCCCCAGGAGAGTTACTTGTAATAGATAAGCCAGTAAATAAGCACATAAATAAAACTGTGAATCATTACAGGTGCTGTGACAGAGAGGGAAAAATGTGTCTGTGTCTTTTCTTTTAGGTTGGGTAGTCAGGGAAGCCCTCTGAGGAGGTAACATATAAGTTAAGACCTTAAGGATGGTAGGAAGCCTGGTTTTGTAAGAGAGTGAGGGGCTTGAGAATGATTTGATCTAATTTTCCATTTTGAGAAGGAAGCTCTTGCTCCTCTATGAGTTTAAAAGGAGTAGGAATAGAAATGAGGAAACCAGATGGGAAGTAGTAACAGTAGACCTGATGAAAGATGATTTAGTCAGGATGTTGGTGTCCGTGAACTTGAAGGGAAATTGGTGGATTTGAGATCTGTTTTGGAGATAGAATGCAGAGCTTGCTGGTGGAGTTCCTCCATACCTGAGGTTAGCGAAGAGAAGGAATCTACAATGACTCTTTGACTTCTGCCTGACCAGCTGTGTAGGTGGTAGCATCATTTTCTTTGAGGAGAATGAGATATAGGGTGAAGGGGAAAGATTTGTGAATGAGATAAGGTAGATAAAGCCAAAGTCCAGTTTCTTAACTTTAGTGAGTGAACAAATGTATAGGTGTTTAAAGGTAGGTAGATCCTGATGCTGGGTGTTTAATATGTTGTCTAAGTCCTTATCTCTGGTCTTTTGCCCCAGCTAGTCTCTGTTCTAATTAAAACTTCAGAAGCCTAGATTTTAGAAACTATGAACTGACAGGCTCCAGGGTCGCACAGGGCTTCTCTAAAGACTCTGGCATGACCCTGATTAACACAGCTGTATCTGGAGACCTGAATGCAAGGATTACCAATCCTGGGCTTGTTCTATAGCACAGGGCTTCCATTCTGGTCAGCATGAATTTTAGTTCACTTTCCTTTTTTAAATAAATACCATTGAGCACTTTGGAATGAGTCCGGAGAGGTCAGATTAACAAGGGCATGGTTATCAATCAATCTTCCCTATACTTAATGGGCTTTTGCCAAGCAAAGGGACTGGCCTTCTGAACTGCACCGGAGCCTGTGGGAGCCACCCTTAGAGAGGCTGTCCTTTTTGTTTACAAGTATCTGGTGTGCTGTGGATGGGTGGATGACTAAGAAAGTGGTAAGTGAGGTCCAAGCAGGAGCCTGTCTCTGGGTGTTCTGTTGTTGGGCTCTGTGGTCTGGTCCCTCCACAGTGCATGGGACCTTGAGGGCGTAATGGTGAGTGAGCCTGAGACAGGCAGCTCTGTGGTGGCCTCTTGCTGGCTTCTGTTTCTGTGGTTTTGTTTCTCCTCAGTAGGACTGCATATGTCAAAACCCAGGACACCTGGGATGTTTTTTTCCATTAATAGTTTACTCCCTCCCCCGAACCCTAGGCCACACACACAACTCATGTAGTGCTTCCACTGTGGACAATACAAGGACTTCAGACATTCCCTGAAAACCCACACAGTCAAGTGGCATTTCTGCTCACATTTTCTTCACTTCCCCTGAAAATGCCCCCTGCTGCCTCTCGGCTTAGCAAATGGCCCACTGAGGCAAAGAACGAGAATGTCCTGGAAAGCCTGTTTGAGCAGTATTTCTGTTCTCTGTGCAGTTACAGCCCTGCTGAGCCCTCCTCAGGCTGCAGCTCTTACTGTCAGATATGCATCCAAGAAGACAGGTGGCAGCTCCAAGAACCTTGGTGGAAAGTCTCCAGGCAAACGCTTTGGCATCAAGAAAATGGAGGGTAAGGGTGTGGCCTGCCTTCCACTTCCCACTTAGCAACCTCCCTTGCTGCCCCGATGTTCCTCTGAAGAGCAGGCAGACCACACAAGTGCCTGGCCCTGTACTCTCCATGTTGCTTACCAGAACATGTAGTTCCAAATTAAAGCAGCAGATAAGACCCGAGGCAAGGTGGAGGGGCTGAGGAAGAGCAAATAGGTGGGAACCTTGACCATGTGACTGGAGTGGAGGTTCCCAGGGAGGGGTTGAGTGGAGGTTCCCAGGGAGGGGTTGGGGGCTGCTTGTGTCAGACTCTCTAGGAGTTGGTCCTTTCCAGGGCTGGGTCTAGAGGTTGGTATGCAGCATTTGGGCCAGGAAAAGTGTGGGCTACTGTGTTTTCTTAGCAGTTTGCTATCTGCCTCATTGTTGGCACCCAAAGGCAATGCACTTGTGGACTTCTCTTCTAGGTCACTATGTTCATGCTGGCAACATCCTTGCAACTCAGCGCCACTTCCGCTGGCACCCAGGTGCCCATGTAAGTTGCTTTGTGCTTCCCTCCCACCCCCACTTTTTCTTTACCTCTCTATGCTCCCGAGCACAGTAATTGTAACAGTTGCAACTGTTGGGTGCATACCAAATACCAAGCATCATGCTGATTCCTGGGCCTGCAGTATCTTATTTCATCTTTACTCCCATCCCGAGGGTAGGTGGGTATCATCTGTATTTTATAGGTGGGATGCCAAAAACTTAGAAAGGGGGTGGTGGGGTAGTGACAGAGCTGGGATTTGAACCAGGTCTGCTGACTCCCAGGTCACTTTTTTGCCTAACCCCCATTTCTTGGAAGAGGAGATTTCTAGTCATTTAAGATATTTTTTTAATCTTGAGAAGCTAATTTCAACTTATTCATTTTTTCTTATTTTTAAGAATTCCTCCTTTGCATAAAGTTGTTATTAGGTGCCTGGAAGATAACTTGAATCTAATAAAATAGGATTAAGTATATGGGCCAGAAATTAGGTCCATACCAGGCAGGAATTTCAGCATCAGCAAGTTAGTATCACTTGCTAAGGTAGGAAAGTTCTTTTACACAGATCTATGCTCTATTCTTTACATTGTTTAAAATGTTATTTTAGTTTCCTCTGTAATCTATTTCGTCCTCCCTTCTTACCTCTTTTTTGGCAATTTTAGTAGGTACAGAAAGACTGATAGTAACCTATAATTATTTCAGAAATGCTAATTTGTATGTGAATTGACTATATGTGTAGTAACTTTTTTTTAAGAACTGGAGACATTCGGTATGTGTCTATGTTCATTTTTAGTTCTACTAAAATAATGACAACAATAATAAAAACTAATATGTTTTGACCTGGGCAGTATTTTAAGCTCTTTCTGATTATTAACTCAGTTTAATTCTCAAGATGACCCTATGAAGTAGTTAATATTTATCCATATTTTGCAGTTGAAAAAAGTGAGACACAGTGAAGTAAATTAACTTGCTCAGATCACACAGTAGTAAGTAGTAGTGCTGGGATTTGAACCAGAGTCTGTTCTTTTAATTTGAGAAATAATGCAGGACTGCCTGGATAAAATTTGCCACACATCTAATCTCAAGTTCGATAAATGAAAAAAGCTAAGATATGTATAGGTAATAACATATATATATTTAATAAACAGTTTATCTTAATCTCTTCGTTCATATTTCTCACCTGAAAATCAGGTTTAGACGTAGTACCTACTTCACAAGGTGAGAATTAAGTGAGTTAATGTGTACAGTAGTGCTTAGAATAGTGCTTACACACAGTAAGTATGACACAGTATTAGCTTATATCATTACTTTTGTTTAATTAGCATATGCATTATCTATATAGCTTTGAGCCTAAACTTCACCATATAGATGAAAATGTTGCGTCAAACTAGTGTTATGTTAAGCCTCCCAGAACCTGGTTTGGGCATCTGTCCAGTGTGGCTTCTGGCCACCTGTCCAGATAGAGGTCCAGGCATTAGCCCTTAGGGACTAGGATTGGCTGTTGGAGTTTTCTTTTCCCACCTTTGTCATGGAATCATTACCAAGCCCAGAGGGAAAGGGAGCCTTAGATGAAGCTTTCTGAACCCTCCCTTTTGGCCCCAGGGCCCCCAGGGCCTGAATCTTTGTGAAGAGTCTATCCTAGAGCCCTGGGATGCCCCACCACCCCACCTCCCCCAGCTGTCCAGCTAACTACTCTGTGTGTTGCAGGTGGGGCTGGGAAAGAAGAAATGTCTGTATGCCCTGGAGGAGGGGATAGTCCGCTACACTAAGGAGGTCTATGTGCCCAGTCCCAGCAACTCGGAGGCTGTGGATCTGGTCACCAGGCTGCCCGAGGGGGCTGTGCTCTACAAGACTTTTGTCCACGTGGTTCCTGCCAAACCTGAGGGCACCTTCAAACTGGTAGCTATGCTTTGACCTCCTGGTTGAGACCTTTGGAGCCCAGGTGACAGGAGAGCATGGTACCAGACGTCATCAAGAGTTGGAGTGATGACAAGGCCTCCCAGTGAAGAAGTCTGCTTGGTGGTGACTGCAGGAGACTCTGAAGTGACTGGTGGAAGCCCTCTGGGAGACCTGATCTGGGGCCAACAATAAAGTTAGCTAGAGTTGAGTTTCTGCTCTTTGGGGACAAACCTGGATGGAGCGGCACACTGATCTGTTTATTCATGTTCTCAGGTGTACACAAAGAAGAGGGGACTCCAGAGGAAGCACTTTCCTCCTTCCACAAGAAAGAGAAGAGCTCGTACTTGAGGGCGTCATAGCTCCTTCCCCTCCTGGATCCCGCAGAAGTCAGGCTGGGAAAGAGTGGGTAGGAGGGGCCGAGGGGCCAATAGAGAAACCCAGTGTGGTCATGTTCTTTCCTGGAGCCACATTCATAGGGAACAGCGGCAGCAGCCCCAGAAATGGCCACATGGCAGACCCCTTCCTGCCTGTGTGGGTCCAGGGCAGAGAGGCCCCATCCGGCCTGGAATACTAGGATCCTTCCAGGGATGAGGAAGATACGTCACTGGATACAATTCCAGGGATGAGACAGACTGGGTGACAAATGAGCTGCTTTCTTCTCACCCAGAGACACACCACACTGGCATTGTTTTCTGATTCTTGGTTTATCGAAAACTGTAAACTACAGCAAAGAATCTGGCTTCAGGAATACTCACTCTGGTCCTAGAGTGGGCTGAGAGCAGGCTTTCATTGTCAACCCAAGACCTTTAAAATCTTGGCTTGAGTGGAAGGGTGAAGAAGGACGTCTCAGTGGGGATGGACAGTCATCCTGGGTGTTAGAGGCAGCCGATGTTGGCTGCAGTCCCAGGGAGAACTTGCACAGTTAGTGGCTTCCTCCCAAGGACTATTCTCTGCCCTGAAGGCAGGAGCTTCAGGGGTTGAGGGCAGAGAAGTCTTAATTCTGGAGGTCTGCTTTGGGTTTGTCACCTTGATTCTCAGGGCATGACCCCACATTTCTTACCTCCTGCAAAAGTGACCCAGGGTATGTCAAGGTCTTGTACTAAGGCCCAGCTGGAGGAGATTGCTGGGAGCATCTCCATAGGCTCCGTGCTGTCCCTGCCAGTGCCTTGGAGAAGCAGGAAGGGGCAAGATGGAAGAACTGCTCCCTCCTATAGTGTTGCCCTGAGCAAGCAGTTGGCTGCTTCCTGTGGTTGGCTGAGCAGAGCCCTGGTTGGGTGGTAGTGGAGATATGACCTTAGGACCTCCGTACAGCTGGATGGCAGCTGGGAGAGGTAGAGCAGAGATTTCCCACTCCCTTTCAATCCGCCCGCACCCCCGCCCACACACTCCTACTCCCTCTTTGGCTTTTGCTTTCCGTGTCTCCTCTCCCCCAGTGATGGTCCTTCCTGGAGACAAGTTGAATTTTAGAGCTCTTGTCTCCATGGAAACTTTTCCTGCCCAGGCTAAATCACTTGCCTACTCCAGTGTTCTTGCCTGGAGAATCCCAAGAACGGGGGAGCCTGGTGGGCTTCCGTCTATGGGGTCACACAGAGTCGGACACGACTGAAGTGACTTAGCAGCAGCAGCAGCAGACTAGGATCTGCCATCCTTTACCAAAGAGGTGAAGTGGAGCCTCTAGCCTCTAGCCAAATCCTAGGCTCTATCCGTGATCTTTCCTTGTCCCAGGGGCTCCTATTAGGCATTTGCTTACATACAATTAAAAAGTAGTAAGGAAAAAATGCTGAGTTCTCCAGGGCACTCAAGGGTGGGAGGACTGAACATTAACCTCCCTGCAGGCCCAGAGCCAGAAGGACTGTGCAGTCAGCTGGAGCATCTGCTGCTGCTGGTCCTTTTGAACACTCACAGTGGGACAGGGAAGCCGGCTCCCATAGGGGTAGCTACTTTGGAAGCCCACCAACCTGAGGATAGCCTGTGACTGAGGGAGCCAGGCAGGCTTGCACAGCTGTTCGCCAGCTTCCATCTGGGCCCTTTGCACTAGGATGAACCTGAGATCAGAGTGCCACACGCCCTTCTCTCCAAGACGTCTCTCTACACTTCCTCCCCTCCTTCCTTGGGCCACTAGGTCCTGGCATGCACTTCTCCCCCCCAACTCCCAAGTGGCAGCCCCAAGGGTCCTATCTCACCTGCATCCCCTGGGCCTCTTGGCACCTTTCCACTGCCTGGACCTTGGTGGGGTGCTCCCATGGTGCTAAAGGGAGAGGTGTACTCCTAGGGACCCTGAAGGATGACTCAGAGTGAAGATCAGGGTTTAGGGTCAGTGAGCAAGAGAGCAGAACCCAAACCTTTTTTGTCCCCATGTCCCTCCCCCCATCTTGCATCTTGTTTGTTTTCTTCCTCCACCAGTCCAAAGCACAGAGCCCAGACCCTTAGCATTTCGGAAATGCACTCAGGTATAAATTCCACTGTTTTCTGGCCTCACGCTCATTCTTTCACAATTTGGCAGCCAGCTCTGATGACACTTGTGAGAAAGTCAGAGAATACCTGTCCTCACCTCTCCATCTTCTCTGTCTGATGTTCAGGGTTGGGGTTGGAACGGGGGAGGCTGCAGGTCCACAGATTTCTTTTGCTTTTTGTACCCAGCATCCCATGTGGTGCCCCATACTGGGGAAGAAGACTGACAGTACAGTAGTCACCACCCACAGAAGTTAGCTCTGGGCTTTCCCTTGGGAGCTAGGGAGAGTGTGGGCTTCCAACTGCTTGGAGAGCTGGGAAGACCATTGTTTTAACCAGCAGCTCCCAGTACAGGGTCCTGTTGCCAAAGCGGCTGGGGAGTAAGCTGGCCAGGATGTTGGTAACCTTTTTGACACTACTTTCTTGGCCCAGAGGGAATCCAGACTGGAAGATCAGTGTTCATAGAGTAGACCCAGAGGCCCCGTCCATACTGAGCAGAGAGAGCGGATGCCCTTTTGTGGTGATTGGGATAGGAGGCCTTGAAGGTAAGGGGTTAGTGGGTAGGCATGTTTATATATTGGTTGGGGCTCCAGAAGAATTGATGAGAGCAGGGGATGTGGCAGCGCTGGGGCTTTGTGGGTACAGCCGCTCAGCAGGATGGTCATGATAAACACCAGCATGGAACTCCTCCCGCAGAGCCACCAGAAATCGGGTTCAGCTTGGGGCTGGCATGCATGAACGCATCTCACCTCCCCAGACTGTAATTTTACTCCAGAAGTTGGGTGGGAACGACCTGTTGGGACTAGGATCAGCTTCACATGCATGGGAAACGGGGCAGGCAGCTCCCTTTTTGCTGCCGCATCCATTTCCTATGGCAGAGATTTGTGAGGAGGACAGAGCAGCTATATCCTGTCTTCCTTCAGCCCAGGGAAGGAGTAATGTCTGTAAGGGAGTTTACAAAGGACAGACTCGGGGAGGAGAAAGAGCTTGTGGCAGGGGCAGACACCCTTAGAAAATCAGGGGAGGGAGGACTCAAGCGTCTGAAGTCAGATTCCTGGCACCCGGCCTCTAGAACTCAGCAGGAAAGGGACCTCAGGGTTTATAAACCAACTGTGCACAGCATTCTTCCCAAGCGGCTTGCTCTAGGTGACCCTGCAGATGAAGAGGCTGGACTTCTGGCCTCTGCTGAGGGGCCAAGGGTGCATCTACCCCAACTCTGTGACTTGGGACAGCAAGAAGTACTCACTAATGGCCACAACTATGGCTCGGAGACGGTTCTCCATGGTGACCTCTCAGGGGAGCAGCAGTGGCAGAGGGGTGCCAAGAAAGGGCACTCTCTTAATCTTAAGGACAGCCACAAGACAGGCTTCCCCTGCACCCCCACAACCCACCATCCCCACAGGGCCAACTCCCAACCCGGGGTCCCTGATCCAGAGGAGCAGCTTCATTCAAAGCCAGGGTGTCTGTGAGCAGTCTTCCAGGTTCTCAGCTTCTGCCCCTGATCTGTACCATGCCAGGACCTAGGGTCCCATAGATGACACTGCAGGCCTGGCAGCTACGAGGGTCCCTCAACAACCTGCAGAAGAAGGGGTTGGCGGGAACAGGCTAGGCTTCTGCTAACCCCAGAAGACAGCCAAGGCAGCTCCACTCACCCAGATCTATGCACCTCTCAGTTGGGATCCCCTCCCAGCCCTACTCTGCCCTGCCCCCTGCTTCCCAATGGCCCAGCTAACAGGGCTGCAGATGCCAATTGGCTGTCCTCTGGTCTTTGCTCCTATCTCTAATGGAAACCAGGCACAA
Organism: Moschus berezovskii; assembly: GCF_049115385.1. Classification (NCBI taxonomy): domain Eukaryota; kingdom Metazoa; phylum Chordata; class Mammalia; order Artiodactyla; family Moschidae; genus Moschus; species Moschus berezovskii. Next base: position 48,393,043 of record NC_142479.1, read on the forward strand.
AACAGGAAAGATTTCCCAGTTTCTTTCCCTCCCTCCAAAGGGATTCTTGTGCAGCTCTGGGGGCCCTGCCACCTTCCGCCACCCCACTTCCACCTAATTTTGACCCCAGGGGTCCAACCAGGGGAATATTTCAAAGCCTCAAAAAGCTCAAGCCTTGGGGCTAAGCTATCCCTACAGAAGGATGAGGGTGGAGAACAGTCAGCCAGGAGTTTAGTCAGAGAAGCTGCACTCAAACTTGCCTCAGTAACCTGGACAGGGGAGAGGACTGGGGAGGCCCTCTGAACCTGTCAGGAGTTGTGAAGCCTACTCCTGGTCCAGCATTGCTTCTAACTCAAGGGACCAAGACAAACCAGCCAGATCAGCAGAGGTGGGGGGACTTCTGGTTCTGCCAGCCTGCAAATTAGAATTGCCAGGGGGAGCTCTGAACCCATACCAGTGTTGAGCTGCCTATCAGACCAGTTAACTCAGAACCCTCAGTTTGGATCGCCAGCCACTGAGCTAAGCTCAAAATGTTCACAGCAGGTAACTGAGTAACCGGACTTGGTGTAACTGGACAGGAGTGGCAGGGGCTGAAACAGGACACGTCCCACCTAAGGTCAAAAAATAAGACTCTTTAAACTGTTGTGCTAGTCCAACGACAGCATAGCCACAGCCTGGCCTGTGCACCTTTATCAGAGTCTGAATGCTGCCTGTATCTGATACTCTACACCTAGTTATTACATTTAATAGAGCTAAAGGTTGATGTATAACAAAACCTTTTAGAGAACCAAATCAGAGCTTCAAATGTTCACTAAAATAGGAGCCAGAAAAAAGTAATCATCTCAGCCCTTGAACCCAAATACTATTTCCTTAAAGTTCTTGCTATTACCTTCTTCCTCTTTACCTGCCTTAGCAGCGTAGGAGAATGTAGTGACAGCCTGCTAAACACTGCCTGCCTCAAATAGTTGTGAAGATTAAATGACATACTCCACGCAAGGTCAGTGCAGCGGCTGACGAAAATCCCAACACTGCCATTGGTGGACAGTGGTGCCCTCTCCTGGCAGTTTGAAAAACTGGACATATGGCAGCCTGGGTTCATACTGAGCCCTTTGTTTCCCAAGCTGAGCTGACTGGGCCAGCATGACTGGATAGGGTGATTTTAAAGGTTCTGAGAAACCTTCGCTCTTGTTCCCACATTAAGTAAGCTGTGAAGGATTGATACTGAGCCATAGCGACAATGGCAGGAAAGTAGGAAGGGAGAAAGGGCTTGAGAAAAGGAGGGAGGCTGGACAAACCTTTCCAATATGGCCCTCTTAGGTCCTAAGGCAGTGGCTAGGAACCCATGCCACTGCTGCTCCTGCTTCTAAAGGGGGCAATGGTAACCACCAGGTCCTGGCTGGAACTGGCTTCCTCTGTTCTTGAGGTTGCCCCATACATAACTCTGAGCTGGGCAGGAAACAGAGCCAAGGCTTCTGGGATGGGCCCTGGTGACTCCAAAGACAGAGAAGTCAGCCTCTGCCTCGGCCTGGCAGCAAGGGAGGAAGTGCTGGGTCAGGACTCTGAAGAACTGAACTGGCTCACCTGGTGGCACACTGGGTGGCAATGAGGAAGTCTCTGAGCCTCTCTGGGCTTGTTTACCCCCTCATAAAAGAGGGATCTGGATTATGGGTTCTTGTGTCCCTTCTGGCTCTTGGATGGATTTTCAACTGTTCTCACTCTGGGGCAACTAGACCCTCCACCTTCTGCCAAAGTACTAGCCAAAACTTTTAGAAGACGGCCCACCGGTGCTGGCTCTCTGACACCCAGGAGGAAAAACACAGAGGCTCCACTGAGAGAGATAGAGCTATATTTCTTCTGTTGCATATTTCAGACTTCACACTGAGCTTCAGGCACAATGCTGCTCCAGGGTCTTCTGAGAGCCCTGGCAGAGTCTTCTTCCCATGTTGCTCATGAGGGCTCAGCACTCCAGGGCAGAAGCCCAGGCCCTGCTTGCAGTTCTGGGTACCCGGGAGACTGCAATGGTCTCAGCAGGCCCTGGTGCCCCGTCTTTCCCATCAAGGGGCAGGGTATGCTGGAAAGCCCTAGAGCCAGCCCCGTCCCCTCTTCTATGGTCCCCTGGCTACGAGAGGAGAGGCTGACCCGTTAAGAGTCCAGCTCTGCAGTGTTTCCCTCATCACCTGTTCTCTAGCTCTCAAAGAGCCTGCCACAGCACTTGCAGCCCCGCAGAGCCTCAGCCGTGAGCACCACAGGCCAAAGCTGGGGGGTGAGGCCCTAGACAGTGAGGCAGGCCCAGCCTCCTCCAGAGCAGCAGCAGATGGGTTTGTTTGGCCCCTGCTCCCCAGAGCCTTGGCCCACTTCCTGGGGCTGCTCTGGGCCCTATTGCACATCTTTTGTTTCCAGTTCATCCCCCACCACCCATTTTTCTTAAAAAAATTAGAGGAGAAGGTGAGGAAGCTAGAGCCCTTCTCCCCATATTCCTGCTAACATCTGGTCCCCAGCAGAGCCATTTCAGTGGTAAATACTATGCCCACCTTCCCTGCCGTCTGTGGATTCTTGATGGCTGACATGGGTGTACAGCCTGGGCCTCTGTTTCTTGCCTGTGAGGGAGACAGCCCTCCGTCATCTGTAAGGTGCAATTTCCCGGGTCTTCCGGAGGCGCTGGCTGGGACCCTGCTACCTGAGTCGCCCATCTGCTTTGACAGGCCCCAGCTCCGATTTGGGGTCCGGGGACAGAGAGCTCCAGCTGGTCAGTCTGCAGAGCTCCAGGGAGGGACAGGCGGAGGGGCCCATGGCACACAGTCCGGCCACAGACCAGAAGCCGCTTAGTTCCCCATCTGTCCAGGCCTCCAGCGCCGGGCCCGTGAGCTCTGCATGTAGTCGGGCAGCCTCCTCCGCGGGCTCTGGCTGAGGCAGGTTCAGGATGCCACTCAGGCCCTGGAAACTCTGTTCCATATACTCGTTGTGGGGTGGCCCAGCATGCAGCCAGCTGGCATCATCTAGGGGTGCAGAACAGGAGTAAGCATGCCCCATCCGAATGATCTCATGGAGGCCAGACCCTGGGAATCACGTCTGGGCACCCCAGTCAGTCCTGTCTCAACTCGACCACTGAGTCGCATCTTGCTGAGTGACTTTAGGCTAATCCACAGAACTTTCCGTGCTTGTAAAACTTAGTTTTACAAAATCAAGACAGTAACCCTGAATTTCTAACTTGAGGATTAAATAAAACAGTGGGTTCAAGGTACTTTAGGAAGTAGGGTTACTTTCTGATAATGGTCTGGTTTGTGTTACCCATGCCCCTTTTCAACCACCTCCAGTGGTCTCCAGAGCCCTCAGACACCTAGTATACTCAGGCCTATCAGGCTGCGGGCCCTGCTTACTCTGCCGGCTCTCCTTCCCACTCCTTTGGCATCCTACTGCCCTCCACCCTCTGTTCACCTCATGCACCAGACACCTGCTAACTTTTTCCCTCAGTTTAGAATATCCTTCACTGCCTATAAACATCAGCTCCTTCAAGACTCAGCTCCAGTAGCACTTGCTGTCAAGCTTGCCTCCACCACCCCACCCTTTGTCTCCTCCATCAGACTGAGTCCTAGGAGAGCAGGGGTGCCTGTTCTGATCTGCCACAGCCACTGCCCCACCCTGGGACCCCGTCCTCTTCTGGGTTCCCTCTGCACTGACCCACCTTCTCAGTGATGGGACATGGCTGGAGGAAGAAAACATCTACCTACTTACTGAACACCTACTGTATACCAACCACTTTTACCCAGATATTCACCCCAATAGCCCCCAGAAGGTAGTCACTTGTATTGGGCCCCCTGCAGGAACCTATAGCCTATACCTAGTTTAGAGTCTGTCTCCTAGCCTCAGCGATGTGACCTTCTCCACCTGGCTACCAATGGACTGGGAAGATGACCAACATCAGATCTGCTGTCCTAAGAATGTGGAACTTGTGGACTGAGGGGCCATGTATTGAGAAGCCTGAGGCTGATACAAACAGCACAGGATAAGGGGCAAGGTGGCCCCAGAGAGACAGAAAGTACATCTGAGTCCCTGTGGGACCTGAGTCATTTCCTGAGTTCTATGGGGGAGAGCCCCACATTTTTCCAATAATTTCCCCCCTTCCCCTGGAGCAATTTGAATGGATCTATGTTCCACGCACCCAGGAGGTCTCTAACAATTGTATTTCTCTTACTTTACATGTAATAAGACTGAAGCTCAGGAAGGACAAGTAATTTTCCAAGAATAAAAGCCCAATTAAAGTGTCAGAGCTGTGTTCTAAAGCCATATCCACCTGCCTGGGAAGCGTGATACCAGAGTGCAGGGTTCTGGGATGCTTATGGATGGTCATAAGCCACAATCTGCCCCCTTCCCCTACTCTAATGGTTAGCTTCTTGGATCACCTGTCTGCAAATCCTATCCTGCCTGACTCCTGGGTATCATTTGGGAACTAGATACTTACCTTTCCTGAGAGGTAGTTTGCGGTTGAAGGTCAAGGGCAGCACGAGGAAGCGGGTCTCACCCAGGGGTTCCCAGAACTGAAGCAGTCGAACAGTCCAGGCCCCTGGCCGCAGGGGCCGGCTCAGTGGGGGTTTGTACTGCGTGATCTCCGTTTCCGCGTCTACCACGATGTCATAAGATGTGGCCACCACATAGGTGGGGTCAATCCACACCACGGTGACTGTGAGGTTGGGGCCTCGGGCCCAGCGCTGCATGGCCACAGGCTCGTCCAGCGGCCCCAGCAACCCCCCAAAGTTCCGGAAAAGACGCTCTTTGGGGTCCCACTCGGTGCCGACCTGTAGGGAAGGAGGCAGCTGGGCAGGAGCCGAGGGAAAGTCCTCCTCTCTACCTGCTGCTCCCTCTAACTCCTGTGGGACATCAGGCCAGTCACACTCTCTTTCTGGTCCTCAGTCTCCCCCTCTGCAAAATGATGGGCTCAGACTGGGATTTTTAACATCTCTATAAGCTCTGAGATTCATTCTAGGCTCCTGTTCTGACCTGCTCTGAAGTGTTGGGGGCAGTAAGGCAGAAATGAGATTTGAAGTCCTGCCCAGAGACCATCCCCACACGGAGCCAAGGCCTTCAAGAAAGAGACCAAGGAGACACTCAAAAACCTAATCTTCTGGCCCGATTGGAATGTCCAGCTCCTTACAGAAGAAAGTCCCTGAGTGTAGAAAACAAGCTTGCGTTGTAGTGGAACCACAGTCCCCTCCCCGCTGACTGCATGTCCTCTGTGCATCCCAAGGCTGCCATCACTGGGAAAGAAGACCCAGGAATCCAGTCCTGAAAGGCAACCCAATCCTCAGCCCTCCCTTAGTGTCTGTCCCTCTCTCCCCACTACCCTGAGTCTTGCTGGGGAACAGGAGAAGGCAAGGGAGGACCTGTCCCACCTCCAAACTCTGGAGCCGGCTGGCCTGGTCACTGTGCCCCAACAGCTTCAGCGACCCCTGGGGCATCAGCCACATCTCAAGCGTCTCTGCCGGCCCCTGGGCTGAGGACTGCACCGCCTGCGTCACCAAGTAGCCCTGGAAATGGTCGTCATAGAAATACAGGTGCACGCTGGACGGCAAGCCCCTGGGCTCAAACCTAAGAAGGTTCCAGCAGGGAGAAAGGGAGATGCCATCAGCACACCCGACTTGGCCTGGAGTCCCAAGAAGGGGGCTCTGGGGGAGTCCCATCCCCAGGTGCTTTCTTTGCCCAGATCTCACACCCACAGATCCTATGTGCCTGGCTTTTGCCATCTTCGTTTTATTTGCATTTTTCCCTGTCTTAGGCTTGGGCGCTCCCTGGGAGGGGGGCTGTCTCTTTCTGATTGTCCTCCTTATAGGGCATTACATCCTGAGAGTCTGCACAATGTCAAAAGGAGGTCTCACCTGCAGAGTGGGTTGGCCAGGGGGGACGCAGCAGTGGCGATGTGGCGCAGGCTGAGGCGGGCAAAAGCGGTGTAAGCAGTGAGCATGACATCGCTGAGCCCACTGGGGCCATCAGCCACGTCATATGTATTCTCCCAGTAGGCCTTGAGGGCTGGGGTGCCGGGGGGGTAGCTGCCATATAGGTGGAAGTCCAGGATTTCCAGTACCTCCTGGTTCACAGTGGACTCAAACTTCCGGGCGAAGAAGGTGGGTCTGGAGACTTGCTGGAGTGGGAGAGGCAAGGAGGGTGAAGGGGTCTGGAAGTCCCAGAAATCACAGCAGGGGAGGCGTCTTTTCCCAGCACTGCCTAGAGATCAGCTGCCGAGGGTTTTTCCTGCCGCCAGTTTATCCCCTGCCCCTTGGGGCTGCTCCCAATAAGGGTCCCCCAGATCCTCTGGTTGGACCACCCAGGATTGTTTCTGACCCTAGAAAGCACCCAGCAAAAAGCTGGGGTGAGGCTCTATCAAGGGCCAGAGATTGGGGGTCATGGGAAAGCACCTGCAGCCGTAAGAAGTCCTGCGGCTTGAAGTCGTTGGGGGAGCAGCCGCACCAGTCCACGATGTGCTTGTACTGGCACTTGCAGCCCAGCTTGCGGTTCCAGTTGGTGACCCGCAGGTTGTTGTCCACGAGGCTCTCGCAGGCTGGGCTGTTCTCCAGCACCGTGTGAAAGAAGGACTGCGGGTGGCAGGGAGGGGTGGAGGGTGAGCCGTCGAACCCACCACGTGCCCTCCCCTGCCTGGGTGCGGGCCCAGTCACCTACCTCGGCTGGGAGCAGCGTGTACGTGTAGAACTGACGCAGCTGGGCCACCAGCGGGTCGTCTGTATACACCACATACTCCACAAAGCTGCGAGTTAGCACGAACCAGTCCGAGCCGCCATCCACCACAATGCCTGCTGGGATCTGCCGCTCACCCAGACGCCACATGTGCGAGTCGCACTCATGGAAGAGCCGGTCCAGGCCCTGTTTCTTGATGAACCTGTGGGAGGCACACGGGCCTGCGGCTGAGGATCTCGCAGGGTGGAAGCCAGGCTCTCGTGTTCCCAGGAACCAGCACTGCACTCTTCAGTCTGTGATTGGTTTGGAGGTTTTGCCACCCAGGGCTGAGGCCACCAAGCCCCCTGAGTGTAGGGCTTGTGGCGAGACCCCAGGGCCAGGGCATCCTCCGCCATCGCCTTACCTGGAGTTGTCCCGGCCGTGAGACTTGAGGAAATTCTTGTCCCGGTTCTTGGACAGGAAAGCTACCAGCTCCTCATTGGTCCTGGAGAGAAAAACGGAATGTGGGCAACGTGTGTGAGAGTGTCTCAGTCACCAGCCCAGAGCAGACAGACCCCTCCAGCACTCTGTATCCTCACTCCTTGGCCCCTTCTTCTCTTACTGAGAGTCATTCTGGCCAACTGACCTACTCCAGGTTGATGCTCTAGGGTGGTGAGTATCTGAGGTCCCTGAGAAAGGCCACCCCATCCTTCTTCCACCCCTTCCTGTCTGACCCAAGATCCTGGTTCAGACTTCTGGCTTCTTCTCCTCCCCATCTGTTGTCCCTTGCAACCCTCATATCATCTCTCAACAACAACTCCTCTAAAACATTGCTGGGGCCAAGGAATCATGTTTGAGGTGTACAGATCCCAGAATGAGGCTTTGGGGAGGGAAGAAGTCCATCGGGACCCTGGAACCCCGAGTCCTAGAGGAGGCCCACCTCCCATCTGCAGGGCTCAGAGCACCACCCCACACCTTGTCGGGTAGTCAGTGGCACTGAGGTTGATGAAGAAGTCCCAGGCCCAGCCGGGCACCTCCAGCAGGTCCTGCATGCTCCGCAGATACATCCTCAGCAGGCTGGCCCCGCCCCAGATGGTGACCATGCGCCAGGGCGTTACCCGCACGTTATCATACTGCCGGGCCAGCTCCACTACCTCTCGGTGCAGGTAGTTGGAGCGCTGTGGGAGGTGGGGTGGTGGTGGTGGAAACTCAGCAGTGGAAGACGAACCCCCAGCATTACAACCTCCCCAACCCGGCCCCACCCCAGGGTGGGTACAAGTGACATGAAATGGACAGAGCATGGGCTAGGGCTCCAACTCTGAAGCAGCCATGTCACCTGGTGCTGGCTGCTCCCCCATTCCCTGTTCTCCTATCTCTGGGCCACCTGAGCAAGTCAGAGATACTGTGTATCCATGACAATCTGGGTCTCTGCCCTACTTACTCAGATGCCCTGTCTCCCTGGCCATAGCAGGTACCTTGTCCACATGGACATAGAAGAAGTGCTGCCTGTGGTACACAGCCTTGAGGAGACGCTTCAGCTGGCGGATGGCACGGCCATGAACCACCAGCATGTAGGCGATTCGTACTGGGGGACCATCCATGGGCTGCTGCGCCTGGACCTCGTCCCACGGGATGCCAGGGCTCATCTTTCCTGAGAGTAGAGAACAGGGGCATCAGTAAGGTCCTGCCCCAGGTCACCGGATGCAGGCAAGATGGGAAGAGGGAGCTGCCTGTCGTCCAAAGGAAGAACCCTGGACGTACAGCCTGATGCTCCCGGGCCCCGGGTCCACCTCTGCCATTTAGTGCATGCATCACCAACTTGGGCAGTGAGGTGTGCCCTTCTGGGCTTTTATCACTGAGAAATGGGGGCAGGGATCCCTGCTGTACACCCTCCTGGGCCACCACCTCTCTGCCTATGCTTGTCTCTTACCAGCCCGCTGGCAGTGCCGGGGCACAGCCTTGGGCATGAGGCTCCCGGCCTGGTGCAGGCACACCACGTTGGCGATCTCCTGCTGGCACTGCTTGGAGCTGGCCCGGGCCAGTGCAGACAGAGCATCCTTGCCAACGATCTCGCATTTGGGCGTGAAGCTGTTGTCTGTGGGCTGGGGGGCGCCCTCCACACTCCCTGTGTCTCCATGTGGGAAGCCAGCTGCCCCAACCAGCGCCTCCTCAGCCGCTGCCCCACTCAGGTTCTGGCGGCCTGGGGCCTCTGGGGGTGGGGTGGGGGGGATCCGCCGGCCGGTTCTGTGCCGGCTAGTTACTGCCCGTACCACCTTGGCCACGGGCACACCGGGGCTCTCGGCGCGGCCCCGCCAGCGCCCATGCCTTCTGCCTGTGCTGCCCCGCCGCCCAGCTGAACTGTCTGTGTCCTTGGAGCCTTCGCTGGGGTCGAGTGGCCGTGGCTTCTTCTGCCTTCCTTTCTGTAAAAGATAAGCAAACACAAGTCACTAGGACAGTCACTCTCCTCCTGCTCCTGCTCCTTCAGCTTCTTGCTGGCTCAGGCCTAGCAGCCCCTGCCACCCTTTATCTCAAAAAGTACTGTTCGCCTGAGCACTCTGCACTTCTGCTGGGAGGTCTCCTTGACGAGCCGGCGGAGGAAATGTCGCCCTCCCCCAAGGCACCATGGCATCCACATCCCCTCCATCACGCAGATCACAGGGCACTGAGCCTCCTTTGGATTCAGACACCACTTTCTTTTTCCACAGATAGGAAGATGAGTAAGAGAGACGTGCAGAGACCCTACAGACAGGAGTGTTCATCCAGCACTCCCGCCTGGGCTTCACTGGGACAAGGTGACGCTCTTCAGAAGGAAAAAGCATTCTGCCATCTACAGTATTTCCACATGGGAGTGCTGAAGCTGCAACAGCAAAGGGGTCTTGCCTGGTGGAGAGGACAGGGGTGAAATCTGAGACCTCACTGCTGGTTGGGGTCTCTGGGAAGCAGAGACTAACAGACACAGTGCAGGAGACTCCCTGGGGGGTCACACTCTGGATGACGAGGTAGCAGGAGCAGGCAGCTACAGGGAAAGCCTTCAGATGGCCAAGATGGCCTGACATCTGGGCAGAGGGGGAAGGAAGAGCTTCAGACAACAGCTTGGCTTGGAGAGGGCCTCGACCAGCTAGTGGGAAGCTCCAGGGCAAAGACGGTCTAGAGATGGGAGCTCTGGTACTACTGCTGGAAGTGGTCGAGGAGTTGTCTGGCCACGGCTGGAAGGCTGAGGCAGGGCGTGAAGGTACCTGCAACTGCAGGCTGGCAATTCATCGCTCCTTGTGGCAGGGTGGCTCGCGAAGGGAAAACAGATAAGGAAAGCCTCCACCCCTGCTTCCCGGCTCCTGCAGCCTCTTCTCAAACCTAGGAACCTCCCTAATGATCTGGCCACACTTGAAAGTATGTATAGCCACACTTGTTCCAGCTTTCCCTGTCCTTCTTTTGTGATCCCCCTCCTTCCCTGCCTGACCAAATTCCATCCATCCTTCAAGATCTAGCGGAGTCTCCATGTGTGAGGCCGTCCCGTTTGCCTCAGGGTGGGACGTTCTTCTAGCCGACCAACTCCTTGGGAAGAGGCTGTCCTGTCAGCTCCATCTCCCCAGTGCCCAGTGGAGTGGCTGGCATATAGGGCGTCTGGTTGGTGTCTGCTGGATGAGACACGGACTGGATGGAGGGGAGAGAGGCTGTGTGACTGCTCTGGAGTCCTTCCCACTCTGCTCAGTCAGTCCCCCACAGTCACCTACCGTCAGGAGGGAAGCGTGTCCAAGAGATAGGGCCTGAGATACTGCAGCTAGAAAGAGCTGTCCCCTCTGTCTCACCGCCCTCTGTGTGAGTCCTCTTCCGGCCTGGCCTTCCAGCAGCAGGACTCACTGGATCACAGCCTCTGAAGCAGCCTCCTCAGGATGCCCTCCTGGTGTTTCCCTGGCATGGCCTCTGTGGCCACTCCCTATCAGTCTTCTTGGCTGACCCTGCCCTATCTCCCAAGGCCACTTTGCGGCCTTTCCTTGTCTGCGCTTTCCAGGTGACCTCACTCAGTCCCAAATTTCTCTCTGTGGCCTAGAGGGGCTCCCTTGAACTCTCAGTTGTCTAACTGCCCGCCTCCTTGATGCCTCTCTTGGGAGTCTGACAGACCTCTGAAGCCACAAATCCAAAAGTGAGCTCCTGATCCTCCCTCAGTCGGCTCCTTCTTCAGTTAATGACCAGTTCAGTTAAGGGCCAGTCCGCCCTTCAAGCTGCTCAGGCCAAAAACATCGGGGCATCACGTGAACTCTTGTTTCCCTCATACTCCACCATCAGTACACACGCTGGGGCTCCCTTCAAAGTACATCCAGAGTTTGATCACTTCTCACTGCTTCCATCATTACCATCCCTGCCTGGAAGCCCTGCTCTTACTCTGGTTTCCTATAGTCCATTCTCAGCAGCCAGTGTTCCCTTTACAATGAGTCCCCTCTCCCTACTCCTCGGCTTGAAGCCACCCATGGCTCCTGCTCTGAGGACGAAGCCCAAAGCCCTTACATGAACCTACAGAGGCAATGTGAGCTGTGTCTGGCTGACCCCCTCCCCTCTCTGACCTTATCTCCTACTAACCTCTCATGCTTGCACTCCTCCAGTCTTAAAGTAATGGCTTTCTCAGTGCCCCTCCCTCCCACCTGGCATTCACTGTCCCCTGTACCTAGAATGTTCTCCCCTTGATGTCCCAACATCCCCTGCCTCCAGTTCCTTGCTCAGGTGGCATCAGGTGGGTGCCAAGGCCAAGCTCCAGCTCTCCCTCATTTTCCACTGTGTTTCTCCCACAGCACTTAAGTGTATGTATAATGTATGCTAAATTATACAATGCATCTATCCATCATATATATAATGTATATACAATGTATAATATGTATAATGTAATATGTATAAATGTATTTTTAAAATATTTACATATTTGGTTGCACTGGGTCTTTTAGTTGTGGCAGGAAATTCTTAGTTGCAGCACGTGGGATCTAGTTCCCTGACCAGAGATCAAACCCTGGGCCCCCTGTATTGGAAGTCTTAGCCACTGGACCACCAGAGAAGTCCCTGTATAAATGTATTTATATGGTGCTATTCTATGTCTCTCCCCTTACAAGAATGCAATGTCCATGAGGATAGAGCTTTTGTTGTTTTTTTCACTGATGTATTCCTAGAGCCCAGAAGAATGTCTGGCAATGGGAGACACTCTCTCTATATATATATGTATATATATAAATTTCTGGCTATGCCAGACAGCTTGCAGGATCCTAGTTCCCGGACTAGGGATTGAACCCATGCCCTTGGCAGTGAAAGTGCAGAGTCCTAACCACAGGGACCACCAAGGAATTCCCTCAGTAAATATTTGTTGAATGAATGAATGAAAAGCTCTTGGCACAGGCTCGGCATTCAGTAAATGCTGTCATCCTTACTAATATTAATGAAAGGAGACTAGGAAACAGTCAAATGTGAAGTCAGGAGAGAAGCCGAGGCCTTCAGATACTTTGGACCATTGGGTCGAGTCTTCCCTGTCCCTCCCCTCCCTAGGACCACCCTCTCCTCCTCTGTCAGAGCATGCCAGATGCCTTAGGGCCAGAGCCCCAGCCCTATACCTGGCACCCCAGCCTTCTGTGCCCAGAATCCAGCCAGCCCTCTGATCTCTTGGGAGGTGCCCAGTGAGAACCGGGGATGTCTGTCTCCATCTGAGAAGAGACACCTGCAGAGGGAGGGCAGAGTGGGGAGAAGGCAACAGGCTCTATTCTGTATCCATGTTGGGGAGGGCACCCTGCACTGGGAAGCCCCTAGGAAAGGTGACTGCAGTCCCACTGAGCTGAGTGTATATAAACTGGTGATGTCAGACCTGGACACACACTGGGCAGGGAAAGACATTCTCAAGCTGAGGTGGGTGGAGATGGCAAAGGAGCTGTGGGTTCTCAAGATGGAAGCCAGTATCAGTGAGTGAGGAAGCTGGTCAGGAGGGCAGGGCTTGGGGCACAGGGCCAGGCTCGCTGTGGTGGGGGAAGGATGTGGGAGGAGAGGGCACGCTGGTGTCCTGCACTGCAGCAGGAGCTGGCTGACCCTGAGAAGGACAATCCCAGAGGGGGCTGGGGGACCAGAAGGCAGCTGAGGAACTGCGGTGGGTCCCTGGTAGGCAGCCAGCCCCTTCCCATTGCCTCGTCCCAAGAATGTTTATATGTGCAGCAGCAGGGCCTCATACTTGTACCCCTACAGGAGTTGCCCAAAGTTGCCCCTAAGTCAGAGTTCCCTCTAATTACTGAGGATGGGGACTGGCCCTCTGACATTTGCTTGGATGCATTCTGGCCTCCGAGGCCCCCTCTCCAAACTGAGGAGGAATTCAAAGCCCTTTCCTGGCTCTGTAGCTTCTCCCTGGGATTCTTCTCTGAGTCCCAGAGACAGAGAACACAGCAATGTTGATCCACCACCTTTGGACTTCTCAGACTGTGCTTAAAGTAAGTGGCGAGACAATGTTTGTAAAAGCTCTGAAAACCATAAAATGGCTCTTTGGATGTTAATGGTCATCTCTGGTCTCCAACCTAGCCCTCACACAAGGCCAGAGTGTGCATCTTAAGTGCATATCTCATTTCAGGCTTGCTTAGACCCCTTTGGTTTCAGTGCTCTCCCACTGCACTTAGAATAAAACCCCAGCCCCTCACTGCGGGCTGCAGGATGTGCCCTCGACTAACTTCTTCCAGGGATCCCACCACACCCTCCTTCCCATTTCTTGAAAGGAGCCAGCTAAGCCCATTCTCCTCAGGGCCTTCTGCCTGAACTCTGCCTACCGCTTCTCTAGGCTGACTTTCAGCTCACAGGCCACTTCCTGCAGCAGCCTTCCCCAACCACCTATCTAAATTAGCCCTCTTGTTACTGAGTTTCCTTTTCACTGTTAGTCTCTCCCTGCAGACTGTCTGCCCACAAGGGCCATGACCTCATCATCTATTTTATTTATTTCTGTATCCCCAGCACAGTGCCTAGTATGAAGTAAGACTTAATATTTGTTGAATGAATGAATGAATCCCTATTACCATTGTGCAGTAGTGAAAGAAGATACTTACTGATGGTTTAGCATGTGCCAGCAACTCCTGCAAATACTTCACAGGCATGGTCAATGAGAGAGGTGATATTATTGCCCCCATCTTGCGGGAGTGGGTCAGATACCATTGAGGATGCGCGCAAAAGAGGTTAGGTGATTCGTCAGTGGTCACACTACTCACCAGGAGCAGTGCTGGAATAGGACACAGGACGGTGAGGTGGGGGGGGGGGGTCCAACTCAGCGCCCACCTTCCTAAATACTTATTATGCTGCCTGGCTGCCCTGAGGTGGCTGCTGAAGGGCTCCAAGCACTAATGGCTGCTTGGACTGCACAACTTCTAGGTTATCAAGGATCTTTTTGCCATTCTGGTCCAGGGATTCCCCTATCAGTTTCTGCTAGGAGGCTGGAGGAGGAAGTGAGGAGGCAGGATACCAAGCACGGCACCAGTTCTCCACCCCAGGCTGGAGGCAGGGCAGCAGACACCTTGAGGCCTGAACAATCTCTCAGCCCTTCCAGAGATTCACACAGCCGTGTAGCAGAGGGTCTGAGAAGCCCTGGATGCTTTGCCATGCCCCTTCCCAAAGTGGTCACCAGCCCCTACTCACATATATTCCAGGGTCAGAAGGCTCCTGTCAGCCCATTCCATCTTAGAATGTCTCATCTAACCCCCAAATCATCTCTTCGCCTTCCTGCTACTTACTGGACCACAGAGAACAAGCTCAGTCCCTTCAGATGTCACAGAGTCAGCCTCCCCTAACCCCTCACCTCAGCTCCTTTTGGAGTTACGGTCTCATGTGACTCTGTCCCAGCTCCCCTCTCCATCCTAGTCTGTTGGTTCTCCCTAAAAAAGGCAAAAGCAGCGATTCTCCCAATTTCCACACTAGGCCTTCTATACTGCCCGGATGCAGGAAGGAAAAATGGATATCAGGGCTCCCTTGGCCTTCACCCTGCCAGGAGGAGAGGCCCAAGAGGACGGGGCAAGCAGAGCAGAGAGTCTGACTCAGAGTCCACCAGAACCCAGGGGTTGGGGGTGGGGAAGCCCTGTCCTCTGGTCCACAGCTTAGAGTCAGGGTTTGACTTATCCTCTTCAACCTTCCAGGATGGTCTCAGACCCCACTGGACTCTCCTGATCACACTGGGGGAGACATGTCTAATGCTCCAGGGAAAAACACATCAGCCAAGAGACTCTCAGAAGGAGGACCTGAGGACTAAGAAGGATGGGATTTGCCCCTGCTTCACGGCCTGGGGTTCTGCTAAACTAGCTGCTGCTGTCCCCATTCTCTTACGGTCAGAGAAGGCGAGTCCCCAATTCCCTAATGTCCTGAGGCCAATTCACCAGCTCGATTCCCCTGCCATCCTCTCCAGAAGATCCATGCAGGTGCTTCAGACCCCTGGTAGAAGCCACACCTCAGGGGCACTCCAGTTCTCTCCCTCGCTCTCCTCAGTTGCCAGACTGAGTTCCACCCCCAGGCTCCACTTCTTAACTGGCCAGTGCCCCTCTGAGGACGGGTCGGCGCGATTGCCCGGGGTCCCTAGGCCCCATTCCTCTGCCCATGGCGCGCACACCCCCACCCCCTCCCAACTTCAGAAAGTTTGGCCTGGGGCTCCCCACCTCCAAGCCGGCTCGGGCCCAGCCGCTCCTCCTGGCCGGGTTCCCCGTCACCCGCGCCTGACCTTCACTGCTCGCGGAGCTGGAGACCACCCCACCAAGACCCGCTCCTCCCGCCCGGGGCCCCTGCCAGCCCGCGGCCCGTCCTCCGGGTCACGCACCGCCCCCGCGCGCAGGCCCCCGGCTCGCACGGGAAACGGGCGCCAGGGGTCCGAGGCCCCGAGCCGGGAGCCGCCCGTGCGCAACACGCAAGCGGCCCGTGCCCCACTTCCCCGGCGAGGGCCATCCGTTTCACCGCCAGGACCCCGCGCGTCTCCGCGCCCGGCCTGCCCGCCTGCCCGCCCGGTCGTCGGAGCACCTCGCCCGGCTCGTCGTCCTCCAGGACGCTGAAGCTCCACACCACTAGGCCCTGCAGCAGCAGGATGGCCAGCGCCGTGGCGATCGCCAGCTTGTAGCGCCGCACCAGCTTCTGCACCCGCGCGCTCGCCACCATCTTCCTGCCCCGGACGCAGGGCGCGCGCCCAGCCCTGCAACCCGGCCGCGGGCGCGTGCACGGGCGCGGGCAGAACCGGCTTCTCCCGAGGGAGGCGGGCCTGGCGCGCGCCGGGGCGGGGCCGGGGGCGGGGCCCGCAGGCCCGAAACGCCGCGCCCCGCGGGCCAGGGGCGGAGCCTGGGCCCCCCAGCTAGCTGTCCCACCGGCCGCCGGCCTCTCGCGCGGTGGTTCCTTGCCTGTCTTGGTTAGTGCCCCAGCTCTTGCGTGTTGTCACCTCCTTCCGAACGGCAAGCCCATGGAGCCAGAGTGCAGAGAGGTCTGTGGCCTCACCCCTGTCTGACTCGCCGCCTGGTGTGGGGTGTGGGGTGAAGGTGGGGTGGAGGAACTCAGCGTCGCCGAGACCAGCTCCCTCTCGGCCCTCGTGCACGCAGAGAATGCTAGAGTGCCCAGAAACGCCGAGCTGGGAGCGATTGTGTAAGTGCCACAGCCCTTGCTTATAAACCTTGGAAGCCGCTCCTACGGGGCAAAGACTGCCATCTGAGGCCCCAAAGCCTTGTTTCCTCTCTCCTCTCCCTCTTATCCTCAGCATCCTCAGACTTCTACTTGAGTCGTGGTTATTGAATTCTAGGGTTTGTCAGAATCATCCGCAGGATTTGATAAAATAGATTGCTGGTCCCGCTCCCAGAGTTTCAGAATTTTCGACAAGTTCCCAGATGACGCTGAGCTGCTAGTCTGGGAGCACACCTGAAGAACCATTAGACCTTTGCACGTGCTGTTCCTTGTCCTCGGCCCTAGCAGCCGCTCCCCTACTTCACTTCCCCTTCCCATCCGTGGTACCCTCCCAAGTGCTTCCCCGGCACCGGACAGTCCAACACTGTCCACATACCTGGTTGTAATTTCTCTGGAATCAGGGCTTCTTTTTTGAATCCTTAGCTCAGCGATGGACACCCAGCAATGCTCAATAAATATTGTGAAAGAAAGAGCAAATGAAGCCCAACTTCCTGTTTCATCAGCTAATCCTAACGTTTTTGGAAAGCCTGGCGTGTTTAAGCAGGGCATAGAAAAGGCCTGAACCCTTGCAGCGCTCCCCTAAACGTGTCAGGTCCACTGAGAGAGGGAAGGGGATAAGAAGCAGAGCATGCCCAGCATAACCAGGTCCGTGCCAGGTGGTGAAGCCAAGCTCACTGAGAAAGAAGCGATCAAAAGAGCAAAGCGAAGGTTGACGATTTATAATGAAGATTTTAAGAATCACTACAGAGAGGTCTGGAAAAAGAGATGATTAAAAAAAAAAAAAAAGCTTGAAGGCAATGATAAAAGGGTTTGGAAGTTGCCAGGAGATAAGCTCCGTGAGGACATTCTGAATACAGGAGATGTAGTTATTTGATGGCACTTAAGTAAAACCTCCTTTAATTATCTCCTGCCCCTTTGGTATTTGTAATCGTTGCACTCTTCAGCATTAGTTAAGTGGGAGAATTGTAAACAATGTTTCAGATGACAGGCTACTTAAGAGAAACTACCCTTCAAGATTTTGGAAAACATCAGTTGTCATACCAGCCATTGATACGTTAATTAAATATAGATCTGTATGCTCGTTCAATCTGGTCTCCCAGGGACTCTCCACCTGTCCATAGTCCCCCTGCACCCAACAATGAAAATAACTTTATTTTCCGCTGATTTTTAAATGTATTTCTTTATTTTGGGCTGTGCTGGGTCTTCGTTGCTGTGCTCGGGCTTTCTCTAGTTGTGGTGAAAGGGGGATATTCTTCGTTGCTGAGCATGAGCTCTAGGTTGCTTGGGCTCAGTAGCTGTGGCTCACAGGCATAGCTGCCCCATGGCATGCAGGATCTTCCCAGACCAGGAACCGAACCCTCATCCTCTGCAGTGGCAAGTGCATTCTTACCCATTAGACCACCAGGGAAGTCCTGTTTTCCACTGATTGTGCAAATGATATGTACTCATTATATAACATTTAAAACATAGAAAAAAATAAGGAAAAAAATAAAAGTCACCTGCAATCCCACTCCCCAAGACAATCGTCATTAATATTTTGGTGACGATCCTTTCCCCATCTCTTTACATGTGTAGAATTTTCCATGAATGGCATCACATTGCACACATGGTTTTTAAATATAGAAACTTACTTTTAAGTATTTCTCTCCCCTTCCCCATTATGTTAACAGTCTGGTTTCCTTCCTACCTTCCGTCTTTCCTTTCTTCCTTCCACTTGTGTAGCAATTCACACACATGTACACACACACATGGGTTTTTTATTTTGCGGTGAGAAGTGTCATTATATTTTAAAAGTTGAATCGTATTACATACACTTTGTATTTTGCTTTTCTCCCTTGATCGTAAACACATAGTAGAAATTTCCCCAGGACGGATGGGGTGGGTCTAATCCACTTTTTTTAATGGCTGCATAATATGCCACTCCTTTTTTGAATGAACAGTCACTTGATCTCCTGTTTTTGTGACTACCACAAGTCTATAATAAATATGAAAAGCGAAAGTGAAAGTCCCTCAGTCATGTCAGACTCTTTGTGACCCCATGGCCTGTAGCCTGACAGACTTCTCTGTCTTTGGAATTCTCCAGGCAAGAGTATTGGAGAGGGTTGCCATTTCTTTCTCCAGGGGATTTTCCCAACCCAGGGGTGAAACCCCGTTCTCCCGAATTGTGGGAAGATTCTTTACCACCTGAGCCACCAGGGAAGCCCCAAGAAAACCACCTGTTGATATAGCCTTTCTTTGGAGTGGGTAGCCATTCCATTACATGGTTCTAGACTAATCCCTGTGCACTAACATATTCATTTCTGTTGTAGTGTTTCTAGAGGATCTTCCTGACCCAGGGATCAAACCTGGGTCTCCCGCATTGTAGGCAGACGCTTTACTGTCTAAGCCACCAGCGAAGTCCTAGTGTTTCCTAGGAATGGGATTACTGGGGAAAAGGGAATTTTAAATGCTAATAGCTACTCCCAGATTGCTTTTCCAAAAAGTTGTGACAATTCACTTTTCCAACAGCATTGTGTGAAAGTATGGTTTTCTGGCATCCCTTCCAACAGCAATTATTATCACTTGAATTTTTGCTAATCTGATAGGTGAGAAGTGAGTGCCTTAGTTGTTTATTTGTGATTTTCTGCTGAGGAGTTGGAGAAGGCAATGGCAAGCCACTCCAGTACTCTTGCCTAGAAAATCCCATGGATGGAGGAGCCTGGTAGGCTGCAGTCCGTGGGGTTGCTAAGGGTTGGATGCGACTGAGCGACTTCACTTTCACTTTTCACTTTCATGCATTGGAGAAGGAAATGGCAACCCACTCCAGTGTTCTTGCCTGGAGAATCCCAGGGAAGGGGGAGCCTGGTGGGCTTCTGTCTATGGGGTCACACAGAGTCGGACACGACTAAAGTGATTTAGCAGCAGCAGCAGCAGCTGAGGAGTGTCTCAACTGGTTTCTTGACTAGATTTTCTTTTCCCAGAATTGCTTCTTCATAATCTTCATGAGTCTATCTATTGCTATTGCACTGTTTGTTTTTTTCTTATCAATTTTAAGAGTTTTTCATCCTTTTTAAATTGAAAGTTTTCTTCAATTTATCACTGTATTCTGATTTTTTAAGATGTAAAGATAGAAAACTTTTCTTGGAATCAGTTATGTTCCTCTTTTATAGCTTCTCATTTTCTCTTCAGGTTGGGTGGATCTCTCTGATTCTTGATAAGATATACGGTCTCATATAGTTTCTCCTACAATGTTTATTTTGCATCTTACGTTTAAGTCTTTAATCCATCTGAAATTTTTTTTCTGTGTGGTATGAAGTAGAGGTGTGGAGTCCTGACTTAGCACTTATTCCTTTTTACTCTATCAGTACCTGTATAGATTTTACTGTTTTTTAATTGATTATTGGTAATTCCCTGGCAGTCCAGTAGTTAGTATTCCACACTTGCACTGCAGGGGCCCAGGGACGTAAGATTCCACAAGATGTGCAATGTAGCCAAAAATATTAAAAAATAGGATAAATTGGTTATTGTGGTATAACATGCCTTGATTGATTTAGCTTTGACCATATGAAATATGAGGTTCATTGCCTCCCACCGTCCCCTCTTCTATCAGGTTCCCCTGTAACTTCCACTGTGCATTTTATTTCTTTTATTGTAGAAAGTCTTGAAAATACAAAATGGCTCCTCAGAAAATCAGAGCGGGAAAGCAGTTTTAGTTTTAAGTGGGCTGCTGTTATGATATGTCTTTTCTCATATGAGGGCACTATCCGTAGACCTTAGCTTTAGGAGAAATATTATGATGTGTGGATGCTGGATGTTTTTAACTTCAGCAGCTAGAGCTCAAACTTGGCTCAGGACCCAACCGCAGAGAGGTCCCTGCAGTAACGTGTCTGGGCTATGCTTCCCAAGCATCTCCATGGGCCCTGTCTTCTTGACTTTTTATCTAATTTCTATGTCTTTGTCCAGTTCTTTGGATTGACACTTGGCTGGGCTGTCTGTCTGCTGGACATGATCCTGGTTTTACCCCTAGATGCTACCTTTGGGACATCTTTGGCCAGCTCACACACAACCCGGCTCTGGATTCTTGGGCCTCTGCTTGTCAGGTATTAAGTCCGAACATCTATTGAAGTAATCGTATGTGTTTTTCTAATGTGAGATGATGGTTGTTTTAAAAATAACTTCCACATATTAAAAGATTTTTGCATCCCTTAGAGTAAATGTAACTCAGTCCTAGTAGATTTTTTTTTTAATTGTAGTATGGGCTGAGTTTAACTTGCTAGTATTTTATTTAGAATTTTTTACATCTATTTTATCATAGAGATTGACCTATACCAGAGGCTGCAAACTGGTGACCCATGGGACTTGCTTATGTGACCAGAGCAGTGTTTTGAAGCATTTGATTTTGAATTCTTGAATAAGGGATGCACACCCTCCAGCTCCTGTAGTTCCCACTTTTCCCTGTCATTTCACACATCAGTCAACTTCACCCATTTATATTAGTTTCTGGTGCTTGTAAACACTTGAATTTACAACCCCTGGTCTATGATTTTCTTTTCCAGGCTTAAGAATTAGAGTTTACAACATAAATTGAGGAGCATTATTTCTTTATTCTGTGTTTTGAAATAATTTATGCAACAATAGGGATTGTTGTATAATAACAACAATAGACACTGCTGTCTCTTAACATTAGAAAAGTCTTGCCAACAAAAGCATAAAACCCAGGAGTCTTTTAGGGAGCTAATTCTTCAGTAACTTTTATTTTTTCTTCTTTGTTATTGATCTATTCAGAATTTTGTACTTCTTTATTTTGGGTCAATATTGGAATTTATGAGTCTTTTTGTGAAGGAGAATTTAAATGCTCCACTATATCTCTCTTTTTTCCTTTCTCCATTATTTTGTATGTATTGCATGTCAACAGTATGGATTATTCCAAAATGAAAGGGTCATAGCTCTTTCAGTTTTCTAATTAGCCAGCTGAGAGCCCATATCCAGTATTATCTTTCTCTTTAGTCCTCTGAGTTGTCTAAAAAGCCTGTGGTGATCACATGCAGTTCACAAAGGAGTTGTCAATTAGGCTCCTGGCTCCAAGCTGGGGAGTAGGAAAGAACTTTGGGTAGAACCTTCTACTTCTGCAAATCATCTTATTGCCACATGGGGTCGCTGTAGGAAGCTGGTCCGTAATTAGAAGTCTTGATGGGGTTTTCCACATCCCTACCCAGGCTGTTGTAGAGTGTTTGTGCTGTCACTTCAGTCATGACGTACTCTTTTCGACCCTATGGACTGCAGGCTCCTCTGTCTATGGGATTCTCCAGGCAAGAATACTGGGGAGGGTTGCCAGGCCTTCCTGGAGGGGATCTTCCCCACCCAGGGATTGAACCCGAGTCTCTGCATTGGGAGGTGGGTTCTTTACCACTAGCAACACCTGGGAAGCCTTACCCAGGCCCCTAAGCCTAGACAAAATGCCCATTACTTGAACTCCCAGGATTTAAGTATCAGAGCTCAGCTCTTTTACCCTCAAATTCCATCTGCTAGTATGTTTCCATTGTGAGAAGTAGAAACTCTTATCTCCAAGTGACATAACATTAACAAGAAGAAAGTGGAAAGTTCATGCTTTGATATAGCCATTATGCTCCAAACATATAAAAATGAGAGACAAGGTTTCAAAATACATAAACAAGCTAAAAATAGGATAAAAATCTCAGGAGACAAGAAGGAGAACCAACTGGTGGTGAGTAAGATCGAAGCCAAAGACCTGTGGGTGTAGTGGGAGCTAAAATATTGTACTAGAGGATAGAGCCAGGCTAAAACCAGCCTGGTTTCCAGCTGAAACCAAGAATTGGAGTGAGGCCCCCTTACTTGTGAAAGGATGCTGAAAAAAAAAAAAAAAAAAGGATAACCAACCAGCTCTCAGGAACTGTGGCCAAAACTGTAAGCGCAAGGAGGCAACAGAGGAAAGATACCCTCATAACCAAGAACTGAGTCAACCCTGTGCCCGAATCTACAAGACCCCCAAATTAATGAAGGGCACAAGTTCACAGTGACCTTGTGTTCAAAAGTCATGTTCTGGACTAAGCTTGTGGATAAGACCATAGAACTAAATCCACCAGACAAGAAAGAAGAGAAACAGAGCACAAAGCAGAATCAAAACCTCCCAGCCATAATGAGCCTGTAAACCAAAATTACAAAGCGCATAAACTCATAAAGAAATAAAATGCCAAAAAAGACAGCCAACTCAACAACCTAAATATAAACTTATAGATGAAAGTTGCTTTTTGGACTAAACTTGCAAAGATTTGAAAATAAGGATGCTCAAATTCAGATGAAAATAAAATGAACCTATAGATACAAAATGTAAGGAATTATAAATCTCAGAAATAAAAACATAGTCATGAAATTTAAAAAACCTCAAAGATGGGATGAGTTTTAGACTGGATATAGTTGAAGATAAAATTAGTGAACTGGAAGATAGTTCTAAAGAATCTACACTGAATGCAGTAAGGGGAAATAAAGAGATTGAAAATAAAAGAGAGCAGTTCAATGAGCAGGAGGATGATACTCCAAAATATGTCCAATAGGACTTACAGAATAAAGAACAAAGAAAATGGCAAGGAAGTAATATTGAAGATATAATAGCTGAGATTATTCCAGATATAGAAAAAAGTACCCAATCTGGTAATGTGTATCTTCCTAAGTGTGTTTAAGCAGTTCACATTTATTGCTATTAATTATGTATCTGGACTTTCTTTTACTATAATGCCATATTTTCTGCTTACCATCCTTTTTCTCCACTTTTTTCCTCCTTTTCTACCTACTGTTGAATTGATAAAATCTCCTATTTTCTGTTTCTGCAATTCCAGGGCTGGCACAGCTTTTGTCAACTTATTTGATGCCTTCTGCTTTTTTTAAAAAAAAAATAACTTCTTGTGTTTTAATCACCTTCTGTTCACTCCACTGGTGAGGGAAAGATTACTACTCTAGAGTTATGGGGATGGCTGAACATCTGATACCCAATTCTGGGCAGTTTGTTAGTCATGTATACTTACTGTCCAGGAGAGGAGGGCACAGCACACTCTGCAGGGCTGTATGGGGGTTATACTCAGAGTGAACAGCCTGGGGAGGTGGGCATTATAGTATCAAAAGTGTGAGATGACCCCTGATTTTCATGAGAGGTTGGCTTATTTGAATAATCGTGCAGGTGAGAGGGAAATGAAGCCTACTTCTGGGTATTAAGCAGGACCTTACCCTGCTCCTCTTGATGAGGAGGGTTGTTTGACTAGGGACCTTACTGGAGGGAGCAGAGTGGGGAGGGGAACTTAGAGTTACACCATTCAAGGCCCTCTCAATTTCCCCAGGAATCAAGGCAGCACTTAATATTGGGTCTTAGTTTTAGCCCTAACACATTTTGCTCTTAATTTTCTTTTTAGTGCTGTATAGATTGTTTACTGTAATCTTTAATAATTTAGAAAGCAAGAGTTAGAATTCTCTATTAATTCTGCTTTTATTTACCCTAAAGGTTTTCAGAGGTTTTTGATATGATATTCAATGATCATGGGCTTCTCTGGTGGCTCAGACAGTAAAGAATTTGTCTGTGGATGCAGTAGACTGGGGTTTGATCCCAGGGTCAAGAAGATTCCCTGGAGAAGGGAATGGCAACCCACTCCAGTATTCTTGATGGCGAGTTCCATGGACAGAGGAGCCTGGCAGGCTGCTGCTGCTGCTAAGTCGCTTCTGTTGTGTCCGACTCTGTGCGACCCCATAGACGGCAGCCCACCAGGCTCCGCCATCCCTGGGATTCTCCAGGCAAGAACACTGGAGTGGGCTGCCATTTCCTTCTCCAATGTGTGAAAGTGAAAAGTGAAAGTGAAGTCGCTCAGTCGTGTCCGACTAGTAGCAACCCCATGGACTGTAGCCCACCAGGCTACTCTGTCCATGGGATTTTCTAGGCAAGAGTACTGGAGTGGGGTGCCATTGCCAGGCTACAGTCCGTCAAAGAGTGGGACATGACTGAGTGACTAACACTTTCACTTCTTTCAATGATCATAGTCCATATAGAACTATATATTTTGCTCCTTGTTGTGGAAAATAAATTTTCCCCTACTGGTTCCCACTATTTCTTAATTTTATCTGGGATTATAAAGTCCATCATTTTTGTTTATAATAGCTAATATCTGTGAACGAAAATTACTTTTTCTGAATCTTCAATTTGAAATGATTAAAAAAATTATTTAGAGTAATGTATATGCTTTAAGTTATATAACTAAGTTATAACTTTAAGTTATATTAGGTCTAATGTCCTTTACCAAAAGGATAATTTTTTTAAATTTATTTATTTATTTGGCTGTTCCAGGTCTTGGTCGCAGCATGTGGAATCTAGCACGCTTCAGTAGTTGCAGCATGTGAGCTCAGGAGTTGTGGCACTTGGGCTTAAATGCCCTGCAGCATGTGGGATTTTCCCAGACTGGGGATCGAACCGGTATCCTCTGCACTGTATGACTGATTGTTAACCGCTGGACCACCTGGGAAGCCTGATGATTTTTAAAGTGGGTTAGGAAAAAAATTAAAAAGTGGGTTAGAAATGTCAAAGTAAGGCATATTTATTGCAACAAGCCAGTTGAAAAGTGTTTCCGAAGAGTCAGTGAGCTCCGTTTCTTTCCTTACTGCTCCCACCCCTCAGAATTAATCAGCCTTGACAATTTTCCTTTTTTCCATCTACATCTCTCTCTCTGCTCACGTAAATAGTCAGATGCAAACCCTTTGTAAGTTCCCCCTCTTTAATTTATAGATATAAAGATAGCCAATTTATTAGAAATCGCTATGATAGTTATTACTTTAGCATGTGTGCGTGCGTGTGTTTGTCTGCGCTCAGTTGTGTCCAGTTCTTTGCAACCCCATGGACTGTGACCTACCAGATTCCTCTGTCCATGGGATTTTCCAGGCAAGGATACTGGACTGGGCTGCCATTTCCTTCTCCAGAGGATCTTCCCGACCCAGGGATCAAACCTGTGTCTCTTGCATCTCCTGTGTTGGCAGGCAGATTCTTTTACCACTGTGCCACCTTACTTTAGCATGCTGCTGCTGCTGCTGAGTCACTTCAGTCGTGTCCGACTCTGTGTGACCCCTTAGACGGAAGCCCACCAGGCTCCCCCGTCCCTGGGATTCTCCAGGCAAGAACACTGGAGTGGGTTGCCATTTCCTTCTCCAATGTGTGAAAGTGAAAAGTGAAAGTGAAGTCGCTCAGTCGTGTCCGACCCTTAGCGACCCCATGGACTGCAGCCTACCAGGCTCCTCCATCCATGGGATTTTCTAGGCAAGAGTACTGGAGTGGCTTGCCATTGCCTTCTCCGTAAGAACCATAATTTATTAAACCATTAACTTGTTATTGGACATATAGGTCATTGCTAGTTATTTTGCCATTCTTATTGCTACAAGAAGCATCATAGTTCATATATCCTTATATACTGGTGTCTTTATTTTTAGATTTCCAAGATTGTGTTGAGTGTGGACACTTTAATTTTTTCAAGATATTGCCAAAAAAAGATGCTAGATTCACATTGTCACTTTTTCTGGGAGAATATATGAAAGTTTTCCCCCTAAACCTCTAAGAAGGTGCTTCAAGCTGGATTTTTTCTCATTTATAAATTTTTGCATTTCATGTTTTTTCCTTGTGTCCTAGCATACATTTTCAAGAAGAATACATTTATTCAAGAAGAGTACTTGGAAGGGATTATTTTTTAAACAATGTCTGCACCCAAGAAGGTTTTTTTGTTACCGTCATCATGAATGACAACATGGCTTTTCCTTTAGGTTTTTCTAGATCAGTATATTTCAAACTATGGTCACAACCCATTCAAGTTAGTAGACTGTCAGTGCATTTTAAAAATATATAAAATGACACAGGCAAGGATAGAAGACATTAAAGTGCATTGAATGTAGTAAAGATAATTATCGTGTATCATGAACATCCAAAAATCTAAGTGAGAAAATTAAATTTTTATATTTTTTATCCTGTCAAAATATTATATGTAATATTTATGTATGTTAACAAAATAAAATGTATTTCTAACAAATTGAGGTTAAAAATTGACATTTACTTCTCTGGATGGTGTGAGAAATCTGAAATCATTTTAATTTAGGCTGTTTGTTTTTATTGCCCATTTGTCTGTAAGATCCTTATTTATCACCCCTCTCCCCAGTTTAAGTTTGTTTAAGAAAATTTTTTAAGGGTGTATTGCTTTAAAAAAACAAGCAGACAGACAACAGAACTGAGGGTATAAACTAAAAGTAAGATCTCCTCCTTCAGTTTCCTGTTTTAAGGGTGTGTTTGTGTGTCTGTGTTCCAGAAATTTTCTTAACTTTTTCTACTTTGAGAATTCCACCATCGTGTGTCTGAATGTGGCCCTCTTTTCATTAACTTAGCTCAGGACTCAGAACATACTCTCAATTCCAACTGAGTTTTCTGTGCACTAGAAAGGTTTCCTCCTTCCCTTGTCTTTGATTACTGCTTTTGCTGTATCCTTTTCTCTCTGGAATTCCTGTTATTCCCAGGTATATCCCCTGTGTCTAACTACCTGTCTCTTCCTTTTCATCTCTTTCCATTTTACCCGTAACCATGTTAATTTTATTTTCTCCAGTGTCTTGTCTGCTATTTACAGTGTTCATCATGGGTTTTAGCCTAGCTATTGTGGTTTCTGTCTCTCTGCTGTATTTCCTGCTCTCAGATTTCTGCCTCTTTATTATGATCTTTTTTACTTTCTCAATCTTTTCCAGAGTCTCCTGGAATCTTATTGAGAATCTGAATCAGATACTCAGATGTTTTTGTAAAAACCCTGTGCAACAGCAAATGTTTTTGGTTTTCCCCCCAGGGAGGCAGCTTTCTCAGAACCTTGGGGAGGGGGGGATGTTTAACTTTTGAGCTGCAGAATCTTCCCAGATCTTATGAGGTTTCTTTGCCTCATCCTTACAGAGGAAATTCTGTCTGCCCAGGGTGACTGTGAAGGTGGAATCTTGATTTCTCTGGTTTCATTTTTCCATGTGGGAAGATATGAGAAGTGGGAGTGGCGGGGGGGACAATGTCTTCCACTCATTCTCAGAGAAATCAGATGAGTGAATGTGGCTCAGCTCCTTCTCAGAATGTTTTCTGGGCTGCTGTTAGTCTGGCAATAATTGGCCTGGCCCTGAAGCAGGCAATGCGTCAGGGCCTTGCTGGCAAAGTCTAGTTCAGGTGTGAATGACTAGGGAGCCCATTTGCCTAAGGAACTAACACCGCATTCTCCGGTTCCTCGTCAGTGAGAAACTTGACAGTTTCATATCCACTTGCCTAGTTCCTGTAACCTTTTCCTCAAATGACCTTGTACTCAGGAGAAGGAGCTACCACCTTTTTGTTTTTTCCTATAAACAAGCGACTCATGTTATGTGGAAGAGTTCTTGTGTGAATCTTTCCCAGAGGATCATTCAGGCTCAGATTAAAGGAATGGAGGAAAATTGACAGGGAACATATTGGGAATGATCATTTCAGATGTCATAAGCCAGAGGAATAGGAGAAAGCAGGAACTGAGCTCCCACTGCTGGAGACTCAGTGTCTCCTCCATTGATAGATTTTTAGAAAAGGGGAAAAATGGAAAAATTTTTTATCACTTTTTAGTTTTATCACTTTTAAATTCTCAAGAAGATATAACTGCTTCAAATAAGTTAATGAAAGGCTTTTGGGAATTTCCTGCAGGGTGCTGGCATGCTTTTCTATTTCATGGAGCCACCAGCTTTCTTCTCAGGGCTTCTGGGAGGCTGAGCCCGGGTGTGACCAGCCAGGCACCCAGAGTGCACTGGGGTGGTATGAAAGCTGCAGGGATGCACTCCCACCCCATCATCCCTAGGTCACTTGGCCTCCAGCCCTTGCCTGCTGAGTGGAGCGGACTTTCCGGGCAGCCAGCATCTCTTATTCTGGTCTGCTCTGATTTTAAAAGGTTTCCTCTTCCCCTTTGATTTCTGACTGTGAAAACAAAGAGTCATCTTCTGTGCTTTTAGCATTTGATTAATTATCATAGAGAGGCTAAAACAGCTAAAGCCACTCCCAGGTCATCAGCCGTCCCTGGAGTTTGTGCAGCAGAGGAAATGATGCAGAAGAGTACTTCACGACAGAAAGTCCGGACCAGGGCTGCAACGAGGTGGCGTGGAGGCCTTGGGACTTGGTGGCTTGGAGGCAGGACCTGAAAACATTGCCCTTTGAAAAGTCGAAGCAGCTGAGTCGGACACTTAACGTCACCTTTGTGCCAAGGCTGATTGCTGTTCTTGGCAAAACACAAGAGGAGATATGAACTACATGAATGACCAACAAGTTCCCGTTTGTTTTTCCTGGGGAGGCCCCTCAAGTCAGTGACCAATCCATGCCCAGAGGTGGAGTAGGTGGTCTGCTTCCAAATGTTAATGAGGTACACGTTTGTGTAGCACTGAACCTCAGTTTCTCAGAATGGATTTTGATGGTCTGTGTCTGGTGTACGTATCTATGTATGGGGTTCATATGCCCACAGATCAGGACACCTAGGCTCTGAGGAAGCTCACAGGCTTGGCCCTATCTTCACTCTGACCCACTGAAAGGAAACTGGCTTGGATTTGGCATGGCTTGATTTTGACCGGACTGCTAATGCTCTCACAGAGCAATCTTCATGCCTAATGACTATCACTAGAAAATGTCCTGATGTTGGAGAATTCTGTCTGGATTGGCTGGGGCTAAGGGCTAGACAATACTGCTGTGAGGTCTCCCCTGAGGATGTAAATAATTCCACCATCAGGCAGGCTGGGAAGAGCCAGATCCTGTCATAGAATACCAGAGCCTCAGAGATAGGCCTAAAGCTGGGAGGAGGGAAACCTCTTCTCTCTGGGGTGGACGGTTGTTGGACCTGGACTCCAAGTAGGGTGGCTATTCAGCATTCAACTTCCAGTGAATTTTAATTGAATACCAATTGAATACTAAAAGTTGGGATACAGTGGCAAACAAAGCCCTTGTATTCATGGGGTTTACAGTCTACCAAGGGCTTTCCTCATAGCTCAGTTAGTAAAGAGTCTGCCTGCAATATAGGAGACCTGGGTTCAATTCCTGGGTTGGGAACATCTCCTGGAGAAGGAAATGGCAACCCACTCCAGTATACTTGCCTGGAAAATCCCATGGACAGAGGAGCCTGGCAGGCTACAGTTCATAGGCTCACAGAGTCGGACATGACTTAGCGACTAAACCAAAAACCAAACCACAGTCTACCAAAGACAGATACATGATACACAAGAATAAATAAATGGGAACTAGTCAGACAGTGATATGTATTATGAGGACCATAAAACAGGCTGAGGTTTTGTGGGTACTGGGGCCCCTAGTAGATGGGCTGGGGCCCCTGGTAGATGGTGCGTTCAGAGAAGACCTCCTGGAACAACGCTAGGATCACTAGATTAGAAGACACCAGCCAGCCAACAAAGATCCTGAAGCTAAGTGTTCTAGGATAAGCAAAAGTCCTGCAGCAGAAGTGAGCCAGCTACACTCTTGGAACAGAATGAAGGCTCAAGGGGCTGCAGGTTGATTAGTAAGGAGAGGAATGAGGTAGGAGTGGTAGCCAAGGCCAAGCCGTTAACCTGAGGGCAGCTGCCCTGTCAGTGCCAGGCATGAGGAGAGTTAGCTTGAGGGAGGCTGGGAACAGGCTGTGGCCAAACAGGCAGTGGGTGGGTAGAGAGCAGAGCATCAGTAGGGGCAGAAGACCAGGGGAGGCAGCAAGGAGCACAGGATGGCATAAGGAAGCACATCAACAGCCCCCGTGGATCCCTGGGGATCCCCATGGAATATCTGGGGAGGCTGGACCTTCTGTAGTTGAGTGGGACGGGAACTGGGGCCCCTGAGACTTGTGCCCATTTGTGAACCCAGACTGCTGAGGCCAGTGCATGCTGACAACACAGTTTTGACCACAGCATCCCCATGCAGCTGGGTGTCCTGGCTGAGCTGTAAAATTGGTGGCTTGGGAACTCTGTGGGCCCTTCTGGGAGGATACACACAGGGGTATGGGCTTTTGTGCTGAAGGAGAATGCAGGAGGGTTTCTTGGATTCCCTTTTTTTCCCCATTCAAGCTACAGAGTTTCTTGAGCATCTATTATTTGCTGAATATTCTTCTGAGAAATAAAGATACAATGGTGAATGAAAACAGGTCAAAAAAATCCCTGCCCTCATGGAATACACACACACACAGAAAAATCGAAAAGGGGGAGAAAGTGCGGGGGAAGGAGAGGGGAGGGAATGGAGTGGCTGCATGTCCTGGCCGAGTAGAAGGAATTGGTCTGGGACCTTGGTGAAGACAGATGCAGAACCATAGCTTAAGAATGTGAGGAGACTCCTGGACACCTGTCTGCCTCTCTGAAGTCCAGGTGACAGGACGTGGTGTGGAGATATGGACGTCATTGTCCCGCTGCTCCTGCATCCCCTGCACTCAGCTTTCGTGGTCTGAGGGCTCTGAGTCCCCCAGCAAAGACTAGCTGACTGAGGGCATCAGGAGAGGC
This sequence comes from Moschus berezovskii, assembly GCF_049115385.1. Lineage (NCBI taxonomy): Eukaryota > Metazoa > Chordata > Mammalia > Artiodactyla > Moschidae > Moschus > Moschus berezovskii. The sequence continues at coordinate 48,423,826 of NC_142479.1, forward strand.
CTCAGTCACCGCAGAGCTCCAGAAGCAGTGCAGTTCTGGGCACCCTGCAGAGGAGGCCTCAGAGAGAGGCGTGTCCTTGGGCACAGAGAGGCTGAGGCCCCTCATTCAGAAACTCTGGGGAAGGGAGGCCAAGCCTCTGAGGTGCTGCCAGCCAGAGCAAAGGGCTTCTGTGGCTTGGGCATTCGTGATGGTGCGGCCTCATTTGTACCCATAGGCTTTTGAGGCCAGGGGCCAGGGGACTGAGAGATGTGGATGCCCCTTCAAACCAGGATTCTCTAAACACTTGCTAACTGTAGATAGAAACAGATGCTCTGCTAATAAAATCTGTGCATATATTTCTTTTTGTTAAAAATGAGGGATTTATTGCATGTTATTTTTTACACGCTCTTTTCTGAACCATTCAGATAATTTATTGGGAGGCATGTTAAACTGTTTAAATATTAAACAATAAAATAAATCTTTCCTTCTGGGTAAGCAGTCTTCCTCTGATGTGATTTGGTTTCACAATTTCAGCTGACTGCAGCAGCCAGCTTCAGGGAGGCACATCAGAGTTGCCGGCTGGTTTGGAGTTGGTGCAATGCCGGTGGCTGCACCTTGTAATGTTTGTAGAAACACTCAATAGAAATTGTTTGGGCCTGATGAACAGTATTTTAAAATTTGATATCCAAGGGCATTTCCCAGAGAGGGGATAATTTACACCTTGCCTCTTATGTGAGAAGGCACTTCTAGAAAACTGGGGTAACTGGCACCACTTTTCTGATTAATGCCAATAGTTTACCCCCAGGGAACTGCCATGCTGGCCTTCCTCTCAGTTTGGCTCCACCAAAAGATGTTTGGGTTGCACTAAAAAATAATTAGTGCTGGTTTAAGCTAAAGGTAAGTGTACCCCTTCAAATTTGAAAGTCTGGGAAAATAAAACTGTGTCATTAGACAATCCACCCTATAGATTGTCCAGAAAATTTACTGGAATCTTCAGAAAAATTTACTCCTTTTTCCATTGAGCACAACCCTATGAGCATCCGAAAGCTCACTCTCTCTGGTTTCTGCTTGTTTTCTTCCTCTGTTTCCACCCTCTGCCCCCAACCAGTCTGAGGGTCATTTTATCTATCTGCTGCTGAATTTTTCTCTCAATGGTAGTAGAGGTGTTTTCTATGTAAGGGAAAGGGTTTTAGTTCCTTCCAAGGGAAACATTGACCAATCAAACAATTCTTTCTCTTCTTAAAATGGATCATTTCTCCAAGCATAACCTCACTGGTTATTCTGCTAACAAAACATCTGTCACTTCTCCTACCAAAATACTTGCTTTTAGATCCTAGCTTGGCTTGGAGCCTAGAGATGGGAAGGGGCAGTACCCTTCCTTAGAGGGTAGGAAGAGAAAATCCCAACCTGGTACAGAAGGAGAAACTGCTGAGTGACTGCACTGTCCTAAAGGGAGGCAAGTCACCTAGAAAGGTAATGATCAGCCTGTTTGAAAGTGTTCAATGGAGATTGGTTAATTACCTTTTGGTGAGAACCTGGACAAAACAACCCCTCAACTCTGTCTTAGAAGTATAAACCTAGGGAAGTTTTTCTGGGTTATTTGTTTCCAAAAATAACTTTGTCATTCTAGTGGACATCTGCTATTTCTGCCGTCGAGCTCCCTCTGGCTTGGGGAAGGATTGGCTGCATCCCAGCCCATAGTGGTGGAGGGTGGGAGGAGGGTGAATTCTCACTGATCACATTAACACATGATACAAAATTTTCACACTTTGTGCCGCTCCCGTGCATCCATCTGCATGCCTTTCCCCCAGACTTCCTTTTTCCTAATCTTCCAATGTTTCTCTTTCGAGGTCCCTGACCACTTGCCACTACCCTTGAATCCATGTACATTCTTACTTCAGGTCATTCTCTTTGTACGCAAAGTGGACTGACTACTAGATTTACCCCTGAAGCTGAGAGTTCTCCTCCCTGCTCTTCCAAGACCGTCCCAGTGTGCAGCTATAGGGCAGCAGCAGGCCATTTACCCACATAACAAGTCAACTCACCCATGAACCAAACTTGTTTTTTTTCTCCCTCCATCAGCTGGTTTTAAGCTCCCCAGCCTCTATCCCATGGTGGCATCTATGTGCTAAATCACTTCCGTCATGTCCGACTCTTTATGACCCTGTGGACTGTAGCCTGCCAGGTTCCTCTGTCCGTGGGATTCTCCAGGCAAAAATACTGGAGTGGACTGCCATGCCCTCTCCAGGGAAGGTGGCATCTATAGATGTGATCTAAGGAGGCACAACTCAGCAGCGGCTGATGAAAGAGGGGTCAGATTGGGGCACTAAATGGGAGAAAGGACGAAGACTTCCCTTTAGGTCTTCCCTGGTGGCACTGATCTCTGCCATTCCTTCCAGGATGAGATATAGTTTTTAGTTCACTGGATGGGAGGCAGTTTCTGACGTTTGCTTTTCCTTTGCCTCGTTATCATGGCCCTTACCCTATGCGCGAAGGAACTAGTGCAAGGATTCTGCCAACCCTCAGCTGTGCCTGTTCCAACTACAGATTAAGAGACCAAGAAAATAACTATAGGTGGGTCTATGGGCATAGAAGATCCACTGTAAAGCTGGCCATGGGCTAGGACTACACTCATTACCTAACCCTGTATGTCCCTACCCTAACAAGGGCCATGGTGATTCTTCAGATCTCTGGGTATCAATGTCAACTTGGACTTTGTGTACAACAGTTCTCCAAAGAGCTCCGGGTCATTCTCTTTCCCTAGTATGTGGTCACTCAAATAATCACCCAAGGTCTTCCTGGGGAGGACCTGGGGGAGCCTTACCCTGCACATTTGCCAGCAGATAAAGGTCCTTCTCTGTTCAGCAGGTTCCAGGTATTACCTTGGGAACTAGACAAGGGATTAAGGCTTTTTATTGGGGTGGCTGATTTTTTTTAAAAATAAGGTAAGCAGCACTGTTTCTGGCTATATGTGTTGCCTCTAGGAACACCATGTCCTATTAACTGTTTCCACGGCTTGCCTACTGATTTTCTGATCTTACTGCTCTTTGAGAATCATAGCCACTTCTGACAGGTAAGTGCTACCCCGTGGCCTCTATTCTTCTAGATTCCTCTTATCCCCATTATCATCAAGGAGCACTGATCTGTAAAAGCATCTCTCAACCCCCAGCCCTGGCCTGTGGAGAATACAACCGGAATGAACTTCTCAGCGATGCTTGTGTTCCTTCTACCAGCTTGGCTAAGAGTGTCCTGTGTGCTCTCCCAGAGAACACAGTCAACTGGGGAGTCTGCAAGCCCTCCACAGGATAACCCTGTCTAGCAGGCCCTCCTGTTTGAGCCATTTGACCCCTTCTTCTACCACCACTGTGGCGGATTGGGCTTTTTAACTTCAGGGGCCATTGTTATTCACGGGCTTCAAAAAGCTAGCCTAGCACTTCTCCTGGGGTTCTTGCCAGGGAGTGAAATCCTGTATCATACGAGAATGCTCCATGTTAATAAATTCTCTCTAATCAAACTTTGTTTTCTGCCTCCTTGGTCTTTATCCTCAGGATCCATTTCCATATTTACTCTCTGACTCCTATTAGCGCATATTGGCAAGTTCTTAAAACTCTTCCTTCATAGGATGTTATTGTGACTTGACTCTAGTTCTTTGTCTGGTGGCCTGGAAGGGGATGTTGCCTGTCTTACAAAGCAGAGGCTTCTGCCTCACTTTCAAGCAAGATGGTGGTTTAGCCCTCAGCAGGGAGGAAAGGGCATTTCTGCAGGTCTAGAGGGTTCAGTGGAATCTGGAGATTTAAGGTTTTCAAGTGCATTGACCCAGATGTTCCCATTCCAAGTCTGAGTCCTGCTGCTTCTCTATCAGGGCATGACCTTGGCAGAGCAGACTTGTCTTCACTGAGACGACCCTCTCCTGAGCTCCATTCCACTTAGAGTTATGTTCTGGACCCAACCCTCCAGCTGCAGAAGATGAGAGTCTGTGTGTGCTGCCAAGGAGACTTCCGTGCTTTGCCTTAAATTGGATTAAGCATCCTCAAGCTTTCATTGTCTTTCTTCAAGCATTGATAACCTCAGCCATGGGATTCCACAGTCTTTATGTTACAACTTCTCTTGAACCCCTCAAATGCTGGGAATTTGCCTCTGCCAGTGCCTTCTCTTCTACCAGTCTCCCATCGCAGTACATCCCCAGTGAAGTCTGACCCGTTGCACCACTTCACTTCTAGCTTCAAACTCCTGTGTTTAGAGTCTGCTCCCTAAAATCACTGCTAGTCCCAATCATCATAGGTCTGGGTCCCTAGAAATAGATTCTGTGGTAGAGATTTTCATGCCAGAAATTTATCAGGGTGTGGTTTTAGGAAGATAATATTAAAAGGGTAAATGAAGCCGGACTGAGCAGGAGGAGGTGACCTGCAATGCAGTTGTCCCAGAGGCTGCAGCCGGTCCCACAGAAGCTCTGGGGCTGAGGCGGCCCTGCAGAGTCATCTTAAATTTAGGGAAGAGGACTTGGCCTTTGCACCCCTGTACTAACCAGTCACTGGGAGGCCATGTAACCTTGAGAGAGACAGAGGATAGTATTTGGAGGGGAATAAATAAAGGCTGAGCATTTACTAAAATGAGACAATGCCTGAAGAATTCAGCTGCAAGCCTTCACAGTCAGTCCTTCCAGCAGCTGGGGGAATGAAGTGCTCTGGTCCTGACGGGGCGAGAGAGAGGTCATGCCTCCAGTGTCCATCACCCCGAGGGATAGGTTGACCCAGCAGAAAGCAGAGAGGAGATGAATCTATCCATGATCTATGAATCTAAGCATAAATAGTAAAGGCTTATTGCTTTTTTAAAAACCAGAAGCTAGGATTAAATTGGTGGATTGGAAAATTTATTAATAAAAAAGGTTTCTGTATAAATGAATGATGATTCTTTTTTGGACTGCAGTGCTACCTGAATATGGAGTGAGAATTACTTATGGAAATATTTACAAGTTTATACTGCAGTGTAATTGGTGCTTGTTTGAGCACTTCATTAATATTTAATTTTACATCATTTCTTGAAATAATTTATTGGCATGTTTTCAGCATTCTACTGAGAAGCTTAACATAAATCACATTAATAATAAATGACACAAGAGCTTTTTGTATTTCCTTTCTGAGCAATCATTTAAAGATAATTTTCTATGACAGGCATTCAATGTCCTATTGAAGATAAGGCTTGCTAAATGTCTGCTTCAGAGACCAGCAGGAAATACAATGTGATTTTAATTATATTCATGTCTTGAATTTTGACACAATGCTCTCTGTTATTAACTTTTTTGAAGGATACCTCTTCAAAAAGTGTTTTTAGTCACCTATGGAAAAACAGGCATGCTCAGATAAGTACTTGAAGCTAAAAACAAGCTATAGAAGCAAGGTTATCAGATGAAGCAAGAAGTTTCCTTGTGGGAACCAGGCCAGGACATGTTTGTCAGAGTGACAAAGACCTAAATTCTCTGGCTGTCTGTTGGCAAGTTGTCATGCTCCATCTACATCCTGAAAAACCACTAACTTATCTCATTAAGCAAGTCACATTTACCATAAGCAATTCAAAAGTTTTATGTGGAAGAGATAAAATATAGACCACTGAAAGCATCTCTTTAAATGCACATAAAATTGAGAGTTAAGCTGAAAAATTTCAAAATAAATGCTAGTGTCCCTCAGTAACTGTTGAGGGGTTGGTTCCTGGGCCTGCCCCCAATACCGGAATCCAGGGATGCTCCTGTCCCATCGTGGGCCTGTCACCATGCTTCCACATCATGTGGCACTGTGGACCTATTTATTAGAAAACAACTGTGCATAGGTGGATCCACGCAGTTCAAACCTGTGTTGTTTAAGGGTCAACTTGAACAACCTTAAAATAGTTTAAAACTTAAAAACAGTTTCAGCAAAGCACATTTGTTGTTGTTGTACAGTGGCTCAATTGTGTCCAACTCTTTGCAACCCCATGGACCACAGCACACCAGGCTTCTCTGTCCTTCACTATCTCCCAGAGTTTGCTCACGCTCAACCCACTGAGTTAGTGATACCATTCAACCATCTCATCCTCTATTGCCTGCTTCTCCTCCTGCCCTCAGTCCTTCCCAGCATCAGGGTTTTTTCCAAGGAGTCGACTCATCATATCAGGTGGCCAAAGTATTGGAGCTTCAGCTTCAGCATCAGTTCTTCCAAAGAATGTTCAGTGTTGATTTTCTTTAGGATGGACTGGTTTGATCTCCTTGCTGTCCAAGGGACTCTCAAGAGTCTTCTCTAGCACCGTAGTATGAAAGCATCAATTCTTCAGTGCTCAGCCTGCTTTATTGTCCAACTCTCACATCTGTACACGACTACTGGAAAAACCATAGCTTTGACTAGACAGACCTTTGTACCCAAAATGATAACTCTGCTTTTTTAATACTCTGTCTAGGTTTTTCATAACTTTTCTTCCAAGGAGCAAGCGTCTTTTAATTTTGTGGCTGCAGTCACTGTCCACAGTGATTTTGTAGCCCAGGAAAATAAAGTCTGTCACCGTTTCCAATTTTTCCCCATCTATTTGCCATGAAGTGATGGGACCGGATGCCATGATCTTAGTTTTTTGAATGTTGAGTTTTAAGCCAGCTTTTTCACTCTCCTCTTTCACCTTCATCAAGAGTCTCTTTTGTTCTTCTTCACTTTCTGCTTTTAGGGTGATGAAGGCAATGGCAAGCCACTCCAGTACTCTTGCCTAGAAAATTCCATGGATGGAGGAGCCTCGTAGGCTGCAGTCCATGGGGTCGCTATGAGTCAGACGTGACTGAGTGACTTCACTTTCACTTTTCACTTTCACCCATTGGAGAAGGAAATGGCAACCCACTCCAGTGTTCTTGCCTGGAGAATCCCAGGGACGGGGGAGCCTGGTGGGCTGCCGTCTCTGGGGTCGCACAGAGTCGGACACGACTGAAGCGACTTAGCAGCAGCAGCAGCATCTGCATATCTGAGGTTATTGATATTTCTCTTAGCAGTCTTGATTCCACTTTGAGTCTTATCCAGCCCGGCTTTTCACATGATGTACTTTGCATAGAAGTTAAATAAGCAAGGTGACAATATACAGCCTTGACCTACTGAATTGTGAACCAGTTCATTGTTCCATGTCTGCTTCCTGACCTGCACACAGGTTTCTCAAGAGGCAGGTCTGGAAGTCTGGCATTTCCATCTCTTTAAGAATTTTCCACAGTTTGTTGTGATCCACACAGGCAAAGGCTTTAGTATAGTCAATGAAGCAGAAGTAGATGTTTTTCTAGAATACCCTTGCTTTTCTATGATCCAGGGTATGTTGGCAGTTTGATCTCTGGTTCCTCTGCCTTTTCTAAATCCAGCTTGTACATCTGGAAGTTCTTGGATCATGTACTGTTGAAGCCTATCTTGAAGTATTTTGAGCATTACTTTGCTAACATGTGAAATGAGTGCAATTGTGCAGTAGTTTGAACATTCTTTGGCATTGCCCTTCTTTATTAAAAATAAATGTAAAAATGCTTTTTTCTGCAATGCTTCTGTAACAGCTGGGATTCTTTAGATGGCATGGGATAGAAATCCAGCATAGAGGGCAATGCAGGATTAAAATAACTGAAAATGTTTGTTTTTGTACAAAGTAAGAAAGGGAATTCTTTCCCCCCTTCCCCATATCCTATTCCCATTTCCACAGGGACCCTTGAGGGGTAGCTACTGATTTTGTGTGCCCAGCAGTACCCCTTTCTTTTGGAGCAAATGTACCCAGTTCCCTGTAGTCCTGGTGAGAATGCTATGGGTCACAGTGGCCATCCCCTGCTACAATGGGATGGCCATGAGACTCTAGACCCAACTTAGCAGTATATCCTCCTGGACCCACTGATGTTCCAAGAGGTGGATAAGTCTTGGTCAGTGGGATTTCCTGAACATTGTGATAGAAAGCAGAGGACTGTGGTCAGAAGCCCAGAGAGAAGCCAAACCATCTCGCAGAAGGAAGAGGATCAATCAGGGGAGATGCAGCGAGAGTCAGAACCAAGACCAAAGGGTAGGGGGCTGAGCACTGCAGCAGGCTGCCTCAGAAGGCTCAAAAGAGAATCCTGCCAAGATCCTGGGAAGAAGACATGACAAAGGAAGAATCTGAAGAGTTTGTTGTGGAGCAAGTGATGTGAAAACCTCTACACTGCACACTATTCAAGAAAATGCAAGATTGGTATGCGGCAGCAATAAAGATTGCATAGGACAGATGGTGTGGATGCAGTGACCTCTAACACTGGCAAAATAAGAACAGAAATCCTCCCCACTCCTTTAACATTTTAAATTAGATTTCATCCCTTTGAACACCCTATTCAAAGGGGACATTTTCACTGTTGTGATTTAACATAGTCCTGGAAGCCCTATCCTCTGTTCTTAGGAGGGTGACACAGTCGGCAGGATTACAGAGCCTCATCAAGCCCCATGCCTCTCTGGGGAGGGTCTTCCCCCACCGCCATGCTTGTACCCACCAAGGAGACCAGTCAGAAGCTCACTTTTTGCCAAGTTATTCTGGACTTTGTTGGGCAAAATTATCAGCAGCACTGATTCCATCATCTGTGTCTTATTCTACTTTTCTCAAGGGCTCAGAGGAGAGAATCTGAAGTCAATAAAGCCCAAACATTTACTAATATGAGACATTAGATGGAACAGTCTGGTTCAGTCCAGGGGGGTTAATTTACTCTTATTTATTTATCAGCTGTCGTGGGTCTTCGTTGCTGCACGCAGGTTTTCTCTAGCTGTGGCGAGCGGGGCCTGCTCTTCACAGAGTGCGTGGACTTCTCGGCGCAGTGGTTTCTCTTTTGTGGAGCACAGGCTCTAGGTGTGTGGGGTCCAGTAGTTGAAGCACTTGGGCTTCAGTAGTTGTGGCACACAAGCTCAGTTGTTATGGCTCCCGGGCTTAGCTGCTCCACGGCTTGTGGACTCTTTCCGAACCAGGGATTGAATCTGTGTCCCCTGCACTGGCAGGCAGATTCTTATCCACTGCACCACCAGGAAAGTCCCCAGAGGGGTTTAAAGTGGAAGGGCCTGACCCACTGAAGGTCTGTCCCCAAGTGGGGACCAGGAGGTATATGTGCTTGTGAGACTTCCCCTCTGAGACTTGGCCTTGAGGCAGCAAGTGATGACACGTAGCTGACTTGGGGCAGAGCCATGAGGCAAGGGTTTGCATTCATCTCGTACTAACTGGAGCTCCGGAGGTGTGTGGCCTGGGCAACACCAGTTATGTCGTGTCCAAGCATCCGGCACAGGACCAATACAAAGATATACTTAGTAAATTAAGAACCACTGTTTCTATCATCTATTTCCTGGGCAGACCACAAAGCCCCGGTGCCAGGCATCCATGCATAAGAAAATGACCGCCACAAGGCCTGGTGGTCCAGTGGTTACGAATCCACCTTGCAACGCAGGGGACACAAGTTTGATCCCCGGTCTGGGACGATTTCACATGCATGGAGCAACTAAGGAGACTGCTCCCCCTAGAGCCTGTGCTCTGCAACAAAAGAAGCCACCGCAATGAGAAGCCCATGCACTGCAACTAGAGAGTAGCCCCCACTCTTCGCAACTAAAGAAAGCCCTCTCGTAGAAACAGACCTAGTGCAGCCAGAAATAATAAATAATATTAAAAAAAGAAAATAGCTTTGTGCTTCAACAGGACTGTTTGCCTGGATGAGCCAACAATGACTGAGTCAAAAGCTAAATCAGTCATCATACTGTGGATGGTAACTGAACAATCCAATGAAAGCCTCTGTTTTTGAAAAAGTCAAAGGTGAGAAGCAGAGAGACAACAAGAAGGTGCTTGGGAAGACTATGAGGGACCCAGAAAGGGGAAGAGAAGTCGAGCTAGACCCCAGTATCTGCTTTCATTTCCCGGCAGTAGCCACATAACGCCCCTTCCTCCAATATTACTTGAATTTGCAGAATCACATCTCCCTGCAGCCAGAAAACTTGAACTCAAACATTGCCTGGTCCCCCAGCCACTCCCCGAAGATGGCAGCTTAGCTTGGCAGGGTTCATCTTAGGAGCCTTGGTAGCTCCAAGGGTGCACTGGGCTCATTTCTAAAAGTGCACCCACCATCTGTTGGATGATTCACGCCTGGCTGGATGGAAAGTCAGGGCTCCATTTGGGTCTTTGGACTTGAATTCATCCCAAAATCAAAGGTGTCAAGTTTAGTGGCCTTAAAATTCTGGAATCCTTTTGGGAAATGAGGACCTTGTACAATCTCTTGACATGTCTCTCATTTTCATAAAAATGTGAAGAAGGTTCTTAGAAACTCCCTGAAACAATGACTTCCCCATATGGGCTTGGTATCTCTGGACTAGAGGCTGGGCACCCTTGGGCAGCCCCTGTTCATACACTTCCCTTCCTAGACCAACTTTCTTCCTTGTCTCCTTCCTCCTTCCTTTGCTTTTATTTGCCCCCATTTTTAAGCTTTAGGTGCAGAAATGTGAGTTAATCATATACTGCCATTCATGGCACTCTATGATCATTATTCCATGCCAGCCCCCTTTTCTGTTTTTAATCATCTGTTTATTCTCTTTTATCTACTTTTCCCTTTGTAATTTACCACTGCCTGCCCTACCCTTATTCCTGCCATAGCAAATAGTCTTGCAAGTGAATTTATTTGAAGTATAGTTGATTTACAATATTGTGCTAATTTCAGGTGTACAGCAAAATGATTCAAATGTACGTGTATATGTATATACATGTTTGGTTACTATAAGATATTGAATATAGTTCTTTGTTGTTGTTTAGTCCCAAGTCATGTCCAACTCTTTACAACTCCATGGACTGCAGTGCACCAGGCCTCCCTGTCCCCCACCATCTCCCAAGTTCATGTCTATTGAATCGGTGATGCCGTCCAACCATCTCATCCTCTGTTGCCCTCTTCTCCTTCTGCCTTCAATCTTTCCCAGCATCAGGGGCTTTTCCAGTGAGTTGGCTGTTGGCATCAGGTGGCCAAAATATTGGCGCTTCAGTTTCAGCATTAGTCCTTCCAATGAGTATTCAGGGTTGATTTCCTTTCGGATTGACTGGTTTTCTCTCCTTACTGTCCAAAGGATTCTCAAGAGTCTTCGCCAGCACCACAGTTTGAAAGCACAGTTCTTTGAGCTATACAGTAAATCCTTGTTGCTTATCTATTTTATGTGTAGTAATTTGTTTCTGTTTATCTCATACTTCTAATTTATCCCTCCCCCCTCCCTTCCCCTTTGGTAAACATAAGTTTGTTTTATGTCTGTGAGTCTGTTTATATTTTGTATACCAATTAATTTGTATTAAATTCCACATATAAATAATACTGTATTATAGTTGTCTTTCTCTGTCATCGCTTAGTATGATATTTTCTAGGGTCCATCTATGTTGCTGCAAATGGTAACATTTCATTCTTTTCTATGGCTGAGTAATATTCCATCGTATATCTATTAATATATATACCACATCTTCTTAAACAAATCAACTGTTGATGGGCACTTGGGCTGTTTCCATGTCTTGGATGTTGTAAATGGTGCCACTATGAACACTGGGGTGTATGTATTTTTGAATTAGAGTTTTTGTATTCTCCAGGTATAGACCTAGGAGTGGGATTGCTGGATCATATGGTAACTCTAATTTTAGTTTTTTAAGGAACCTCCATACTGTTCTCCACAGTGGCTATGCCAATTTACATTCCCACCAATAGTGTAGGAAGGTTCCCTTTTCTCCACACCCTCTCCAGCGTTTGTTACTTGTAGACTTTGATAATGGTCAGAATGGTATGAGGTGATACCTCATTGTGGTTTTAATTTCCTAATAATTAACAAAGTTGAGCATCTTTTCATATGCCTGTTGACTAGGTGTATGCCTTCTTTGGAGAAGTGTCTATTTATATCTTCTGACCATTTTTTGATTGGGTTGTTTGTTTTCTTGATATTGAGCTGTTTATATATTTTGGAAATTAATCCCTTGTCAGTTGCATTATTTGCAAATATTTTCTTTTATTCCATAGGTTGTTTTTTTTTGGTAATGGAGGGAGTATGGTTTATTGAGCTGTGCCTTAGTACAGGTGCTGGGGCCTTCTTGTGGTCTTCTTTTCTTAATTGATTAATCAATGTATTTATCTATTTTTGGCTGTGCTGGGTCTTTGTTGCTCCGTACAGACTTTCTCTAGTTGCCGTGAGTGGGCGCTACTCTCTAGGTTCAGTGCTCAGGCTTCTCATTGAAGTGGCTTTTCTTGTTGCAATATGCAGTCTCTAGAGTGTGGGCTCAGTAGCTGTGTGCACAGGCTTAGTTGCCCTGTGGCATGTGGAATCTTCCCAGACCAGGGATTGAACCCATGTCCCCTGCCTTGGCAGGCGGATTTTTAACCAGTGGACCACCAGGAAAGTTCCGTGGTGCTCTTAATGTATAAAGCCCAGAGGTTCTGCCAATTTCTCTTGAGCAATGACACCAGTGAGCTGACAGCTAAGTGGATGTAGTACACAAGCTCATCATCTGTCATCTTCACATGACCAATAACCACTGCTAGACACAGCACCCTCTTCATCTGGAACTTGACTGTGGATATCATCAACTTTGGCCACCATATTCTCATTGTGGGTCAGCAAGGGAGGAACTTGCCAGCCTTATTCAGGTCTGGACCCAGGATGCATGGGATCTTCTTGATCAGAGCCTCTGAAGCCAAAGATGCATGATACTTGTGGCAAGCTTCTTGACCACCAGAGAAGTCTTTGTTTTATGATGGGATTTTAAATGGGATATTTTTTACTTTCTCTTTCTAATATCTCACTGTGAGTATAAATAAGTGCAACAGATATCTTATATTAATCTTATATCCAGCTACCTTGCTGAATTTATTGGTTCCAACAGTTTTGTGCCAGGTGGTGACTGACCAGGTCATGGTGAAGCAGCAAGTTCAGCTTTGTCCTATCAGCAGGTTGTGTCGGTGAGGCTGGGGAGACAGACCCTCCACTAAGGTGGGAGGTTCCCCTAGATGGGAAGGGTGTTGAGCCCCAACCACAAAAAACCCTTGGAAGTCCCAGTGAGAAGGTTAAGGAGGTCATCTTGAGATACAACCCAGGTTTGGGGGTCACCTTGAGCTCCACCCCTAGGAGGTGTTGGAAAGGAAATCTCAGTTAGCAGAGAGGAAGAGGGGGAAAGGCTTTTCAGGGTGGAAGCAGAGGCTGCGGTGGACTTTACCCTACACATGAATAAGGGCAAGGGAGGGAGCATGGGGGGGCCAAGGGGCCAGGTAGGCGCGGTACCTCTTGGCCAGGTAGGTATGGTACCTCTTGGCATGCCCATGGCCAGTCCTTCAACCCCCACATCAATAGACATCTGCTGTGGGGGCTGCTCCTGTTGAGGACACTGTGGGCAGCGAGACAAACCCTGAGGAGATGACGGGGTGCCCAGCAGGTGGGGCAACAAGTCTTTTCTTAAAGCAGCAGAAGCCAGTGGTCCTGCCTCTCTCCAGACACAGATTTCACTCCCGCAGAGAAGTCTCCTTAAAAGAAAGATTGGTGTTTCCCCTATTTTATGGAATTTGACCTTTTAATAACTAAAGTGACTTTTTTTTGTAACTTGAAGGGACTGGAGAAAGGATGACCAGAGTTGTCAGAGTTGGTTTTCAGCCAAGATGGGAAGAGCTAGTGTGGGAGGATTGAAAGGCAGTGGGAAACCACAGTTAAGCTGCTTTAGAATGACTGTTCGTTAGGAGCCCAGGTTGTTCAGCTTAACAGGAACAGTTAAATGTTTCTCTGTGGCAAGTATAAGGCTGTTACGTCAAGATCCACCAGGGCTCTCGGAGCTAGCACACTGAGCCAGCCCCTCCCTGCAAGACAACCCAAGTGCCATTTAACAGAGATTAGGCGAGGGAACTGCACTTTCAACTAGAAAATGTACAGAAGGAAGGAGGGACGTGAGAACCTGACTTTGCTACCTGGAAGCAAACCCAGCTGGAGAGCATGCAGCTCTCCTAGGTTAAGACAAACCACTCAAATCATGAAAGCTGAAAGGCATCATCACCTCAGCAAGATCAAGGCGCTGCTGGGAGTGGCATCCCTAAGTTCCAGACACCACAGAGAACTTACCTGGTAGAGGACAGCTCTAAATCCAGGCCTCAGTGTGGTACTTAATTTTCTTCTCTGCTAAAGGTAGTCTGGGTTAGATTTCTGTGGCTTTCAACCAAAAGCGACGCCAGCATGTGGATGAACGGAGTGGAATCTGGCCAGGAGCCCCTGAGCTGAAACTGTGGGTGACTGTCTTCCATGACAATATCGGAGGGTATTCATGCTCAGGGTCCACCAAGCGGCCATATGGAATTGAGGGGTTGAGCATATCCTGGCCACCTCTTCTGAGGCTGTGAGGAATCAATTTGTCCTGCTTCCTATTAACAGAATGGGGAGGGGGTGGACATGGCATGGTAGGGGACACAATATAATTTCTACTTACTAGGAGAAAGTGGAGGAGAAAATATCTTAAACCTAAAATCTTCCGTTTAAAAATCTCTGTACGATAGGTGGAGCACAGGTTTTTAGGGCAGTGAAATTGTTCTGTGTAGAGCATAGTGTTGGATCCGTGTCTTTATACATTCATCAAAACCCATAGAATGTAGGACAAGAAGAGTGAACCCAAATGTAAATACTGTGAACCCTCCAGTGAATAATGATGCATCAATTTTTGGATCAGTTGTGACAAATATACCTGATAATGGGAGATATTAACAACAGGGAAGCTGCAGGTATGGGGAATGAGCAGGGCATGTGAGGACTTCCTGTACTTTCCATTGAATGTTACAATAAATCTAAAACTGCTCTAAAAATAATTTATTAATTAATTAAAATAAAACAAATATATTAATACAGGTCATATTTCTAGTCTCTTCCAATTAAAAATTATATCTCATGACTACATTTGTATTTTCTGCAAAGAAAATCTTTTGGCACACACACAGAAATTATGTAAGCCCTAATTTTATCACATTTAAAATTAGTTATATATACACAAGCTTTAACTGACACAAACCCCCGGACTTATGCACTAAGATTCTTCCAAAGTTTACACAAGTGTGCGTTTTTACAGTTTCAACAACTCAATTACTTATCTTAGAAAAATACCAGAGCAACGGACAAATAAGCCGTTTGAGAGTTCTGAGAAACGAATTTACCTACACGTTCCTGTCTCCGGGCAATCAGTCTCCTTCCCCAAGACAACATTCTTTGCCAAATAAGTCCTGATTCCAACTTGGAAGCGAGGGACGTTTGTAAATATACACAAACACTTCCGGGAATCGTTCAGTGCACCAGCTTATGAGTCCAGGATGCTTGTCACAGTTCCTAGATCTCTATGAGTGGCTTCGCCTCACTCTTACCCCCATCTGTCTTCAGTCTACATTCCAAGGCCCCTTCCACCAGGCAGGCAGCAGGGCTCCCGCTGCAGAGGGGGGCAGCCTCACTCCCTTCTTTGTCAGCACGCCTATGCCCCTCACAGCTTGCATTGGCACCTTGTCCTTCTGGAGGATGGTCTCCTGCCAGTTGTCACCAGCCCAAGCCACATCAACCTTCCTCACACCTAACATTTTGTTCTAAGAGTCCCATTTCAGTGTTTCCCCAGCCTTGTCCATACATGGCTTGCCAGCCTCCCTGCAAGCCATTTGGGCCCACACAGTTCTGTTGCTACTAAAATAGCTCTCTTCCAGCAGTGCAATGGGGCAGAGAATGTACTTTTATGAAAAAGATCTGCACAGCTACTTCCCTGTATCTCTACGAAGCTCTTCCTTTCTGGAATCAAAGTCCTTGATCTCAGGCTCCTCCCCGAGGTACCAAGCATTGAGGTCGCATTGCTGCCTCACATGTGCCCACCCCTGGACCATGGACACCTTTCCTCCATCGTGGTCTGGGAGACTACAAGGCATCCTGGTTCCCCTCATGGGCTCTAGAGTCAGACAATCTGGGTTCTGATCCTGGGACTCCCCAGCTGGAGCTGAATGACCTCGGACAAGCTCCAGAACCTCTCTGAGACTCCAGTTCTTATCCTTAAAAGTGAGGATGAAACACATCTACCGCCTAAGAGTGTAAGGAACGTGCAATCACAAGGCCTGGCTCCTGCCAACAACTGGGAGTCAGAGTATAGTCTTTATATTCTGACTTGCCCCTGAAGAGAGTGAGAGACTCCCCTCCCAGTGTCACCTTGTTGGGCTGAGGGCTGGGCAAGGCTGAGCTGTACCTGGCCCTGAACTGCTCCAGTTCACAGGCAGTTTTCTAAAGGCTGCCCCTTCTCACAGCCAAGGACAGGACAGCCAGCTGGGGAACCAAGGACTCGAGGACAAGGGCTTCACCTGAATGCTGCTGTGTCATGTGCATGGCTGGCCCTTCATTCTTGTGCAGAAGCAGAGAAGCACAGCAGGACCAGAGCTGTGTGGTCTTGTCCTCTATGGAAGCTGAGGTTGGGCTGAGACCCCCAAGAACATGGCCATAATTGGGGTCGGTAATGCCCTCTTCCTGCTACATCAGTGGATTTTGGACGAGGGAGCAGTAATTGCAGAGGATTTAATGAATAACCACCTTGGGCTCTTCACAGATACTGTTCCCTCTATCTGAACCCTCTTCCAGGCACATTTTCACATGTACTGTACACCCAGATGTACACACACACACACACACACACACAGCCTGCACCTAATATACTACTCCCTCCTTTAATTCTTACTTAAAATGTCACTTCCCCAGGGCTTAACATAGCATCTGGCTAATGGCAGGTCTGACCTGCTTTCCCTTGATGTGGGTTGGGTGTTAATACTGTTTTGACCCATTACAGAAGTGGTGAGAATCATGAGAAAATGGTAGAGCATGAATGCCAGGCCCAGGACATGCCTGACACCCCCTCAGCCACCATATACCTGACCCCACCCACGTGCTTAGCTCCCGTAGCCAGTTTCCATCAGCGTCATCAGCTCCTGTTCCTCCTAGTCTGAATTCCTCAGATTTGGGCGCTTGCTCAGGCACCTGCTCTTACAAAACTCTGGAATTTTGGTGCATTAAATGGCAAAAAAATCCCTGAAGAGAGACTGACTGATTTGACCACGTTAAACTGTAAAACTTCTGAAGGTTAAAGAAACAATAGGCAAAGTCAAAGGCAATCACAACCTGGGAGAAATGTCTGCCACTAGTATAAGGCATAAAAGATAACAGAGATATAAAAAAGTTCAGCCAGTATTTGTTGAGGGCTGAGCATTTTCTGCGCACTGGGGATTGGAGTAGCAGCTCGGTCAGTGGCCTGTGTGTGCACTGCACTCTTGTGAGTGTGGCGGTAAATGGGCGTGGATGGAAGGCGGGTCAGAGGGAACCGCATGTGGGGAGAATACCAGGGGGGACAAAGCTTGGCACACAGGAGGAGCTGGGAGAGGGATGGTGTGGCTAGACCACAGACAGCAAGGAGACAAGGCAGGGAGGCAAGGGTGGGGTTGTCCGTAGGGCCAGGCCACCTGGGCCTTGTAGACCTTTCCTTATTTCATTTTTTTATACTTTATTCTAAGAGCCACAGGAAACTATGGATGGATTTTAAGTAGCGGCCGCAAAGTTGAATTTGCCTTTTCCAAGCTCACTCCAGCTGGTAGATGGAAGACTGGCTGAGAAGGGGGTAAAGACAGAAGTGGGGAGAACTGACAGGACACGTGGCTATCATATGTGGTCAGGAGAGAGGCAGTGAGGGCTTAGAGTGGGAGCGGATACAGTCTATAGGTGACTGTGTCTAACTGCAGCTGGACATCGATGCCCTGGGAGCCCAAGAGCCAGCATCACCCCTCCAAGCCATTCCCAGGCCCTGGCCATCAGAGACACCCTGACATAATCAATATTTGTTGTTTTCAGCTGTTAAGTTTGGGGGTAATTTTTAATGCAGCAATGGATAACTAATACACCAATAACTATTGTTTTACTCCGTTTTTTCATTTTGCAAATATTCCTTGAGCAGGCACTCTTTCAAAAGAGAAATCATACTAAAGAATCTGAAGCAAAAAGCAAAGATCGTATTTAGAATACAATCTGATTTTTGTAAAAATGTGTATGTGTGTACACAGTAGATGTTTAGAAGGATATTTATACACCACAATGTTTATTTCTTTCCACTTTAAATTTTCCTGTATTATCTGAATTTCGTTACAGGAGTATGTAAAGTATAAGTAGGGGAAAACAATGTGATTTCCATTTAGGGATATAAAAGCATCTTAATAGACCCTCCTAGGAGAGTTGTAAGGCAGTGTGTTCAAAGTCATGCTCTGACATACACGCCAGTTGCCGGTAGGATCTGTTAAAATGCTGAGCTCGATCCAGTAGGTTTCTGTTGGTGCCTGAGATCCTACATTTTTCTAACAAGCTCCAGGTGATACGGAGGCAGCTGGTCCAAGGACTATATACCCTGAGCAGCCAGACACTAAAGTAACGCTGGATGTAGGGTTCAGGGCTCAGGGTTCAAATCCCGACTCTGCCCCAATGTATAGTTCAGCCTTGGAAAAAACACACATCTGGCCTGGTTTTTGTTTTCTCTTTTGAGGAAGCAGGTGGACTAGATCTGTCATTGTTAGGACTCCCTCCCCTCACACTGAGTCCGTCACACTGGGCTTGTCACACTGGGTGATGAAATTGGCCTAAAGACTAGCTTTTCAAGCGACACCATACCCCTCTTCATGTGAGATGCACTGCTGGTGTCGGTACACCACCAGGAAGGGTCCCTACTGTTGCCCTCTCTGAGTCTCTGTCCCTTCGTGTCTCTGCAGTCCCTCTTTCTTCCAGGTGATGGCAGCAGAAGACAAGGAGTCCCAAAGGGCAGCAGCCAGCAACCGAGGGAGTCAAGTGGGCATTTGCCCTCATCTCGGTTACAAGGAGAACTGTGCCGGTTCTAACTCACGTGTTTTATTTGTTTAGGGTTAGGCTCCAGCTTTTTTTTTTTTTCCAGGAAGATATAAAACATTATTCTAAGTGGAAGAATTCAGAATTAAAAATAGAAGCCCTGCAGAGATCTTACCTGGCACCTGATCTGCACGTCATTGAGGACCTGCAGAGGAGGGTGTGGACATGTGCTGAGCTGGCCTGAATGCCAGACTGGGGCTGGTGGCAGGGGGTTTATTTTTGCATTCTGGCCTCATAATTGTGGGGGTTATCACCCTATTTTACATATATGGAAGCAGATTCAGTGAAGTCAGCATGGGAACCACTGTCCCTCAGCTTATTAAGTGGCAGAACTGAGAGTCTTCTCATACAACACTGTGTCCCTTGTGTGTGCATGCTAAGTCACTTCAGTCGTGTCCAACTCTTTGCAACCCCGTGGACCATAGCCCACCAGGCTCCTCTGTCCATGGGATTCTCCAGGCAAGAATACTGGAGTGGGTTGCCATTCCCTGCTCCAGGGGATCTTCCTGACCCAGGGATCGAACCCACATCTCTTGTGTCTCCCGCACTGGCAGGGGGATTCTTTACTACTAGCGCCACCTGGGAAGCCTATGCGTCTCTTGAGTGACACAATTTTCATTTTCTGGCCCATTTTCATTTTCTTTCCCCATTTACAGAGAGAAGGGTTTGTTTGTTTCCTTGAGGTTAAACCCATCAGAATGTAGTAAAGTGACCCGGGATGTCAACGGGCCCTGTTGCCTGGGACAGCTGGCCCAGACCCTCTGTCACAGATGATGCCTGTGCTAAACCACAACAAAAGGTGAAGGTAGTAGCAAAACTTTGAATTCACTGAGATTGAGAAACTACTTCAGTCTTGCTTTCTTCTCTCTCTTTTTTTTTTTTGGCCTTGCTGTGCAGCATACTTTGGCCACCTGATGCAAAGAGCTGACTCATTTGAAAAGACCCTGATGCTGGGAGGGATTGGGGGCAGGAGGAGAAGGGGATGACAGAGGATGAGATGGTTGGATGGCATCACTGATGGTTGGATGGATGGTTGGATGGACATGGGTTTGGGTGAAATCCAGGAGTTGGTGATGGACAGGGAGGTCTGGTGTGCTGCGGTTCGCAAAGAGTCGGACACGACTGAGTGACTGAACTGAACTGTGCAGCATACGAGATCTTAGCTCCCCAACCAGGGATCAAACTCGTGCTTCTTGCATTGGGAGTGCAGAGTTCAAACCACTAGACTGCCAGGGAATCCCAGAGTCCTTTTGTTTTTTGATGATTCCCTCCACGCAGCCACCCTGGCCTCGTCAATGTTCCTCTAACACTCCAGACCTGCTCCTACCTCGGGACTTTGGCATCTCTTGTTCCCTCTCCTTAGGTATTTCCTTGATATCAACAAAGCTCACTTAATTGCCTCCTTCAAATCTTTACTCAAATAACTCTTCAAGCAGCCACCCTGGCCTTCCAAGTCACAGCTGTAGCCACTCTGCCCCCAACACCCTTCCCCCTCACCTTGTCTTATTTTTTCTGCAGCACTTGTCACTCTCTAGCACACTATATAATTGATTATGCATTATGCTATTTATTTTAAATGCCTACTGCTCTGCTAATTTTTATTATATATCTATGGAATTCTATAGGCCAGAATACTGGAGTGGGTAGCCTTTCCCTTCTCCAGGCGATCTTTCAAACCCAGGGATCAAATCCAGGTCTCCCACATTGCAGGCGGATTCTTTACCAGCTGAGCCACAAGGGAAGCCCTATATGTTGAGTAATAATTTTCGGTTGAATGTTGAATGAGTTACCCTGATAGCTACATGTCAAACACATGCTGATCTCTGAGGGAACTATTACCCAACGGACAGGTAACTAATATGTGAAATTCATACGTGGACATACAGGTGACTTATGAGGGGCATGTGACCCATCATGTCAGGCACGAGACCAAAAAGTACAGAACCTTGAAGGGAATGTGTGATGAACAGACAGACACATGTCAACCAAGTGACAAGACATGAAAGACATGTGGTGGGAATGTGATGACCCAGGCTGAGCGAACTGAAGGACAGGTGACAGAGTGGGTGGCACAGGTACACGGAAGGAGAGGCTTGTCACAACTCCGTAGAAATACTACTGCCGGGAACTCTCAGGCCTTCTTCGTTACAATGCAGAGGTCTCTTTGCATAAACAGGTGCTCCTTGAAAGCAAACAACTTTTGCTTTCCCTACAAAAAGCAGAATTTCTTCCAGAAATATCCTGGTGCCTGGACTCTCCCCAGAGTTCAGAGATGCTTTTTTGGTTTTTTTGTCCTGAGCCCCTTTGGCAATCTGGTGAATTCTATGACCCCCCTTCTCAGAATAATGCACAAATGCACCTTAAATGTTTGACATAAAAGACATTGGAACAAAGGACACAAATTGTATTAAAATGCAATAACTAAAACTGTGATAAAATATGTACTTTTCAATAAAAATACTAAATAATGATAGTCTAATAATGATTCCAATCTTAGAGTCTTCTGAGTATAAATGATATTTCAAGATACTTGCAATGACTGTAAGGTGATATACAATATCTGATTCTATGTGACAGATCCACAGGTATTGCTAGCTACCATGGCTTGCTGCCGATGTTCAAAATAAAGGAAATGCCAGATTTCAGTTAGAGATTTGTGAAAATCAAGATGTAATCCTTTTCCCATTTCAGTTCACAGGCTTCCTGAATTCTGTCCAGGAAACTACTGGGGATCCACAGACCTCACGTTTCAAACCTGCCTTCCAGCCGCACTACAGAACTGAACAGTCTATCCTGGCTACAGAAATTCAGCTTTAAGACTCTTTTCCATAAAGAAGGTAAAATGTAAAAAGAATTAGTGGAGAAGAACAGCAGAGCATCAGGGCTTAATTTTGGTTGATCTGGAAGGAGGGAGAAAAAGAAGATCTTGATCACCAGCCAGGTGTTTTGCCACCTGCTCACGGGTGGTATGGACACTGCTCACTGCAGGAGGCCAGAGCCAAGCGGGGTGTCCTACTCTTCATGGCCGGGATTGGAAGGGCCCCCAATAGGAGACAGAGCTGGAGTGACTCCATGAGCCTTGTGGGTCTACCCCAGGCATCCTGGTGGAGCGGGCACCAAATAAGAGCTGAAAAGGAGGAGAAGGCCCAATGAGGAATGTAATCAGGAGCCAGCATGCAGGTTTTGTCCAGGGCCTCTGAGGAGCCTGGCGGGAACAAATAAATTGTTGTCACTGAGGAGTTCTGAAGGACTGCTGCTGCTGCTGCTGCTAAGTCACTTCAGTCGTGTCCGACTCTGTGCGACCCCATAGACGGCAGCCGACCAGGCTCCGCCATCCCAGGGATTCTCCAGACAAGAACACTGGAGTGGGTTGCCATTTCCTTCTCCAATGCATGAAAGTGAAAAGTGAAAGTGAAGTCGCTCAGTCGTGTCTGACTAGTAGCGACCCCACGGACTGCAGCCCACCAGGCTCCTCTGTCCATGCGATTTTCTAGGCAAGAGTACTGGAGTGGTTTGCCATTGCCTTCTCCGGAAGGACTGCTAGGAACCCTTGAAATGCAACCCATCAGATTCTCACAGCTTATTCTTGGGATTCTAAAGGCTCCCCAGAGCGTTCTTCTGTGACTGAGACTCTTACTACCCTTGGAGTCCCGAGGCTTCCCAGACAAAGGAGAGTTAAGGAATGGATCCATTTCCATTTTAGATGTGAGGGGTAGATACACAGAAAATAGATGTGATGATGTACACTCTGGGTTTTCTAGGGCAGTTCTTATCTCAAAGATTCTGTTCCATTATCAGAATACATGTCCCAGTTTGGGGTATGGGAAATAGAGTGACCATACACAGGGATCAGGTTGACATTTTGGAGACAGGGGACATTTTTTTGCTATTTAGAAACTTTTGCTAAAAGTTCAGGGTTTCTTAACTGCATCTGCTGGTCCAGAATCAGGCAGAGTTGACTTTATAGAAATGACTAGTACTCTTTGAATTAGAAAAGCACCTTGATGAACATGTTTGTTCATGGAAGATAAGACCTCCAAGGAATGGAATGTCTTGGATAAATGGAGTTAAAGTTATTTTCAGAGGGGCTGTAGGTTGGAGTTTGGGAACACAAGGAGAGGAAAAGAAGCCATGCCTCAGGCAGGGCCCAGGGAAATAGCAGATACGGTACTCCTGAGGTGGGAGGGCTACATGATTGAGGTCAGGATGATTAGTACACATCATGTACACGAGTGAGATGTGACCCCCTGGGCAGGTTCTGCAGAGGGTGGGGCTGGGACCTGCCTAGAAATTGCCTTTTGTCCCGGGAAGCCACTGATGTACCATTTGACTGTGGGAGACTCAGAGGGTACCAGAGGACAATGTGAAGAGTCAGCTCATTAGAAAAGACCCTGATGCTGGGAAAGATTGAAGGCAAGGGGAGAAGGGGACGACAAAGGATGAGATGGTTGGATAGTATCACCGACTCAATGGACATGAGTTTAAGCAAATTCCAGGAGATGGTGAAGGACAGTGAAGCCTGGCATGCTGCAATCCATGGGGTCACAAAGAGTCAGACACGACTGAGAGACTGAACAAGTAACTCTAAGGGGTTCTCAACAAACAGCTTGTTCCCTGCAGCCACTTCTTCCTGAATAATTGCTACTTCTTCCCTGTATGACTGACTCATCATGGATTATAAAACATGCTCTCAGTGTAGCAGGTCACTGGGTTCTAATTAACACTGTGGTTCAAGAGCCAAGTTCTTGCTTGGTTACAGACACCATCTTGCTACACATTTCCATCCAGGCTATTGAGTCATCTGTTTAGCAGTGACCACTCTGTTACCCACATAAATCACATGGCCCAGGAGAGCCCCAAACTCCCACAGACCTGCCAAAACCCATTACCCTTCTCTGTTATCCCAAACCTTCAGGGAAATACACACACACACAACTTTGTCAGAGATGCTTGGGATGTGAGAAGCAGGAATGAGGGCTGTGACTAGCGTGGGGTGAGAGAACAAGAAGAAATTGTCAACTGCAGGACCTAAAGGAGCTGGCAAGGGGTTGTGCAACTCAACAGAAAGGGCTTCTGGGCCTCCCCCTTCAAACCATCCCATTTTCTATTAAAGGTAAGGGTGACTTCAAAAGGCTGGAAGGCTTGGCGAACCCATGGGTGGCCAACACTTGGGTGGGTATCTGATCTCCCTATAGCCTTGGCTAGAAGGAGATCTGTTAGCTCGACTGAATCTGAATCCTGCATGAGTATTCTGCAAAGAGCTGAAGACTCCCTTTTACCCTGTCTTCCTTGTGTGTGAGTTCAGCACAAATAGTGCTTTAGCTTTCACCTGTAACAAGTCTGACTTTATTCTTCTCATTCTCAATTTCCTGTGCCAACCCCCAGGTCCCAGGTCTCCAGTTATATTTTGATGGTCTATTTTCATCTTTTCCTCTCTGTTTTGTGGATAGGAAGAGGTTTGGATATATTTCCCTCCAACTGAGGCCGCTGGGAATCTCCCCTGGGTGTTGGAAATGCCACATGGCACCACAATTGCAGCTGCTGTGTAGACACACATGGAGCTAAAATTGGAAGACTTGAAGTTTAATTCCAGCCTAGCCACTCACTAACCTCTTAGACTTAGGGAAGTCATAGTTTGTGTTTTCAGAATTTGTTTCTTCATCTGTAAAGTGAAGGAGTTGGTCTAGCAGGCTACTCTGGGCTCTCTGGGTTGCTCGTGACAATAAACCAACTCATACTAGCTTGAACAAAACGTGAGATGTATAGCTGTTGGTTGCCAAAGAAGGTAGAGTAGACAGGCATTGGGAAGGCAGCTGGACCTCAGGAACAAATGGAGTCAGGCATCTGATGGCCCTCAGTACTCTGTCTCTTGTCTCTATTTTCCTCTGAGTACTGACCTCTTTTTCACTCAACCAGGTTTTGTAACAGTGAAGAATAAACCTGATTCCATATTGGATCTCTCCCTTTGGTCCTAACCTTTGTGCTCTGTTGCCTGTGCTTACTCATGCTGGCTGTGCACCTTTGTAAAAGAATGCTGCCTATAGCCTGAAATATGCATGAGAGCCCATTCTCAAGGCTTTGACCTTTAAAGGCATAACACTTTCCCATTCATATAGAGATTTAAAAATTGCAGACAGAAAATAACAATGGTCTTGGTGGTGGTTTATAGAAACAATTGTGACCAGACCCATGTAAACGCTGCAAGAACAAAGGATTCAGGCACATAGAAGCCTGCAACCTGCTCCCCTTTAAGTACAAAAGAAGGCTGAATTCTAAGTTGGGTAAGAAGTTTCTTTGGGATACTAGTCTACCACTTTCTTGGTCTGCTGGATTTCCTAATAAAGTCCGGATTCCTTGCCCCAACAACTCATCTCTCAGTTTATTGACCTGTCCTGTGATGACTAGTGTGAGCTTGAACTTAGTAAACAGTTTCTTCATGTAGTGACCAACATGGGTCCCAGCAGCTCTAGGTTCTCCATCTAACAGCTTTCTTAACTGAGCAATCTAGAGATTATAGACAGACTCCCTGAGTCCAAATCCAAAATTCTCACGGAAGGGCTCTCATGGGCCTAAATTGGATCAGTCCCCACCCCTGAACCAGTCAACTATGGCCAAAGAGGCAGACCACTGTGAAAAATGGCTGCTCCCCAGTCCCACAGTCATTATGGGAGGAGCAGTTTTCTTAGAGACAGTTCCAAGAAAATCTAGGGGACTAAGTATATGGGGAAAATGTGTAGTATAACAAGTTTGGAGTTTAACTGTTAATCAAAGTTCTGCTGTTGCCCTGTCAAAATACAAAATAGTCTTCTTGAGCTTCTAATCAAAGTTCTTAACATCCTTTGTTCTGAAAAAATGTTGGCAGGAAACTAAAGCAAGTTTTGAATAAATTATTGGTCAAATCTCAGCTAACACAATTGAACATTCTCAAGTGGATATTGTTAAAATATAATCCTGCTGATAGGCTTCTAGGAAGATGATGGAGTAGGAAACAATAGGAAGGTATCTCCTAACTAAGACAATAATTGCACTGGCAGAATCTGTTTGATGTAACTATTTTGGAACTCTGGAACCTATTAATGGCTTGCTACTTCCAAGGGCAGGCTCAGACAGTAAATTACAGTTAATTTCAGTCAGTTTCACCTATTAGCACAGTAGCAGGTGCCCATCCCCCATCCTCAGCCAGGTGGCAGGCAGCTGTGTCCGCGTTCCTGGAGCAGTGTGCAAATATCTTGCAGGAACCGGAGTGGGACAAAAGGGCCCTGTCTACCAAAAACCAGGAATTGGCACTTTAACTGCTGATTTCTGCTTCTTACCTTAGAGGTATAAAGATGAGGCCAGCCATTGTTGTTTCTCTCCTTCCTCCCCTTCTGGTAACCCCAAATTTATCAAAACTAAATCTTGAAGAAACAGAACATCTGAATAGATCTATGACTAGTAAGGGGATTGAATCAGTAATCAAAAATCTTCCAACAAAGAAAGTCACAGTCCTGGCGGCTTCACTGGTGAATTCTACTAAATATTTTAAGAAAACCAATACCAATCCTTCTCAAAATTTTCCAAAAAACTGAAGAAAAGGGAAAACTTTCTGTGCTTAAATGACTATTCTATGAAGCCAGAATTACCTGATACCAAAGTCAGACCAAAAAGCCTACAAGAAAACTATAGACCAATATCCTTTTATGGACACTGATGCAAAAATTCTCAACAAAATACTAGCAAACCTAACTGAGTGGTATATTAAATAAGTTATATATTTTGATCAAGTGGGATTTATTCCTGAAAGCAAGGATACTTCACATATACAAATTGATCAATGTAATACACTACACTTGTTGAATGAAAGGAAAAAACAATCATCTTTACTGATACAGAAAAAGAATTTGACAAAAGTCAACATTATTTCACCATAAAAACACTCATCAAACAAGAGAAGGTAACCACCTCAACATAATGAAAAGCTATATATTTAAACCCCACAGGAAACATCATATTCAATGGTATAAGACTAAAAGCTTCTCCGTTAAGGTCAGGGACAAGAAAGGCAAGGATGCCTACTTTTGTCCCTTCTATTCAACATAGTATTGGAAGTTCTAACCAGAGCATTTAGGCAAGAAAAAGAAATAAAAATCACCTGAACCGGAAAGGAAGAATTAAAATCATCTCTGTCCACACATGACATGATGTTATATGATTTTTGTTTGTTTGTTAAGTCTGTAAATCGTGTCCAACTCTTTGCAACCCCATGGAATGCAGCACGCCAGGCTTCCTTGTCTTTCACTATCTCCCAGAGTTTGCTCAAACTCATGTCTACAGAGTTGGTGATGCCATCCAACCATCTCATCCTCTGTCTTTCCCTTCTCCTGCTTTCAACCTTTCCCAGCATCAGAGTCATTTCTATGAGTAGGCTCTTCACTCACCAACTCATTTCTAATGAGTTGGTGCCAAAGTATTGGAGGTTCAGCTTCACCACCAGTCCTTCCAATGAATATTCAGGGTTGATTTCCTTTAGGATTAACTGGTTTGATCTCCTTGCCGTCCAGGAACTCTCAAGAGTCTTCTCCAGCACCACAGTTCAAAAGCACCAGGTCTTTGACGCTCAGACTTCTTTATGGTCCAATGCTCACATCCGTACATGACTACTGGAAATACCATAGCTTTGACTATATGGACCATATTTGGCAAGGTGATGTCTCTGCTTTCTTTTTTAATATGCTTTCTAGATGTGTCATAGTTTTTCTTCCAAGGAGCAAGCATCTTTTAATTTCGTGGCTATAGTCATTGTCCGCAGTGACTTTGTAGCCCAAGAAATTAAAATCTGCTACTGTTTCCACTTTGTCCCTATTTATTTGCCATGAAGTGATGGGACTGGATGCCATGCTCTTGGTTTTTTGAATGTTGAGTTTTAAGCCAGCTTTTTCACTCTCTTCTTTCACCTTCATCAAGAGGCTGTTTAGTTCCTGTTGGCTATATGCCATTAGGGTAGTGTCATCTGCATATCTGAGGCTATTGATATTTCTCCTAGCAATCTCGATTCCAGCTTGAGTTTCATCCTTCCCAGCATTTCACATGACATACTCTGCATAGAAGTTAACTAAGCAGAATGACAATATATGGCCTTGATGTACTCCTTTCCCAATTTTGAACCAGTTCATTTTTTGATGTCTGGTTCTAACTGCTGCTTCTTAACCTGCACACAGGTTTCTCAGGAGGCAGGTAAGTTGGTCTGGTATCTCCAGCTCTTTAAGAATTTTCCACAGTTTGTTGTGATCCACACATTCAAAAGCTTTAGCGTAGTCAGTGAAACAGAAGTAGATGTTTTTCTGGAATTCCCTTACTTTTTCTATGATCCAACAGATGTTGGCAATTTGATCTCTGGTTCTTCTGCCTTTGCTAAATCTAGCTTGTTCATTTTGAAGTTTTTGGTTCACGTACTGTTGAAGCCTAGCTTGAAGGATCTTGAGCATTACCTTGCTAGCATGTTTAATGAGTGCAACTCTACAGCAATTGGAACATTCTTTGGCATTGCATTTCTTTGCGATTGGAATGAAAACTGACATTTTTCAGTCTTGTGGCAATTGCTGAGTTTTCCAAATTTGCTGATTTGATTTATATGTGGAGAACCCCAAATATTCCACCAAAAAAGTGTTAAAATTAATAAATGAATTTGTTGTTGAAAACAGTGAAAGTCATTCAGTCACCAGGCTCCTCTATCCATGGAATTCTCCAGGCAAGCATACTGGAGTGGGTAACCATTCCCTTCTCCAGGAGATCTTTTTGACCCAGGGATCAAACCCAGGTCTCCTGCACTGCAGGTGAATTCCTTACTGTCTGAGCCACCAGGGAAAGGCCCATCAGAGTTTGGAGCAGAGAAAGGTATTGTAGGAGCCAAGCAAGGGGAATGGGACAGCTCAAGCTCAGAAGACCCAAATTCCCTGATGGTTTTAGGGGAAGAGTTTTTCTAGGCAAAATTTAGGAAGAGGTCTGCAGGGTGTGTGACCTTCCTCTGATTGGTTGGTGGTGAGGTAACAGAGTGGTGTTCCAGAAATCTTCCTTCTGTTTCCAGCCAGTCTGGGGTCTATGTGCTTAAAGCTCTAAACTTATCATCCCCACCTGGGTGGGGGCCTCAGATCCTATAGAACAGCTCAGAGATGCGTATAAGATTGTTATGTATATTTCCTGACAGGAAACTGGGACCCTGCCACGTTGTTGCACTATTGCTTCTGTACTCCCTCATTCTTCTAATTAGTAACTGTTTGGATATGCCATTTGGAACTCCAAAGGAACTCAGGGAAGGTCTAGAAGATTGAAATCTTCTTCCCTCAAACAAGAAATGTTGTGTGTTGGGGTCTCCGGGGGCAGACAGAAAGGCTTTTGAACTTGGGAGGGCACCATAGGGTCCTGGTTGGTTTCAAATTCAAAGTAGCAGGATACAAAGTCAGCACACAAAAATAAGCTGCATTTCTGTATACCAACAATGAAAAAACTGAAAAGGAAATCATAAAAATAATCCCATTTACAATAATATCAAAAAGATTAAAATACTTAGGAATTAACCAAAGAAGGGAAAGAGATGTATAATGAAAACTACATAACATTGCTGAGAGAAATTAAAGAAAATAAATGGAAACACATCTACTGAAGATATAATGAAATTAAGATGTCAGTCCTACCCAGAGCAAGCTATAGATTCAATGTAATCCCTTTCAAAATCTCAAAGATTTTTTTTTTTTCAGAATAGAAAAACCCATCCTAAAATTTACATGGAATCTCAAGAGACTCCAAATAACCAAAACAATCTTGAAAAACAAAAGTGAAGCTGGAGGACTCACACTTCCTGGTTTCAAAATTTACTACAAAGCTACAGAAATCAAAGCAATGTGACACTGGCATAAAAACAGATATATGGAATAGAATAGAGAGTCCAGAAATATACCCTCCCATATATGATCAAATGATTTTTGACAAGGGAATTCAGGCCCATCAATGGAGGAAAAGGCAATCTTTTAATAATTAGTGCTGAGAAAACTGGATATTTACATAGCGAAGAGTGAAGTTTGACCCTTACCTAACATCATGTACAAAAATAAACTCAAAATGGATCAAAGACCTAAATGTAAGACCTAAAAATATAAAAAAACCATAGGAAAAAACCTTTACAATGTTAGATATGGTAATGATTTATTGGCTATAACACTAAAGATACAGATAACAAAAGAAAAAAAAGGCACACTGGACTTAACGAAACAAAAATTTTGTGCATCAAAAGACAACAGCAATAGAGTAATAAGGCAACCACTGAAGCGAGAAAAGTATTTTAAAATCATGTATCTGATAAGGGATTAATATTCAGAATATGTATTATGGAACTCCTAAAGGTGAACAACAAAAAGGCAAAAAACTTTCTTTTCAAATGAGCAAAGGATTTAAATACATGTTTCTCCAAGGAAGATGTACAAATAAACAGTAAATGTGTGCAAAGATGCTCAGCGTCACTCATCATTAAGAAAATGGAAATCAAAACTCCCGAGAAGTATTAGCTTACTCCCATTACAACAGCTACTATCAAAAAATCAGAAAATAAGTGTTGGTGAGGATACATGCTTGGTCACTCAGTCGTGTTCAACTCTTTACGACCCTTTGGACTGTAGCCTTCCAGGTTTCTCTGCCCATGGGATTTTCAGGCAAGAATACTGGAGTGGCTTGTCATTTCCTTCTCCAGGTGAGGATATGGAGATATTGAAACTCTAGTACGCTATTGGTAGAAATGTTAAATGGTGCAACTGCTGTGGAAAACAGTACAGCAGTTCCTTAAAAAACTAAAAATAGCATTGCCATATGATTCAGCAATTCCACTTATGGGTATATACCCAAAAGAATTGAAAGTAATGTTTTGAAGAGACCATGTATATACCCATATTCATACCAGCTTTATTCATGATAGCTAAAATGTGGAAGCAATTCATGTGTCTATAAACAGATGAATGGATAAACAAAATGTGGTATGTCCAGATGATGGAACTGCAATACTTTGGCCACCTCATGCGATGAGTTGACTCACTGGAAAAGACTCTGATGCTGGGAAAGGTTGGGGGCGGGAGGAGAAGGGGACGACAGAGAATGAGATGGCTGGATGGCATCACCGACTCTATGGACATGAGTTTGAGTGAACTCCGGGAGTTGGTGATGGACAGGGAGGCCTGGCGTGCTGTGATTCATGGGGTTGCAGAGAGTCAGACACTACTGAGCTACTGAACTGACTGACTGACAGATAATATTACCCACCTTAAAAAGGAAAGAAAATCTGACATATGCTACAACAGGGACGAAACTTGAGGATGTTATGTTAAGTGATATAAGCCAGATCCAAAGGACAAATATTATAGATTCCACTTATATGAGGTACTTACAAGAGTCAAAATCATAGCAACAGAAAGTGGAATAGTGGCTACCAGGGGCTAAGGGGAAGGGAGGGGGAATGGAGAGTTATTATTTAATGAGTTTCATAAGATGAAAGGAGTTCTGAAGATGGGTGGTGGCGATGGTTCCACAAAATCATGAATGAATTTGATACCACTGAACTGTTCACTTAAAAATGGTTAGGATGGTAAACTTCATGTTATGTTTTATTTTATCACAACAAAAAAATTGAAAAAAAATTGGAAAAATACAAAGACAGCAACAAAAGCAACCAACTTCATAAGCAAGCTGGGTAGAATATCAGAGGTGGAAAACGAAGATTTACTTAGAAAATTCCCTGGTGGTCCAGTGGTTAGGACTCTAGGACTTGATGCTTTCACTGCCATGGCCCATGTTTTAATTCAGAAGTCAGTAAACTAAGGTCTATGAGCCAAATCCAGCCAGTTTTTTAAAATACATTTTGAAAGTGAAAGTCGCTCAGTTGTGTCCAACTCTTTGCGATCCCATGGACTATACAGGTCATGGAATGCTCTAGGCCAGAATACTGGAGTGGGTAGCCTTTTCCTTCTCCAGGGCATCTTCCCAACCCAGGGATCAAACCCACCAGGTCTCCCGCATTGCAGGTGGATTCTTTACCAACTGAGCTATCAGGGAAGCCAAAATAAAGTTTATGTCTTGTAAATAAAGTTTATGTCAGCATGTATATTACATATGTGTGTGTGCGCGAGCTAAGTTGCTTCAGTCATGTCCAACTCTTTGTGACCCTATGACCTGTAGCCTATCAGGATCCTCTGTCCATGGGATTCTCCAGGCAAGAGTACTGGAGTAGGTTGCCATGCCCTCTGGGCATGGTGATCTTCCTGACCCAGAGATCAAACCCGTATCTCTTATGTCTCCTGCATTGGCAATCGAGTTCTTTACCACTAGTGCCACCTGGGAAGCCCATGTGTGTGTGTGTGTGTGTATAACATACTTCTGCCCAAAGGAGGTATATCTAGATGAGTAAGACATCCAACTAATGTCTTCTTCCTTTAGTCTCTGTGTCTCTATGTGAGCGAGAGCCACACACTTGGCTTAAAGTCATGGTCTGGTATGAAGGAGGGAGAAGATTTATCCAACTTTGCATTTATCACTGCAATAGAGCATCTACAAATTACCCCCCTTCTACACCCAAATTAGGGCTTCCCAGTGGTGCTAGTGATAAAGAATCTGCCTGTCAATGCAGAAGACACAGGAGATTTGGTTCAATCCCCTGGTCTGGAAGATGCCCTGGAAGAGGACATGAAAACCCACTCCAGTATTCTTGTCTGGGAAATCCTATGGACAGAGGAGCCTGGTGTGCTATAGTCCACGGGGTCACAAAGAGTCAGACATGACTTAGAGGCTGAACGACAACAACAGCACCCAAATTTTTGCTGTTTAAATAAACTGCAAACTGTAAAAAGCAATAAACTGGGTTTGTATTGGGCCCTGGATGCATAAACTGAAGCTGAGTTTGATCAGGTAAACTTTAACAATGTAAAAACCTCTTGAACTTGGAGGCAGGAAACTTGTTTTGTAAAATCTTTTTGTTTTTAAATCATAGATTCATAGGAAACTGCCAAGATAGTACGAAGAGGTCCCGAGTTCCTTTTGCTCAGTTCCTCCAATGATTGCTTTCTTATGTAATGCCCAGTGTTTACTATCTTACATACAGTATCAAAAGCAGGAAACTGACATTGGTGCAATGTGTGTGTATAATTCTATATCATTTCATCACTTGTGTAGATTTGTGCAACCACCACTGCAGTCAAGATACAGAACTTTTCTATCACCACAAAGGTCCTCTCCTGCTACTCCTTTGTAATCACACCCACTCCCTCCCTCACATCACCTGATTCCTGGTCCTCAATAATGTGTTCTTCATCTCTTGAAGAGACTGAGTTCTAAATTCAGCTTCTGACCCTGCCAGTTGTGTGACCTTGGATAGGTCACTTTTCTTTGATCATCACATAAGAATAAGACAAGGTTAGATTACATCAGCAGTTCTCTCAAGATTCCACAGTATTTATGAAAACAAGGTTTTATGGTGAAACAAACTAGGGACAGTCTGCTTGAATGGAAGGTGGCTTCTTTGCTGTCAGTTCTCAGCCCCTTAAAACGCTAAGGTGAATCATGAATCGTATAGAGTGAGATGCGTATGCAGCATTTTTCAAATTTATTTCAACACAGAATGCCACTTTCTTCTTTTAAAAATACCTTCTAGAACTAGTTTTTTTAGGGATTGTACTTTGAGATATGCTGTTTCAGAGGGTCTCTGAAGTGTTTTCCAGGTGAGAATGTCCGGGCTGACTTCTGTCAAAGTGTTAGTCGCTTAGTCATGTCTGACTCTTTTTCTGCGGGATTGGAATGAAATCTGACATTTTCCAGTGGCCATTGCTGAATTTTCCAGATTTGCTGATTTGATATTGTATGTAGAAAACCCCAAAAATTTCACCAAAAAATGTTAAAATTAATAAACAAATTTGTTGTTGAAAACAGTGAAAGTCACTTGTCAGGCTCCTCTGTCCTTGGAATTCTCCTGGAATGGGTAGCCATGCCCTCCTCCAGGGGATCTTCCCAACCCAGGGACTGAACTGGGATCTCCTGCATTGTAGGCAGATTCCTTACCATCTGAGCCACCAGGACTCCCTTTAGGGGGTTGAATTGTGCCCTTGCCAAAGATATCTCCACTGAGAAGCTCAGAATGTGACCTCATGTAGAATAAAGGTCTTTGAGAAGTTATTCAGGTGAGGATTTTGAGATGAGATCATGCTGGATTAGGGTGAACTGTAAATTCCAGTGAAAAGTATCCTGTAAGAGACAGGGAAGAAGAACACAGACCAACACAGAAGGAACAGCCGTGTGAAGATGAGGGTAAAGATTGCAGGTCAGCTGTAAGCTAAGGACTGCCAAGGATTGCCCACAGCCCCCAGGAGCCACAGTGGGGCATGGATTCTTCCTCAGAGCCTCCAGAAGAAACCAACCCTGCTAAAACCTTGATTTCAGACTTTCGGTTTCCAGAACTGTCAGAGAATTAATCTTCATTGTTTGAAGCCATCCAGGTTGTAGGTATTTGTTCTGACAGCCCTAGGAAATGCAGACAAACTTTGTTAAGAATTTTGGGGATACTGAGAACTCCCTTGTGGTCCAGTGCCAATCCTCTTTTCAATGCAGGGAACTTGGGTTCAATCCCTAGTCAGGGAAATAAGATCCCACCTGCCTCAGGGCAACTAAGCCCACGTGCTTTGGAGCCCCTGCACCACAATTAGAAAGGAGCTTGAGTGCCGCAACTAAGACTGTATACAGCCAGAATAATAAAAATAAATCAAATAAATACATATTTAAAAAAAGAATCTCGGGGATATTGAAGCCAAGAGGGGTCTCCTTTAAGTGTCTTGAGCCACCAAGCTCCTTCCCTACTCAGGGCCTTCACACATGCTGGCCCCTCTCCCACGAGCACTCTTTTCCAGGCTCTCTCATGTCAGTCCACCTGTCTTTCTTCCGGCAGCAGCTCAGTGTTGCCTCCTTAGAGGGACCGTGCCTGACCTCCCCATCTAAAGCAGCTGCCACCGCGTCTTCTCTAACACTGCATGTGTGATTTTTCTTCCCAGCACTGAGCCCACTGGGTAACCACAGGTTCACCTGTCGGGTTGTTAGATGAGCATCTGTTTTCCATGAGGGCAGAAATGGTATCTTGTTTGTAGGCCCTTCACCTAGGCCCTGGGGCCATGCCTGACACATAAGCAGTGCTCACTATGTATTTATTGAAAAAAGAAAGAAAGGGAAGAAGGGAGAGAGAGAAATACGAATGCAAACTCCACTGCAACTCCTCATGGAGTGAGACCCTGGGATCACACAGATGGCACTGGGAGGCATTTGCAGGACTGGGGCAGTTCCTCTCCTGGGTGTTTCTCCTGCAAGACCTTTTGGGCATTTCTTCCAAGGTGATTGCCTGTTGCAGGTAAGTCCGCCCCCTTCCCAGGCACTGTTTTAGACTCTGGATGGGACGGTGAACATAGCAGGTCCCTGCCCTGAGGAGCTTCGGCGCAGAGAGGGGAAACAGACTGTAACAGAAGCACATAAATAAGGCAATTTCCAGTTCAGGGCCAAACCATGAAGAAAGTAAAACTGACATGTAAAAGAGAGGTCCTGAGAGGTGGAGGCTACTATCTGAAGGTGGTCAGGGGTACTTCTTTATGGAAGGAACGGTTGAACTGGAACTAGAATGAGGAAAGTTGGTGGCCTTGTGATGTTCTGGAGAGGAAAGTACAGAGGGAGGGGTTCCCAGCAGGAAATCACCACAGACCCTGAGCCAGATCGATTTGGGACAGTTGAGACTCAGAGAAAAGGTCTCCAGCGCTGGAATGCTGTGAGCAAGGAGGAGACCAGAGAAGCCACATCCTGCAGTCCACAGCCAGGGGCTGGAGTCTATTCCATGTACAATTCATGCAATCATCGGAGGCCTTTAGGCAGGGGAGTAACTTATTTATTCTTATTTATGCTTTAGAAAAATCTGGCTACAGTAAACAGGATGAATTTCAGAGGGTGAGTTGGAGATCAGTTAGGATGTCAGTAGGACTGTCTAGGTTAGACTTGGTGGTGACCTTGCCTAGGGCTGCAGTGGAGAAAACGGGCATGGATCTCTTCTGCAGGCAGGATGAGGGGGTAAAGGAAAGAGAGAAATTAGGATAATTCGACCTTCTAAAATGGCAGAGTAGAAGGACGTGCCCTCACCTTCTCCTGCGAGAACACCGAGATTACAACTAGTTGTCGAACAACCATCAAAAGGAGAAGGTTGGATCCCACACACACAAAAAGATACCCTACATCAAAGGGCAAATGAGAAGCCCCAACAAGGCAGCAAGAGGGGTGAAATCACGTTTAGAATCAAACCTCATACCTACCAGAGACACTTGGGGGTGCAAACAAAACCTTGTGCATACCAGGGCCCAGGGAAAGGAGTGGTGACACCTACAAGAGGCTGAGCCAGACCTGCCTTTGAGTGGTTGAGTGTCTCCTGCGGAGGCACAGGTCAGCAGTGGCCTGTCGCAGGGAAAGGGACTCTGGCTGCAGCAGACCTGGGAGGCACCGTGTGCAGTATAAATCCTCTGGGAGGAGGTCGCCAAGAGCCCCACCACAGAGCTGCCAAGCAGATGACCCACAAACTGAAGAACAATTATACCTAAGAAGTTCTGGCACTGTTGCAAAAGTTCTAGGGCCCACAACAGATTTCCCAACCTGGAGATCCAGAAAAGGGACTGAGAACCCCCAGGGAATTCAACTTTGAAGGCCAGTGGGATTTGACCACAAAACTTCCAAAGTACTGGGGGAAAAGACTCTTGGAGGGCACACACAAAATCTTGTGCATACCAAGACCCAGGAGAAAGGAGCAGTGACCCCACAAGAGACTGAGCCAGACTTGCCTGTGAGGGTCATGGACAGAGGCATGGATCAACAGTGGCCTGCTGTGGGATCAGAGGCACTGAATACAACAGTCCTGGGAGTTGTGCCTTGTTGGCATAAGTCCTTTTGAAGGAGGTGGTCATTACTGCCATTACCCCTACCGTAGTTTGGCCTCCGCCAAACTACAGGGAGGGAACACAGCCCCACCCATCAGCAGAATATTTAATTAAAGATTTACTGAGTATGGCCCCGCCCACCAAAGCAAGACCCACTTTTCCCCACAGCCTGTCCCTTCCATCAGGAAGCTTCCACAAGCCTCTTATTCTCATCCATCAGAGGGCAGACAGAGTGAAACTACAATCACAGAAAACTATCCAACCTGATCACTTGGATCACAGCCTTGTCTAACTCAATGAAACTATGAGCCATGCTGTGTAGGGTCACCTAAGACAGACGGGTCATTGTGGAGAGTTCTGACAAAACGTGGTCCACTGGAGAAGGGAATGGCAAACCACTTCAGTATTCTTGCCTTGAGAACCCCATGAACAGTATGAACAGGCAAAAGGATATGACACTGAAAGATGAGCCCCCCAGGTCGGTAGGCACTGAATATGCTACTGCAGAAGAGCAGAAAAATAGCTCCAGAAGGAGTGAAGAGGCTGTGCCAAATGAAAACAACACCCAGTTGTAGATGTGTCTGGTGGTGGAAGTAAAGTCCAATGCTGTAAGAACAATACTGTATAGGAACCTGGAATGTTAGGTCCTTGAATCAAGGTAAATTGGAAGTGGTCAAATGGAGATGGTAAGGACGAGCACTGACATTTTAGATGACCATCATATCTACTACTGTGGGCAACAATCACTTAGAAGAAAAGGAGTAGCCCTGATAGTCAACAAAACAGTCCAAAATGCAGTATTTGGCTGCAATCTCAAAAACGACAGAATGATCTGTTTCCAAGGCAAACCATTCAATATCACGGTAATTCAAGTCTATGCCGCAACCACTAAGGCCAAAGAAGCTGAAGTTGAACAGTTCTATGAAGACCTATAAGACCTTCTAGAACTAATACAAAAGAAAGATATCCTTTTCATCACAGGGGATTGGAATGCAAAAGTAGGAAGTCAAGAGACAACTGGAGTAACAGGCAAGTTTGGCCTTGGAGTAGAAAATGAAGCAGGACAATGGCTGACAGAGTTTTCCCAAGAGAACAAACACCCTCTTACAACAACACAAGAGATGACTCTACACATGAACATCACCAGATGGTCGATACTGAAGTCAGAGTGACTATATCCTTTGCAACCGAAGATGGAGAAGCTCTATACAGTCAGCAAAAACAAGACCAGGAGATGACTGCGGCTCAAATCATTAACTCCTTATTGCAAAATTGAGACTTAAATTGAAGAAAGTAGGGAAAACCTCTAGGCCACTGACGTATGACCTAAATCAAATACTTTACAATTATGCAGTGGAAGTGACAAATAGACTCAAGGGATTAGATTTGATGGAGTGCCTGAAGAACTATGGACAGAGGTTCGTAACATTGTACAGGAGGCAGTGATCAAAACCATCCCCAAGAAAAAGAAATGCAAAAAGGCAAAATGGCTGTCTGAGGAGGCCTTACAAATAGCCTAAAAAAGAAGAGAAGCTAAAGGCAAAGGAGAAAAGGAAAGATAAATCCATCTGAATGCAGAAACCAGAGAATAGCAAGGAGAGATAAGAAAGTCTTCCTCAGTGATCAATGCAAAGAAATAGAGGAAAACAATAGAATGGGACAGACTAGCAATCTCTTTAAGAAAATTAGAGATACCAAGGGAATACTTCATGCAAAGATGGGCACAATAAAGGACAGAGATGATATGGACCTAACAGAAGCAGAAGAGATTAAGAGAGGTGGCAAGAATACACAGAAGAACTATACAAAAAAGATCTTGAAGACTGGATAACCACAATGATGTGGTCACTCACATGGAGCCAAACATCTAAAGTGCGAAGTCAAGTGGGCCTTAGGAAGCATCACTATGAACAAAACTAGTGGAGGTGATGGGGTTCCAGCTGAGCTATTTCAAATCCTAAAAGATTGTGTGTAAGATGCTGTGTAAGTGCTGCACTCAATATGCCAGGAAATTTGGAAAACTCAGCAGTGGCCACAGGACTGGAACAGGTCAGTTGCATTCCAATTCCAAAGAAAGGCAATGCCAAAGAATGTTCCAACTACCACACAGTTGCACTTAACCCACTCCAGTATTCTTGCCTGGAGAATCCCGTGGAGAGAGGAGCCTAGTAGGCTACAGTCCACGGGGTCGCAAAGAGTGAGACACGACTTAACGACTTCATTTTCACTTCACCTGCTAGCAACGTAATTCTCAAAATTCTAACCTAGGCTTCAACAATATGTGAAGCAAGAACTTCAGATATTCAAACTTGATTTAGAAAAGGCAGAAGAACCAGAGATCAAATTGCCAACATCCATTGGATCATAGGAAAAGCAAGAGAATTACAGAAAAACATCTACTTTTGCTTCATTGACAACACAACTTTTGACTGTGTGGATCCCAACAAACTGTGGAAAATTCTTAAAGAGATGGGAATACCAGACCACTTTACTTGCCTTCTGAGAAACATGTATGCAAGTCAAGAAGCAACAGTTAGAACCAGACATGGAACAACAGACTGGTTCAAATTGGAAAAGGAATGCATCAAGGCTGTATATTGTCACTCTGCTTATTTAACTTATATGCAGAGTCATGCAAAATGCCAGGATGGATGAAACACAAGCTGAAATCAAGATTGTGGGGGGAAATATCAATAACTTCAGATATTCAGATGACAGTACCCTTAAGGCAGAAAGTAAAGAGGCACTAAAGAGCCTCTGGATGAAGGTGAAAGAAGAGAGTGAAAACGCTGGCTTAAAACTCAAAAAACTAGGATCATGGCATCCGGTCCCATCACTTCATGGCAAATAGATGGGGAAAAATGGAAACAGTGATAGACTTATTTTCTTGGGCTCCAAAACCACTGGAGGTGGTAACTGCAGCCATGAAATTAAAACACTTGCTCCTTGGAAGAAAAGTTATGACCAACCTAGACAGCATGTTAAAGAGCAGAGATATTACTTTGCTGACTAAAGTCCATATGGTTAAAGCTATGGTTTTTCCAGCAATCATGTATGGATGTGAGAGTTGGACCATAGAGAAGGCTGAGCATTGAAGAATTGATGTTTTTGAACTGTGGTGTTGGAGAAGATAAACACCCGATGCTGGGAAAGATTGAGGGCAGGATGAGAAGGGGACAACAGAGGACGAGATGGATGGATGGCGTCACCGACTCAATAGACATGAGTTTGAGCAAGCTTCAGGAGATGGTGAAGGGCAGGGAAGCCTGGTATGCTGCAGTGTATGGGGTCGCAAAGAGTCAGACACCACTGAGTGACTGAGTCCTCTAATGAGTCAGCTCTTTGCATCAGGTAGCCAAAGTATTGGAGCTTTAGCTTCAGACTCAGTCCTTCCAGTGAATATTCAGAGTTGATTTCCTTTAGGATTGACTGGTTTGATCTCCTTGCACTCCAAGGCACTTTCAAGAGTCTTCTCCAGCAGCTAAGTTCA
Organism: Moschus berezovskii; assembly: GCF_049115385.1. Taxonomy (NCBI): domain Eukaryota; kingdom Metazoa; phylum Chordata; class Mammalia; order Artiodactyla; family Moschidae; genus Moschus; species Moschus berezovskii. The sequence continues at coordinate 48,464,145 of NC_142479.1, forward strand.
AAAGATCAATTCTTCTGTACTCAGACTTCCCTAGTAGAGTGGAGATGTTAGGTAGTTAAATATATACATCTAGATCTCAGAGGAGATATCTCAGTTAGAGATAAAGATTTGTAATTCATCAGACAACAGATGAAGACTATGAAGCCACAGCAATGGCTGAGACCCATAACAAGAGTGAGTAAAGGTGAAGACAAGAGGCCCAAAGACAGAACCTTGAGCCAACTGCCATTCAGAGCTGGTGGAGGAGAAGGAAAGTTGAAGGAGCCTGAAAAGGAGCAGAGGTGAACACGATGCAAACCAAGGAAGGTGGCATCAGAGAAACCCAGAGAAAAAGCTTCTTCAAGGAGGAGGTGGCCAAACGTGTCAAACGCCCAGAGGCTGAGTAACTGAGGCTCAGGAATTGACCTTGGACTCGGGCTTGTAGGTGATATGGACAAGAGCCATTTCATGTAATGATGGGGACAAAGGGCTGGTTGAAGCAAGAGAAACTGAGAACAAGAGGGATGAGAGGATCGAGGGAGGGTTTCTCGAAGAAGGGTCATAGGACACAGTGATGCACCGGTGATCATGATAAAGGTCCAATAATGAGAGAGAAACAGCTGACACAGGAGTAACCACGGGAGCAACGTCCCGAGAAGCTCCGAGGAGGGTGGAATCAGCTGGAGGTGTGGAATGCAGTTTCCGCTGTAATCAAAGGCGGTGGTGGGAGCAGGGACAGAATCGGGTGGTTCTTGTGATTGCATCCATTATTTTCCTCTGAAGTCTGTGGTGCCATCACCACCTGAAATTGAGGTTGCAAGGGTGGGAGATTAGAGTAGAATTAGTCATCTCAGGAGGAAGTAAAGCTTCTATGGTGTTGAGGTTTGTAGTTTTGATTTTGAAGTGAGTCCAATCACACAGGTATACTGGTTCTTGAGCACAAGCTGGATCCAGTCAGGATTTGGGATTTTTCCAGGTGAGTACAATGGGTACAGAAAAGGACAAAGGAGGGACTCCAAGCTGGCTAATGGCATGAGGATGTAGCTGATGGCGCTGCAAGGGGCTAAGGCTGATGGCTCAGAGGTCTCAGGGGGCTCAGAGATTCGCTGCTGTGGGGTAATACAGTACCTGAGCTGGAGGAATAGGAGGATCAGGAGGTGGGAGGGTTGAAGTTACCAGGGATGACAAGAATCCTCCCTCAGCCTAGCACTCAGAACTCTAGCTTCTGACATTTTAGCTTCAGCATCCAGCATCACCAAGTCTCAGCCTCTGTTTGCACAATAAAGAGATGTATCCCTTCCGGTCCTGGTAGGAGGTTGCTCTCTGACTCCCAGGTTGGGAGGGGCTGAGAAGCTAAGAGATTTCAAAACGTGAAAGTCGCTCAGTTGTGTCTGACTCTTTGCGATCCCACGGACTGTATAGTCCATGGAATTCTCCAGGCCAGAATAGTGGAGTGGGTAGTCTTTCTCTTACTCCACAGGATCTTCCTAACCCAGGGATCGAACCCAGGTCTCCTGCATTGCAGGTGGATTCTTTACCAGCTGAGCCACAAGGGAAGCCAAGAGTCTTCAGAGGCTCTCCTTGATTCCAACCACACCTTTCTTCCCAACCACACCTTGGCCACAGCTTCAAATGCACACACCTGATCTTGTCATCCCTGGTAACTTCAACCCTCCCACCTCCTGATCCTTCAGGAGGAATCCCTACCAGCACACCAGGGCCAGTTCTACCTCCAACCCTCCCAGGAACACTGGCCAGCACTGCTTCTGTGCCCTCTGTCGGGGAGCAGTGCCAAGGCAGGGTCCTGGTGGAGGAGCTCAGGCCTGCCTGAGCCCCCCGAGATGCTGGCACAGGGGTGTCTCTCACACTGTGCCAGCTCCCACAGGGATAATGACGCCCTGTGAAGATTGTCTCCCAGGCTGCAGTGGTGACTGCCTTTCCTCTGAGGGGTTAAGCCTGCAGATGAGGCTGAGGTGGTGGTGTCCGGAACCCTGTGGGACTGGAGGAGAAGGGCAGATCTCTCTCCAGGGGCAGATCTACCCCTCCAGAGATTCCAGGGTAGAGCAGATCAAGGTCTCCAAGACCCTGCCCCACAGATGGCCAGCCTCCCCTACTCACCTCTGCTTTGCCCCATCCCCACCCCCATGACAGAGTCAGAACTGAGTTCTAAGTGTCCCAAGGGAAAGCAGCAGGAGGACAGGACGAGGAAGCACACGGTGGTCACTCCCCATCTCTAGTCCCCGTCCGGACTCTTTGGCACCCAAAGACCTCAAGGAACCAGAGGTCAAAGCATCTGCCAAGATCCTCTCCTGCAGGGTGACCTACTGATGTGCTGTTCTTCCAGGCTCATCAATGGTGGGATTTTTCAGGCACAGTGACCTCCACCCGCTCCCCTCCCCCTCCATACACACATACACACACACACACACACACCTATGTACCCCAGCAGTGCCTGAGCTCACCTCCCCACAATCAGAGGCAGACTCCCAGCAACAATCAACTGAAATTTACTGAGAACACGTGTTGGGGGTGGGGAGAGGACAATGGGGTCTTCTCTATTCAGGTAGAATGGGAGAGAGCCGAAGCAGCCCCATCTCGCAGGGTGCATTGGTGCCCTCCCAAGCATCTCAGAGCTGGCCGTCCAGGCCACATTCGCACCCCAGGGTGCAGCCTCCTCCACTGCTCAGAGTAGCCCATTCCACTGCTGGGCACCTCCAACTGTTCACATTTTCCTCCTGGCAGCCTCTAACTTACAATGCAAGGTGAGGGGTGGACATGTCACTCCAGACCAGCCCTTGAGACAAGAGAAGCAACTGGCATGGAACAAGGGTAGAAAAGCAATAAGTTAAAGCCAAGAACTGCCAGAGGTGTGGCAGGAGGGGCGAGGGTGCTCCAGGGCTTCTGAGAGTCTCTGGCTTGACCTAGGAGGCACTGGGGAGGTGGCTGATGACAGAGTTCCAGGCAGGAGGTGGATCAGAAGGTGGAGTTGTCGATGCCTCTGCGTACCCCGGCATATTCTTCAGGCCTGAAGCTGTAGGGAGGGGGCGGCTCCAAGGGAGGCAGACCCAGGACGGGCTTCAGAATAATCTGCAGGGAAAGGAGGGGACACAGTGACTTCTTAGGGTGGGCCACTGGTCATTGCCACCTGTGTGCTGGTGGAGGCATATTTACCAGGGAGAAGAGTGACCCCACGCTGGTGGCAGAGCCCTCCCCAGGGCCCAGAGACATGGTGTAAGGCCACTCTTCACTGCCCCAGTTGCTCTAAAAATCAGAAAAGGGAGGTACAGACAGCTGAGGGACAGATCAGGGGTTGGGATGGATACCCACCTCACTGTAGGGGGGTGGGGGCTCAGAAATGGGTGCTGTGACCCTCTCTACAGGAGCAATGGGGGGATGTTCCGGGGGGGCTGTTGGGGCCTCCTGCTCTGACTTTCTGCAGTTGAGATACAAGTGCTTAGCCAGGCCGCAGATGCACAAGAGGGGTATGATGATCAGGAAGATGATGACAAAAATCCTGGGGTAAGGAACCACCAACATCAGGCCGAGTCTCCAGTCACCACACCGCCCTCCCTCCCTTGACCTACCCCCACCCTTCACAGTAGGAAGTCCAGTCCAGTCCTGTGTTGGCCAGACCCATCGGAGGATTGTGCCCAGAGGAACTGGCCCAGGGCTCACCTTAAGGGGCCGGAGAAGAACTCATACTGCTCCGGCTGGTACTCTTGGCAACAGCTGCTCCCACAGCATTTGAATCCCTTAGGGCAGGTGCTGGGAGTGGGGTGGGATAGAGGCTCTTAGTACCAAGGCGGGGGCGGGGGAGGAGGGCAGAAGGATCCTAGCTTCCCTAAAACCCACCATATGCTCAGGGCACAAGCCACACCTTTGGCAGAGCAGGGTTACAGGCCCCTCTGAGCTTAGTGGGAGGAACCTGGGACTGGGATAGGGACCTGGGTTTCAGGTTCAGCTCACTACTTTCCTTGTGCACTCCTGCCAAGATACATTCCTTCCTGCGCCTCACTTTCCTCATCTATAAAATGGGTGTAATGAATGTCCTGATGACCTTACTGGACAGGTGTGGGATTGAGTGTTGTAGTGGTTACAGCATCACTCTAAAGAAATGCAGGGGAGAGGGGCAGTGGGGAGGGTCCAGGAGTGAACTCTAAGAGTGAATGGCGAGATGGTGGGGCCCACAGTACAGGAGGCAAGAGGGACTCAGTGTTCCTGGAACATCCAGGGCTGACTTGGTAGAAACACTTAGATGCCCAGAGATCACTCCCCTCAGCCCCTCTTCATTATTGGGGAGTGACCCCCAAGTGTGAAACTGCCCATGGGTTGGTTGGTGGAAGAGGGTAGAAGAGTGGACTCCCCCTCTCTGGGTCGGGGGGATGGTTTCTGGCTAGAAGGGGAGTGGGTGAGGATGATGAAGGCAGGCAGGGCAGGATTTGGGGTGTCTCCTCCCCACAATGGAAGTTACAGCCCAAACCCCAGACTTACAAGAAGAGACCACACGTGGCTGCAGCCTGTGGAAGAGAAGAGGCAAAGGTTTGGGTCATAAACAGGGGGCCAGGGTTTCCACCCAGGTGCTCTACCCGGGTACCTCACAGCCCCAGAGGATCAGCATTCTCCCCCAAGCCTGCTTTCCACCCCACTCCACATCTTCCCTGGGTCAGTAGTTGCAGCCCGAGCTGCCACCTGGTGGCCCTCGCTCTCCTTCCTCGTCTCGTCACACCTCCTACCACATTTGCTCACCCCTAGGTCTGTAAGCTCACACCCCTACCCCACCCTTCCAACCCACCCCCATCACAGCCCCCCACCGAAGTCACTCCCAACACCTTGGCAAGTTCCTATCCCACAAATCCGATCACCAGAAACCCTGCAGGAAGCTTCCCTCGGTGGCTTCCTGGGTCCCAGATGCCATGACCAACCCACCACCCACTGGGAGTTCCCCGGCTACAGGGGCAGACCCTTGTCCCTGAGCCATCAGGGCCCACTGAACTCCCAGTCATCCTTCAGACCCAGTCTGGGCCTTCCTGGCTCTGAGAAGTGCTGGGCCCTCCTCTCCAGAAACAGCTCCCCCCCTCCCTCCCTCTTCTGCACTAGTTCTGTGCCACGTGGAGGCTATCATTATAGAATTTCACCCGATTAACATAAAAATATGTGTATAAGCCCTGCTTGGAGCCTCTCTCCCCAGGAATCTGAGAGGCTGGCTCCAGCACCTTCTCTGACCATCTTACTTAAAATTACATCTACTCTCACAAAGCACTTCCTTTCCCCTAATGGAGCTTACTTTCTCTGCAGAACTCCTGTCAACATCTAACATACAACGTATTTTACTTTATCTTGCTAGTTGTTTGTCTCCTTAGTAGAAAACTCCACCAGGGAAGGGATTTTTGTCTGTTGAAAACCAACCACGATTTTGGCAGAATGAATGAAAGAACATTCATTGACAACCTGGTTTCATTTCATCCTGGTTGCTCCCAGGCAGTGGGGGGAGGAAGAAAAGCAGGCAGAGGAACACAGCTAAAGCGAGGTTATCTGTCACCCCATCCCAGCCTCGAAGGGGATAAAAAACCACAGCTCAAGAATAAGAAGCCAACTTTTTTTATGAGACCACCATATCTCTTTCTTTGGGGGTCGGGGGAGGGTCACGCAGCATATAGGGATCTTAGTTCCCTGACCTGTGCCCCCTGCAGTGGAAGTGGGAAGTCTTAACTACTGGACCACCAGGGAAGTCCCAAGACCACGATATCTTTATATTTTGAAATAACAGTTCAGTTGCTAATGACAACAGTAAAGCTTAGAATACCAATGACAGCCAGTAACAGATGGGTTGATACCCCTTTCCTGTGCTCAGTCCCGGGTGCACACCCTCTTCTCTCAAGCCTTGGCCAGAAGGGTCAGAAGCAGGAATGAACCCCTGCAGGTTGGCCCAGAGAGGGTGAGGATAGCCCAAGGGGTCCAGGCACTCAGCATACCCACTTCCCCTCATCCCAGCCCCTGTGCCTCCCCCTCTCCTGGCCCCCAACTGAGAAAAAGACAGCAGATTTAACAAATTAATCTTGAGCTCCTGTTTGGAGGAGTAGGGGATCCTCTCCCAGATTCTCTCCAATTCACCCACTTCTTAAACAGGGGGTGATCTTGACTGAGGTGGTATCCAACATGGGGGCGATTCTGGGCAACTTCAACTTGACTTACATGTGAACCGAGGGCATTAATAACCTGCCCCATGGAGTTGTTGGGAGAAATCAACAAAAGGATGCACAGCCTAGTGCTGGCGCAAACCCACTGCAGGTGATGGAGAAGGAGTAGCAGGGCTTTTGGGGTGAAGTCGCTCCGCACAGTTAGTGAATGTTGTGAGGAGCTGGCCTGGCCCTTCCCTCAGGCTCTCATAGAGGTTAAAAATCCATATTCTAGAGCCATGTCAGTTTCCAGGATAATCTCCCATCCCAGAACCAGATAGACTGCCCTTCCCCCAGGCTGGGGGGAGAGAGGAATGTGGGGGTGCTGACACTTCGCCTTACCCTTGAAAATCACAGAAATCGAGATCATCCCAGCCTTGGGTCAGGCAGCCAGATCAATCAAATCCTATCACCGCTAGAATCCTACCCCTACTCCAAAAAGGGAAGAGGGAGCCTCCTTTTCTCTAGGGCACAAGCACAGATATGCAGTCCCAGAGAGGGCCAGGACTTCCCCCAAGGTCACCCAGCACTGGCAAGAACGGAGCTGGGGAGACAAGCTGGCGAGACGTCCAGATCTCAGTCCAGACCGCAGGTCCCGGCTTTCTGACGCTGCGGGAAGGAGCGAGAAGGGCGAGTCAAGGCTAATTGGGGTCAAAGACCCCACTCTCCGAGAGGCGCTAGATGTCAGACATTGGTGTGCGGGAATAGGTCCTACGACACAGTACCCCACTAGGTGAAGGAACCCAGACCTTCTCAGGACCTCCCTCCGCGTCCTCTACCTAGTACCTCCCCAGCGAAAAAGAGAGAGGAGTTGCTAACTGCCTGGGGTCACGAGGAGATCCTGACAATGGAAGGTGGCGATCGAAAGTCAGAAGCAAGTCCCTGACCCACAAGAATAGGAGCCTGAAAATTCCACAGTTTTACCTTCCCAAACGCTCACCTGTTGGAGGCCGGCCAGCAGGCCTAGCAGCAAGAGGCTGGCGACCCAGGTGTCAGACATTCTTGCTCGGGGGCCACCGAGCTTCCGTGTGTAGGGGAAGGAGGAGAGAGGCGGGGCCGCGACCTTTCCCACGACTCGCCACCTATAGGGCCCCACCTCGGGATGGGGGCGGAGCTGATGCACCCGGGAAGGGCCCAACCGGGAAAAGGAGGCGGAGAGGGAGGGGGAGGGGGAAGAAGTCTGGATTGGGAAATGGGAGTTAGAAAAGATTATCTGATTTTAAATATATATATATATATTGTGTCAGTTCAAGATTGCTGAGCTACCCTTTCCCAACCCCTAACTGCTTCACCCTCTAAGAGGGCCCAAGCTTGAGATGGCGAGGGGCTGCAGGCCGAGTGAGCTGGACCACTGGAAGCCCCTTCCCACGTGGACTTCTGGGGGGCAGAGGGAGAGCAGAAGCGAAGGTCTTGGAGTGGATTGAGGGGATGGCAACGGAGGGAGGTGCCACTTTTTGTTTTGTTTTGCCGATAAGAGAGAGAGAGGGGTGGCCTGCTTGATTTCTGGGGAAGGAGAACCAGGAGTAGAGCGCTGGTACAGTCTTGCCCCGCCCCCACCCTCCTGGAAATCCAGGGAGGAGGCGTTGGTACATTTCCTCCATGTGACTACAGGGGAAGTTGAGGCCCCAGGATTCTGAAACTAGTCCCTGAGTCCGCAGAGCCAGGCGAGCCGGGGCGCGGGCGAGCAGGCCCACCCAGATTCCTAGAAAGACCCCACCCCCACCCCCGAGGCCGCTGTCCTGGCCTGCAGGGGCTGGATTCCGACCTGCCGGCGCGCCCAGCCCTGAGGCGCGTTGTGCTTTCCGGGTGCAGCCGGCAGGTGGCAGCATCGCTCAACGTGGGATTCCCCCCGGAGCCAGGCGGAGCGGGGCGGGAACCTGGGCCGGGTCTTCCCGAACTCTCTCCTCGGGGGACCAGGCTGGAGCGTGGGGCGGGGGACCGTCTCGGTGGGCGATCAGCAGAGGGGAGAGCCAGACGCCTAAACCCAGATGAGACGTGAGGAAAACTCGCGGGAGTTGGAGAGATGGGGCCCGGACCCTTGGGGTAGGGGCGAAATGGAGATGGTCCTTGGGGTGCTGTTCCTAGACCTGGGGAAAGGGGGAGGGATCCTGGAGAGGATCACTCTTAGGTGTTTAGACGTTCCTGCCGTGTCTCAAGTCTGACTTCGCCCCTGAAAACTAGCCCCAGCCTAGTAGGAAAGGACAGTCACCCTCCGGCTCTTTCTTTTTTTCTTTCCATGCTTCTCCTCGTCCCTGTTTCTCATTTCTCCCAGTCCAGTTGTCTCTGGCTTTTGTTTAACCCCTCCTTGCTTTGCCGTGTTTCTCTCTGTCTGTGTCTCCATGCAGTTTCTCTGCATTTCTGCGTGTTCCTTGTTTTCCCATCTGTTTCTCCTCTGTTAATCTCTGTCTGTCTGAGTGGCGGGGTCTGTTTTGCTGTCTGTCTCCATCTCCCTTGTCTCCGGTTTGGTCCTGTGTCTCGCTGACCCGCCTGGTCTTGCTCAGTGTATCTCTCTCTCCTTGGCCTCTTTCTCTGTCTCTGTTTCTCATTATCTGTTGGCCCCTAAGGCCAGAATCTCCCAGTCTCTGATCCACGCGGAACTGGGGTCTGGCCCCAGAGAATGCCTTCTCTATCTGCAGCTCCTGTTGACTGATCTTGGAGAAGGGAATGGGGAGTGGGGGCGTGGAGCAGCATGTCTTTCCTCCTCCCCCAGCAGTTGGCTATGGACCTAGCCCACTCCTCTGCCTAAGGAGACCTAGTGCAGAGGGTTCTGGAGCCTTCTCCCCCCAGCACCCACGCTGCTGCTTCCTTAGTGAGCTGTTGCTGACTTGGGCTTCCAGGGCCCTGTTGCTGCAACACCCAAGACCCGAGGTGTCTGCCCGGAACCTCCTGCTCCTCTGCCCAGGCCTGGAGCCTACAAGAGGTGTAGCCTTTTGGGTAGAGGAAGATGGGCGAGCTTAGGGAGAAGGGTATCCTAGGGAGTGGAATGAGGATGCTCAGAAGGGCATGCAGGAGCTTCAGGGGTGGACGTAGAAGGCTGAAAAGGTGAAGGGACCAGGCAGGTTGGCACCCTGAGGAGAAGCAGGAGGAGGGCAGGAGGATGGCATTGCTTCCCTCTGGCGTCCACTGACACAGGTGTAGGATTGCCAGACAAAATACAAGATGCCAGTTAAATCTGAATTTCAGATAAACAGTGAATAGCATTTTAATATAAATAAATATGTCCCATGCAATATTTGGGACACACTTAAACTAAAATTTAGTTGTCATCTGAAATTCTAATTTAACTGAGTGTCCTGTATTTTTATTTCTTAAATCCAGCAAACTTACCCACATCCCTGATATGTTGCAGGAGAATATCTACTCTAACTTTCTGCCCCGCGTCTCCCCAGTGGGAAAGTAAGGCTCCTGGGCAGAGTCTAGAGAGCCTCTGGAATCTGCTTCTGGATCCCCAGTGTTTTTTTCATGACATCAGACTTCCTTTCTATGCTCCTTCCGGCAGATGGGGATGGGCTGAGCGGCCTGGAGGTGGGCGGTCCCAGCTCAGGCCAAGAACACCAGGCCCTGTTGTCGGCATGCATCATGGCTCCAAGGGCCCCAGCATTCCTGGTGGGTGAGGTCGGTTGGGGCTGGAAGCACAGTGGGGCCCCAGACTGAGCAGACAGGGGCCTGGTCTTGTCTAGAGGCAGGAGGCTCGTGGACAATGACAACACCTTCTGTTCAACACTCTGGCAGTGGGTGGGCAGTGCGTGTATGTGTGTGCATGGGTGCTCAGACATACAGGGGCATGAGGGCAGGGAGGCCCAGAGGCCTCACGCAGACGGTGCGTCCTTCTAGAGTCCATGCCAGATTCCGTCTGGGGTTTCCCAAGAGCAGCGCAGTTGCAGTGTCTTACTACTGGCTCGAGCCTCCCTGGCCCATTTGCTAAAGAAGGAGCTGATTGTGTGCCCAACAAGGGCCCAGCTTGAAGGGCTTCGGAGGTCAGCTGGGCCACCCGCTCTCTTCTCAGAGAAGGCAGCTAAAGACCGGAGGGGTAGAAAGGCCAAGTCACAGGGGACACTGGGGCTGAGTCAAGACCCAACTACGCAAGTCTTAGGACCCCACACCCAGTGGTGCCTCAGGGGTGGCACGCTTGTCAGGCCTGGGGAGCCTCTGCTAAGGCTGGAGGAACTCACTGGGAGCTGCAGTGCGAGGCCCTGTGCAGCCTGGCTCAGGCAGGCCCTGGGTAAGAGGCAAGAGACAGACTGAGTTCTGTTCCTCTCACCTCCCTCCCCACCATACTGTGGTGGACACTGATCGATCCCCATAAATGACATGGCCTTGGGCAGAGATGTTTCTTTCAGAAATACCCAGAATATTCTGCCCTAACCCAGCTCTTGGAAGAAAAGTTATGACAAACCTAGACAGCATATTAAAAAGCAGGGACGTTACTTTGCCAACAAAGGTCCGTCTAGTCAAAGCTATGATTTTTCCAGTAGTCATGTATGGATGTGAGAATTGGACTATGAAGAAAGCTGAGCGCCGAAGAATTGATGCTTTTGAACTGTGGTGTTGGAAAAGACTCGAGAGTCCCTTGGACTGCAAGGAGTTCCAACCAGTCCATTCTAAAGGAAATCAGTCCTGAATATTCATTGGAAGGACTGATGCTGAAGCTGAAACTCCAATACTTTGGCCACCTGATGTGAAGAACTGACTCACTGGAAAAGACCCTGATGCTGGGAAAGATTGAAGGCGGGAGGAGAAGGGGATGACGGAGGATGAGATGGCTGGATGACATCACTGACTCAATGGACATGAGTTTGAGTGAACTCCGGGAGTTGGTGATGGACAGGGAGGCCTGGCGTGCTGTAGTCCATGGGGTCACAAAGAGTCGGACACGACTGAGCGACTGAGCTGAACTGAACTGAACCAGCTCTGCCTGTAGGGACAGTATTGTGTTGTGTTAATAAGTGTGTCACTTGTTAGGGTGTGCTGTGTGACTTCAGTCAAGAAACCAAACTTCTCTGTACCTTTCTACACTTATCTGGAAGAGGGTGTGGGGGCGGATAACAGTACCTCCTTTGTCACATAGGGTCACTGTGACGATGAAATAAGCCACTCAGTATCTGGCATACAGTAATGGTAAATTAATATTACCTGATAGGGAATTCCCTAGTGGTCCAGCGGCTAAGAGTCTGCACTCCCAATACAGGGTGCCTGGGTTTGATCCCTGGTCGGGGAACTAGATCCCACGTGCCACAGCTAAGACCCTATGCAGCCAAATAAATAAAAATATTTATTTTTATTACTATTTTCTTCATAACAATATGCTACAATAGCCAAGACATGGAAGTAATCTAAGTGTCTATTGATAAATGGATGGATAAAGAAGAGGTGGTATTATCAGCTATAAAAAAAGAATGAAATAATGCCTTTTGCAGCATAATAGATGGACCTAGAGATTATTAAACTAAATCAGACAGAGAAGGATAAATTATATGTGAACTCTCAAAAATGATACGAATGAACTTATTTACAAAACAGAAATAGACTCACAGACAGAAAACAAATTTATGGCTACCAAAGGGATAGTACAGGTTGGGGGCAGGGGAGAGAGATAAACAGGAGTCTGGGATACACCCTACTATGTGTAAACTAGGCAAACAAGAACCTACGGTATAGCACAGGGAACTATACTCAATATCTTGTAATGACCTGTGATGGAAAAGAATCTAAAAAAGAATATACATGAATCACTTTGCTGTACACTTGGAACTAACATAACATTGTAAATTAGCTGTCAGTCAGTCAGTAAGTTAGTTGCTCAGTTGTGTCAGACTCTTTGTGACCCCCTGGACTGTAGCCTGCCAGGCTTCTCTGTCCATGGAATTCTCCAGGCAAGAATACTGGAGTGGGTAGCCATTACTTCTACAGGGGGGTCTTCCTGATCCAGGGATCTAACCTGGGTCTCCTGCATTACAGGCGGATTCTTTACTGTCTGAGCCACCAGGGAAGCCCTGTAAATTAGCTATGCTGCTGCTGCTGCTGCTGCGTCTCTTCAGTCGTGTCTGACTCTGTGCGACCCCATAGACGGCAGCCCACCAGGCTCCCCCATCCCAGGGATTCTCCAGGCAAGAACACTGGAGTGGGTTGCCATTTCCTTCTCCAATGCATGCATGCATGCTAAGTCGCTTCAGTCGTGTCCAACTCTGTGCGACCCCATAGACGGCAGCCCACCAGGCTCCCCCACCCCTGGGATTCTCCAGGCAAGAACACTGGAGGGGGTTGCCATTTCCTTCTCCAATGCATGAAAGTGAAAAGTGAAAGTGAAGTCACTCAGTCGTGTCCAACTCTTAGCGACCCCGTGGACTGCAGCCCACCAGGCTCCTCTGTCCATGGGATTTTCCAGGCAAGAGTACTGGAGTGGGTTGCCACAGACTTCTCCGAAATTAGCTATACTTCAATTTAAAAAACACAAAAAATAATAATAAGCAATAAATGTTTCTTTCCTGGTAAAGGGGACCAGAGCTCTTTGTCTCCATTTCATATGGAGACAGAATGAGGTGCTAAGAGATTAAGGGTATTGTTTCCCTCTGAGAATTGTTCTAAGCCCTTCTAGACCAGCCAGCTAAGTCTAGCTCCACTTCCTGCTGTTCCCTGCTCACTGGCCCCCTCTGCTGTCCATTAAGTGCTTTGGGCCTCCCCCCACCCAGGGCCAACATCAGAGGCAGGCCTGGTGTTGACTGCTCCTGGAGGGCCACAGGGGTGTGGCAGTGGTGCTGGGTCCAGGAATTTGAGAATTCCCTCTCTTCCTGGTTTGTTTCCCATTTCTGCTCCCCCTGCTGCCCACTGAGCATTGCCTGGGCTCCCCTCACCCTCATGGGGACTGTGCATATCCCTGACTGCTCCCACCCACTGTGGCTCCCCAAGGCCATCAGGGATGTCCTCAAGGCCTCCAGCCTGACCGCCTCCTTGCCCCTGGTGGGGTATGTCACTCTCTCATTCCCTGACTTCTAGAGGCTTCCACTTCTGCCTAAATAAAGTCTTACCTCAAGGAGACCTTGGGTCCTTCATAACCAGCCCCATCTGTCCTCGCAGTGTGCCACTCTCCGTCCTGCCCACATGCCCTCCAGCCACATGCCCAGCCCTTTCTGCCCCTCTCCTTTCCTCTGTACCTAGTACACCTGCCCCATGCCTCCTTGAAACCTAACAAATTCTCATCCATCCTTCAAGGCTCAGTTCAAATACCACCTCCTCCAGAAAGCCTTCCTGGACTTGGATCCTCCTGCAAGAAGTAATGATCCCCTTCCTGCTTACCCCGCCCCAAGCCTTTCTCTGGGCCTTTCTGACGCACTTGGCCATTCTCCCTTGAAGATGTGTGTACATGTCCTAATGTTCCCACTAGGCTGCGGGGGCCAGCCCAGTTCTGATTCAGCTTTCATTTCCCATGGTGCTTTGTTCCAAGTAAACACTGGCTCTGTTGTCACTGAGTTGAAGCTGGTTGGGGGCCTCCTAGGTCAGGGGCCAGATTTCTCCAAGAGGATAGGGAATGAATTACCGGAGTCTTTAATGAGGGGCTCTTGGTTGCAGAGGTTGTTCCAGACTAACCAGGTTTCCCATCTCCACAGACTGTGTGGTTTGGAGAATCCACCTCTTTTGCTTTCTGCCCCCTCCCCAAGTATACACATACCCCTTCACCTTGTGTAAGTGAGATGGCTCCCCAGGGATTGAGCAATTCCTACGGGGCGCGCTGCAAGGAATGCTTGGCTCCCTGTCTACCTTCCAGGACACGCAGGATGCTTGCTGGGTTGCCAATAGGAATTCTTGGCAATGAGATCAGGGTCTGAGTCTCCTTCCCAGCATTTCTTTGAAAACTAAAGCCCACTGGCCTGTCACTCATTCTCAGGGTGATGGGTCTGGCTGTGGGAAGATAATGTCTTTAATTGATCCTGGGCTGAGCCACCAACCCACGCGCCAGGAGGATGGAGAGGGGAGTGCCACATGACGATTATCGGTGCAGGGAGCTTATTATCCTAATGAGCAGTTTGGAGGAACTCAACTAATGCTCACCTTCCCAGAGTCTTAGCAGAGACAAAAACTGCATTTGGCAGCCTTTATCCTTCCAAAGTGTAGGTTTCTGGGGCACAGCCAGCAGTGGGAAGGGAAACACCTCCAAGAGGTGGGTGGTGGGAAGTTCAGAGGAAGAAGAGAGGCTAAGCTACTGAGCTTTGGCTGTCTTGGGTGGCAGAGGGAGCATGGCCACTAAGATTCAGATGGGAAGAACGTAACGTCAGGGTCTTCAGAGCCCTCCAGCCCTGGTTCCCTGCTTCTGGGGCTCCTTCTCTGCAACCCTGCCCCTCCTCCCAACAGTTCCCCTCCCATCCCCACACTTGATGCTGTCTCTTAGAGATAAGACCCTGTAGTCAGAGAGAAGAAAGGGGTTGGGGAACCCCTGGGGCCCCACTTTGTAGCTCTGCTCTTGGCCCCTTGAGAGAGGGTTCTTTTGCACCCTGCTTGTTGCTACCTCTGCTCATATCCAAATGTTACAAGGGATTGCAGTTAGACTTCAGAAGAACTTCCCAATCCCAAACAAGTGGGGGGTGGCCGTTAGAAAGGGTAGCCTCTCTGTGAGTTGGGCATTTTGAGGAGACAGCTTCTAAAGGGTCTGGGAACTGAGACTAAAATGCAGAGAAGACACAGCTTGGGACATCCCTGAAACTGAACACCAGTTAGGGACCTGGGAGTTAGGCGAAGAATGAGTGTGAGCAGACGGGCAGGAAGCGAGGTGGGCAGAGATCACATTCTTCCGCAAATCATAGCTCCTTTACGCAGCCACATCATCTGGCCCCCAGCCGAGGACAGACTTGGCTGGAGTTGTGTGCACACACGCGTGGGCGGGCGCGTGCAGTGTGTGTCTGCATGTGTGTACATACGTGAGTGCACACCACCCAGCCTCTCGTACGGATGCAGCAGCCCCCTCTCAGCACCCCCGGCTTCCTTATCACCAGGCCAGCCTTTCGGGGGCTGCCTCCAGGATCCCCTCACCCCAGTGGCCCTGTTTGCACCTCCTCCCTCCTTGTTAGCGCCTCACAGCCCCTCTTCCTCCTCAGCCCCTGCTGTCCCCAGAGAGAGGCCGGTGGCTTGCAGCCCAGTTCTCCTCTTCCGACTCTGCTTCAGCTGCTATTTTCTGAAGCTTTGTTCTGCTTTCTAGCCCTGGAACCCCTGCCCTCTTCATCCTCCTTCATCTACGTGGAAAGGTCCTTTCCTGAATAAGCCAGCCTGCGGTGAGGGGTGAAGTTGGTGCCCCTGCAATCTAGCACACACTCCTCTTCCAGGCTGAGGCGCAAAGCGAGCTCCTCCATCAGCCTCTCCTGCCTGGAGGATGGGAGGTGGCAAGTCTGGGAGGGAACCTGTTCTAGGTGCCAAAGCTGGGTCCTGGTGCCAGCTGTGCCACCCTCACCTGGGCACATAAGCATCCTCTTTGCAGCTGTGGGACAGGGAGAGAGTTGGTAGGGGAGAGGGATGGGGTAGAAGTGTCTTCTGCCCGCCCCTCCAGGACGGCTGTGCCCAGCCTCAGCCTGGGCTGCCGAGTGGGACAGGGTGGTCCTGTGCCTGGAGCCAGGCTGTCAGCCTGCCAGGACTGCAGGTTTCCTCTACTGAAGGGCCCCTTCCTGGCCAGCTTTGATGTGTCTGCGAGGTTAGTGAAGGATGTTTGGCTTCAGGGCGGGGTGCCAGGATAAACTCCCTCTGCCTGCTGGGCCAAACCACTGCCTGCTCAGCGCCCAGCTCAGTGCCTGCCTCCCCCAGCCCAGGCCTGGCCTATCCCAAACCCGGTGCTACCCTGCTCACTTGGGGATGGGCACCGAGTTGTCGTGGTTACTGCTAGTGGGGAGAGGCCCTGAGGTCACTGGATGCCCTGTCTCAGAGGCTGGCACTGGGGTGTCTGCCTGCCTGCTAGGTGACCAAGCGCCTGGTCCAGGTGGGATTGAGGGGCCAGAACCCAGCTGCTAGGAGGGGTGGGCGTGAGTTACAGCACAGGGGAGGGGCGTCCACGTGGCGCTGCCTGCACAGGCTGCAGCTTTTCCAGATGTGCTGAGGCTCCATATGTAAGGATGACTCAGCCTGGAATGGGAAGGGGTGGGCGGTCCGTTGAGGGGGTGTCAGGCCAAGGGAAGTGAGGCCCACCCACCTGAGCAACTGCCAGCTGCTGCTCCCCTTCCTCTGGAACCCCCAGCTGCCCTGAAGCCTGAGGGCCAGTGGAGTGGTAGCTGCCAGGGGCTGCCCAAGTGTGCAGCCCTCATTTCCCACTGTGGGCAGATGGGGAGAGGAGACGTGAGGCCTCAAGGGCAAGGGCCCAGCTCGGGGGTCACCCATGGCCTAGAGGGAGAGAAGCTGACCGTGGGGGGCCGTGAGCCTGGAGGGAGGCTGGCAGGGGAGGGGATGGGGACGGAGATGCGGGCAAGGAGACACTCAGGACTGAAGTGTTAGAATCTCTCATGTTCCCTTGGTGGGGGTGTGGAGCCGGAAGGAGGGTATGGGTGCAGAGGATTCGTGTGTGTGTGTGCACGCGTGCGTGTATGTATGTGTCCTCATTCAGGGGATGTAGATTACATATGGGGAGCTGGTATCTTGTGGTGAACGTCTTGTGTGTGACTCCTATAAGCTGTGTTCTGAGCTGGGCTGTAGAAGGCTTTGTGTGTGGTGGGCATGGTGGGCGGTGGGATATGGTCTCCGTGGTCTGTGATAGAGGAAGAATGTGCAGACAGCATCTGTGTCGTGACTGGTGGGGCGGAGGGGAGATGGCGCACATTTAACTGAAGCCACGTGTGCTTTCAGTGCTGAGGGCGGCTCCCCCAGACCTGGGGAGTGAGCAGGTGTCCAGGCACATCCGGCCAGGGCTCCAGACTTCTGGGGCTTCCTTCACCTCCTCCAGCCTCCCCACTTTGTGGGGGCCTTTGGGGGGGTTTTCAGAAGTCCCAGAGCTGCAGTTTCTCCGGCTAAGCCCGGCCTGTGTGATCTCCTCTTGCAGGGTAGCTGAGAGGCCACTTGACTGGTGATAGGAGTGGGGGCTAGTACCTCGGGGGCCGCAGCACAAGGACGGTATGCGATTCAGGCTAGATGCTGCTCCACGCGCCGCGCCCCTGGCTCTGCTGAGCTGCTGTCCTGGTCTGCTATTTGGCCTCCAGGAGTGTCTGCTGGCCAGGCCTCTGGGTGCTCCCTGGAGAGCCCCACCTGTGCCAGTCGCACATGCCAGGGTAAACAGGGCACTAAGTGTCTGGGCTGGTGCCGGCCGCAGGCTGGGCACCGCTTCCCTCACTGTGGCTTAGGTTGCCTCCTCCAGCTAAATGACAGGTCTGAGGCTCCGGCTCTCATAAACAGTGTTTTCTGGGCAGGTGGGGTCAGAGGGACCTGGTACACAGACAGATAATCAAGTTTAATAGGGGGACAAGTTGCCACCTCTAGCAGGGCTGTTAGAACCCTGGCCGGGTGTGCCTGGGCACCTCTTGCACCTCTCAGGCAGCAGTGGCATAATTATGCGTTACTTCCCAACACACACACACACACACACGCCCCAGCCCGCTGCTCCACCAGGTGTTCAGCACAGTTCTTGGCACCGACTTCCCTTGTGAACACAAATATCCCCTCAGAGGCGACTGGGACTCAGTCAGCTCATCTCCTGTTGTCCTGTTCCCTCTTTACAATTCATGAGTGAAGCCCAGAGAGGGTGAGCCCTTTGCATTACATCGCCCGTGTGAGATGTGAGCTTGGATGTGAACTTGGATGTGAGCTTGGATGTGAACCTGGATGTGAGCTTGGATGTGAACTTGGATGTGAACTTGGACATGAGCTTGGATGTGAACTTGGATGTGAACTTGGATGTGAACTTGGATGTGAGCTTGGATGTGTACGGGGGGCCTCCAGACAGCGGAGCCACTCCGCCCACCCCCTGGGTCATCATGCTCCCTCCTCCGGGGACCCCAGCCAGCTCCTTTCCTGACTTCCCAGCATCTCCACTTCCTCCCCGCTCCCCTCACCCCCTTCTCAGCGCCTGTCTCCCGGCTCCTCTGGGCACAGTCCAAGTGAGAAGGGAACACTTGCTTCTCTGCCCTCTCTCCTGGCAACTGAGGGGGAGGAGGGGCCTCAGCCCCATGATGCCCCCTGAGGGGGCCGGGTCTCTGAGGGAGGCGAGCAGGCTCCAGGGGGCAGAGGGAAGGGGATGAGGAGACAACGTGGAGGAGCAGGAGGAAAGCCCCCCTTCTGAGGCAGGCTGCAGGCCCTTCACCCAGCCCCTTGGAAGCAGAGCAGAGGGGCTGAGGAGCCAGGGGGCAGTGGGCAAGCGTCCAGGCCCCCGGGTGCCTGGACACCCTCCGGGTAGAGATGAGGCTCCGCTCCCTTCTGGTCCCTTTACCCGGCACTGTGCACACTTCTCTCTCTCCTCTCCTGCCTTTTCCCTCCCCTTCCCTCTCAGCTCCTTGAGGGGAGCTGGCCCCAGTGTCTGGAGCCGGTTCCGAGTGGACAGCGGCTTCGCTCAGGGAAGTTCTGGTCCTCAGTCCATGGTCTTCCAAGAGCCATGTCCAGCTTCTCCTTTTTTGGCCCAGATTCTCCCCGAGACTCCCCTCTATGTATGGGGTCCTCAGAACTGAGCCACTCTTGGCCTGTCAGGTGATGTGTGTGTGACTGCTCCCCAGGCAGTCAGGGAGTGAGGGCAGTGCTGGCCGTGTCTGTCTGTCTGTCTCTCTCTCTCAGTCACTCGCTCCCTCTCTCCCTGGGAAGGCAGCACTCTGGGAGGCTGGAGCCGAGGGTACAGGACAGTCCAGATCTATGCCATTGCTTGGGTATAATTCTTAGCAGTGCCCCAGAGCACCCTGATTTGGACTACAGATTATGTTCTCATGGCCCCATCAGGGCTGAAGAATCCCACAGCCTCTCCACCTGTTTCTACCTCCTGGGAGAGCTGTGTAGCCTGCTTGGGCCTTGCCCAAGGATGAGAAGGCCAGAGAGCAAAGCGAGGAGCTGTATAAATAGCCCATTTGGGGGGAGGCCCCCCAACACTGGGTAGGGCAGATCTGCTTGCTAGAGAGAGAGGAAGGAGAGTTGTGGTTGCCCCCAAGCAGCATGTAATTTAGGATTTATTTTGGGGCATTCTCTCCAGCTCTGGGTGGGGCTGAGGTTAATTTAAGGAGTGGGGGTTGGATGGGGAGGAAGAGAGGGAAGCCCTCCCTCTGGGCCTGGCTGGGAAGAGGGTCCTTTCTGAGAAGCCCACTGTCCTCTGTCCCTGGGTCCCTCTGTACCACAGAGGCCCCCTGAAGTCACTTCTGTACCCGCCTTGTCCAGCAGCAGACGGTTGTTTGCAGTCTCCTCCAAGGCCTGGGGCTTCAGGTCATGGGTCCCAGCGCTCCTCCCACCACCAGGCACTAGAAGCCGCTAAGCATTGAGGGAAGTGACGCTGGCAGGGCAGGGCCCCTGCTGGAGGGTCCTTGGGCTGGGGAAGGAGCAGCAGCAGTTCATTGCTGGGAGGTGTCTGAACCACATCAGCTCTTCCTCTCAAATATCCCATCCTCTGTCCTTCCCGGGGCTCCCAGCCTGATGGAGGAGATGCAGGCTCTGCCCTCAGGAGCCCTGGGTCTCAGGGGAGCCAGGACACAGGCTCTCCTTTCCAAGAGTGACCAGTCATTGTTTTCTTCACAACCTCTATCATGATCTTCATTTTTAGACTTTATTTGTTTACGAGTTTATGTTTTGTGTTTCTTCTTGAAACTTAAACTCTGTGATGGCAGGTACTTTATCCAGTCCCTCAAAGTATTTGAAGTATACTTCAACATTTGCCTAGCACAAAGTTAAGAGCTCAGTAAGTATTCTTGAGAGTCCCTTATACTGCAAGGAGATCCAACCAGTCCATT
Source organism: Moschus berezovskii (assembly GCF_049115385.1). NCBI lineage: Eukaryota > Metazoa > Chordata > Mammalia > Artiodactyla > Moschidae > Moschus > Moschus berezovskii. The sequence goes on from NC_142479.1 coordinate 48,484,177, forward strand.
CTAAAGGAGATCAATCCTGGATGTTCACTGGAGGGACTGATGCTAAAGCTGAAGCTGCAATACTTTGGCCACCTCATGCGACGAGTTGACTCACTGGAAAAGACTCTGATGCTGGGAAAGGTTGGGGGCAGGAGGAGAAGGGGATGACCGAGAATGAGATGGCTGGATGGCATCACCGACTCTGTGGACCTGAGTTTGAGTGTACTCCGGGAGTTGGTGATGGACAGGGAGGCCTGGCGTGCTGTGATTCATGGGGTCGCGGAGAGTCAGACACGACTGAGCGACTGAACTGAACTGAACTGAACTGAAGTATTTCTCAAATGAATGAGTGAAAGAGCAGGGAAACAGTGCCTGAACAGAAAGCCCTGGGTCAAGAGGCAGCAGGGGACAAAGTCTGAGGTCTTCTCCTTTGGTATTCCAGGCCGTTCACCTGGTAGCCTCCTGTCCCCTCTGCCCTACTGTTTGGGGCCACCAGCCACCTGATCTATTGGCTGCCACCCAAATGTTGAGCCCCCCTTTCTACCTTCATGCCCTTTCTCACCACATTCCTTCCTGCTGCAACCCCTTTGGCTCCCGTTGTCACTTGACCAAATCCTGCTAGTCTTTCAAGGTCCTAGCCAGAGTCACCTCCTACATGAAGTCTGCCTGGATCTCTCTGCTGGATCTAACACAGGTTGTTCTCTGTACCTCTCCTGTCACTGCATGTGTTGGCCAGGGTCATTGCTTCTCTCTGCTTTAGCCCCGAGGGCCAGGCTTCTCTGGAGCTTTCCTGGAGTCTAGCACCCCATGTGAACTCAACTGGAAAAGGCAGTGAGCTGCCCCAGGGGCCAGAGGGCGGTGTGTGCTCCTCTCTGCCCCAGCTTCTTAAGAGCTCTGTGTAATTCTCTGGTGAGAGGTATATGTGATGGTTGTTGTTCTTGGGGGTAGGGTGTTATTTCAGGAGCCAAGAAGGGCAACCAAAACCTGAGTGGGGTGGGGCTGTCATGATGCTTCCCTTAGAAGGATGTTGAGCTGCCTTCTGGTCAGAGAGAGTGCGATGAGGGAAGGCACGTGGGGAAGGGTTGAAGGGGCGCTGAGGCTGGGGGAGGCTGGTGGTCAGAGAGGCAGAAGCCTCCTGGTCCCCACACCACACGTCCCTTCTCAGGTCTCACCCAAACCTACCTCTGTGACCCCTGAAGATTTTAGCCTCATGTCCTTTAGGAAGCCCCTTGGGGGCTTGGGCAGCCCCTGATTCTCCTGGTTTCCCTCCTACCTCTCTGGTAACTCTTTCTCCAGCTCCTTTGTAGGCTCTGCCTTCTGTGTCTCCCCTCAGGTTTGGGCCTGGCCTCTTCTCTGCACATTTTCTCCAGGGGCCCTCCACAGGTCTAGCTCCCTAGACGGCATCCCCCTTGGTTCCCTACAGGTATTTCATAGTCAACCGGCATGAACCAGCTCTTATCCTTCTGCCAATAGCTTATACCTCTGTCAACCTGGCCATCTCTTTCCATGCCACTGCCATTAGCTGGGGTCTAGTGACTGTCACCTCCCACCTGGACCTCTGTGGCAGCCTTCTAGTGGCCACCCCACCTCCACTCTGATCACTTTCCAACCAATCCTCAACACTTGTCTAGAAAGTTCGGTCATGTCATCCTACGTGCCCTTCACCCTCAGCACTCTGGCAGCTCCCCGTCCATGACCTGCGCCCTCACAGTGTCTACAGTTCTGTGGGTTCTGCACTTGGCTCGTTCCTCCTACTCACCAGTCACTTCACAGGAGCTGTTCCCTCTGCTTGCAACTCCTGGTTGCAACTTCCCTTCCCTCCTGGTTATCACTGACTCTGGGAAGTCTTCCCTGATATTCTTCTCACTGGTCTCGGATCAGAAGTCTCCTTCCAGGGGCTTCCAGAACCTTATTTCCCCCATCACAGAACTCATCACATTGAATAACATTCCACTTTACTTCTAGAAGCTCCACTAGAGTGGAGACCATAACTGCCTACAAGGCCTTGTACCTACATAGTTCCATAGGTGGAATATTCATTCAGGGGAGACTTACTGGGCAAGAAGGAAGGAAACACAGGGTGCCCCCCCACCCCGTGCCCGATACTGGGCTGGCCTCTGAAGCCATGAGTGGGGAGAGGTTCTTGGACATGCGGATGGAGCAGGAGGCCTTGGTTAAGGTTGTTGGGATGCTGGCTCTGGGGTCAGAGTTGAGGCTGCCCCTCACCTGTGCTGATTGCCTTGTGAAAGTTGGCCTCCCAGGAGACACACAGAATCAGCAGAGATTCTGGGGGGTGGGAGAAGGCATCTGCCCTCCAGGGTGGGCCAAGGCTCCCTGCTGGCACCCACCAGCATTTTCAGTGGCAGCCTGAGGTCCAAACAAACTGGCCGCTAATAGATATGAGTTCATGGCCAGACCTGGGGGAAGATGCTGCTGCCCGGTGTCTGCAGACAGCCTCAAGTGGAGATCTTCGAGAACCTGTTTCTACCTTGAAAATTCAGAGACATTTGACTTCTTCCCCCATACTATGTCCTTGTATGTTTTAATATCAAAATAATGCTTTAAATCACTTACCATTGGGGGAAAATTGGACATTCAGCCTGAGCTCTTCGTGCCCTCTTCCTAGGTTTAGCAAGAGTGCAGGACTGGGAGCCACCAGCCTGGGTCTTAGTTCTGCTCTGCATACACGTGTGGTGAGCCGGCAATGCCTCAGCTTAAGACAGTGGCTACCATTCAATGGAGCAGCGGGTGTGAAGACTTCATGATTCACACATGGAACCTTAGATGCCAGGCTGGCCGCCTCCTTAGGGACTGTAGAAGCAAGAGGGAGCAGCAAGCCTGGCTCCACCCAGCTTCCTGGGAGCAGCCTGGGGGTTGGGGGTCCAGGCAGTGGCCACCCCCTCCCAGGCTAGAGGAAAGGGTGAGCTCACCCTCTGGCCCAGGGAGAGCAAGCGGGTAGGAGAATAATTAAAATGCCAGAGGTTAGGATGTGAAGTTACAATGGAAAGAATGAAGGCCCAGCGCTGTCGGCTGCTGCTTCTCCCACCCCGCTGTCTCTGCCAAGCCCACATTTGATTTTTATTTCGGGAGCCGCCAGCACAGCACTTGGGAGGGAGTGGAGAAACCTCACTCCTGCTCACCCTGCCACGTCTGGAGCTGGGGCCCCGCTTGGGGGAGGGGGCTCCTGGGACCCAGAGAAAGAGCCTGGAAGCCCCAGGACCAGGCCAGCCTCAAACATCAGGGACAAGGAAAGGGTGACATGTGGGGCAGGAGTGGGAGGAGAGGCAGGGATGAAGACCCTGAAAGGATGAAGGATATTCCTTCCTGTTCTTATTGGCCTTTGCTCCCTCACTTCACTCATTTGAAGCTAAGGAAGAGAAAGATCATCCAGCCTCTAGGCTGCCCTCCTGCTTTTGTCCTCCACTTTGACTCTGAGGACTTCTGATGTCTATTGGTGTGTGCACATACATGGAAGGGATTCAGTTCCAATCTTTTCTGTCATTACTTGCTGTGTGACCTTGGGGAAGTCACTGTCCCTCTCTGGACCTTGGTCTCGTCCGTGAAATAGGAGGTAAATAATATCAGTGGTTTAAAACTAGGATCTAAAGAGTTGTCTAGAGGGCTGGGCCCTGCCTTCCCAGGCCACCCTCTCCGCACTTCTCTTATCTGCCCTTCCAGGGACTCAGGAAGTGGGGGCAGCTGCTGGCCCGTCCCCTAAAGAGCACTGAGCCCCCTCTTCCTGCAGACAGGAGCCGCCGCTGGGGCCAACTCACATTTTCCTGCTCTCAGCTTTCTCCACTGCCCATAATACACTCCAGATGGTTTCTCCATCCGAGAGCCGAGGCAGCAGATTCCAGAGGGAAAGTGGTTGGGCTCCTCTCTGGGCTCCTCTTTCCATCGAGCTGGAGAGAGGGGGCCGGGGCCAGGGACTGGGGCGGCTGGAAAAATGGAGCAGGAGCAGTGCTAGCTCTAGGAGAAGGTGGATATGGGGAGATCCCCCCAGGCATCTTACAACTAAACAAGGGGCTGGGGACAGTAGCAGAGACCATGGGCTGTGCTGAGATGGGGGCATGGCGCAGAGCACACCGGTGATGCCAGCAAAGCTCTTCCCCTGACTGAGCAGCCCACCAGGGAGCTGCTTGGGGGCTCCGAACCCTGGAGAGGAAGGCTCGTCAGCTTTCCCAGTATTGAGGAAAGAGCATCATTCAGTGAGCCAGACACCTGGGTTCAGTCCTGCCTTGGCCACTTCAAGGCTCTGCGACTCTGGACTTCTTGGAGCCTCGGGTTCCTCACCTATAACATGGGGATGGCTAATGCTGGGCTTGGGGTGGTCATGAAGATGATACGGATAATGTACAGAAAGGCCGCCCAAAATGCTCTGAGCAAACAGCTCCCTTAGGATAAAGCCCTGCGTCGGGAGAAAGCCTGTCCCAGTCTGCCTCAAATCCCTCCTGGTGCAGCATCACAGTGGTTCCCTCTAGGACTCCAGGAGGGCTTGAAATTACCCCTTGGAGACGGTTCTGTGAACAGCCATGGGAGAGAGGGTGCTATGGGCCTGATGCTGAGCCCAAGCCCAATGCTTGCCTCCTCCCAGGCCCCAGCCCCCTCCACCTCAGACTCAGGACTTAACCCTGGGCCTGGAGAGCCACGTTGAAGCAGAGGGGGTTGAGCAGGGGGGCAGTTTGTCCCCAGCCAGGCCCCGCCTGCTCCTCGCCTCCCCTGCCAGGACAGCCTCCCAGCCAGGCTCACCCTCTCCGCCTCAGCTGTACCAAGGGGAGTGCTTCGATTTTTCCACCATAAGAGCCAAGAGCAGCGAAATGAGAAAGAAAGCCAGCCTGGGGCTGAAGTCCCCCTGCCTGCCCCCGCGGTGCATGGGGGATGGGGGAGAGCAAGGCCCCAGTCCCTTCCCTATGCCCCAGTCCCTTCCCGACGCCCACTGCCACCCTCCACCCAGGACATCAGCCTGCTCTAGGACCCCAGGGGCAAAGGATTTAGCTGCAAAGGGGAGGAAAAGCCCCTCATTTCCCCATACCCACCATGAGCCAGAAAGTCTGTGGCTCCCCACCCCCGTCCTGGAAAAGAAAGAACAGAGAGGCTGCCTCCTGATTTCCCCACGCTGAGCATGGGGGGTGCAATGGGCGGGGAGTGGAGTGTCAGAGGGAAAGGGACAGAATCCCTGCTCTTAGCTGCTCCCCTTCTAGTCCAAGAGAGGAGACTCCTAGGCCCCTCTTGCTTAATAATCCCCCTCCCTACCCAGCCCCTTCCCTCTCATTGAGCTCCTTCTGCCCAGCTAGCTCCCCGCTTCACCGAGCCTCCTCGCCACTAAACTCCCTCCTCTCACTGGGTTGCAGGCCCCGCACCACATCCCATTCCTTCTTCAGTCTCCTCCCGCCAGGCTGCCCCTTCTGTAGTGACCCCATCTCCGGTTACTCCAGGAAACCACAGCCCTGAAGAGATGCAGGCACTGTCCCACCTGCCCTACCTACACCTGGTGGTGTCACCTCCAGTCCAAAGCCCACCCTCCCCAGGCTAAAGGATCCCTCTCCTGCCCCTGCCCACCACCCCACTGTCCTCCCCGTACTGCACACACCTCCCGCTTGGCAGCCACTTTTCCAGCTGCCCACAAATGCACCCTAGTGTCTCTTCCCTCCCTCCACTCCTGAACCCCTGAATCACCTTGACTCTCTCCTCTTTCCGGCTGCACTTCTTATAAGAGCTTCTTCCATTCACCCCTCAGCCTGCTCATACTGGCTTCCAACTGAGACCCTGGAGAGGACCACAAACAGAAACAAGGGCAAAATAGATCAGCTTCACTGCATCGAGATGATTTACCTGTACTTTGGCCTCCGGAAGGAGATGAAATCCTCTGTGGAAGACATAACATCCACCAGAACCTCTCTGACCTGTCACACTCAAGGTCCACCTTTCAATAAAATATTGCTTCCTCTTCCTCCTACTCTTCTTCTTCCTCCCTGACCTCCCCCTTCTCCCTTTTTTTCCTTTCTCTTCCCTTCTGTTCCCTACGTTTCAAGAACAGTTCAGCCCAGAAGCATTTAGATGGGCCAAGCAAGGTAGGCATCCCTAGGGCCAGGAGTGGAGAAGGAGGCGGTGGCCCAGCACAGGGCTTGGGAGCTCAGTGAAGTAAGGAGAGTGTCTCCAATGGGGAACAGTCAGAGCAGAGAGAGAATCAGTCAAGGCTCAGTCATGCAGGCAGATGGGCAACCCCAGTGTCAGAGCTCCAACAGAGAAACGAGAGTGTCTAAGCCGGACGGCAGCCTGGTCGAGATAAGTAGGATGTCCATGTAGGGTGGAGCTCAGTAAGGCAGACTGGACCCCAAGGGGGTGAAGAATGTATCTGACCAGGGCAGGGGCCAGGCACTGGCAAGCGGAGTCAAGGTACTGAGAAGGTCATCCCTGGAGGGGTGGGGCAGGGCATCCACTAGGGAGCTTGGAGGGTGTCAGAGCCTGTTGGGGTGAAAAGCACATCTATGTGGGAGGAAGGGGGCTGTGGGTGACCTAAGGCAGGGGCTCAGAGCCCAGGAGGACTGAGGAGGGGTCTGGGTGGGGTGGAGAGCAGTGGCAACAGAATATTGGTTGCCCACAGTAGGACTGACCCAATAAATGATTTGTTGAGAGAATTAACTAGGTTTCTCACTGTTGGCAAAAAGTGTTATAAATATGGAAAGAGAAAAAAATAGAATGAACCACATAGTGTTGTATTGGAATTGGAGGTATGAGTGAGTACTTACAATTTTCAAAATAAATAGACATAGAAATAAATGTTACTGTAGGTGTGTGTATGTAGATGTCTACATTGTGCAAATATGTGTTAATGCATGTACACTGGTGTATTGTTCGGTCACTCAGTCATGTCCCATCTTTGCAACCCCATGGACTACAGCCCCACCAGGCTTCTCTGTCCCTGGAATTTCCGAGGCAATAATACTGGAGTCGGTTGCCATTTCCTTCTCCAGGGGAATCTTCATATATATGTATATATATATATATATATATACACACACATATATTTATTTCCCAGCTTCATTCACTGAGAGGGCCTGGAATAGTTATAGCTTGATGATAGTGAGCATAACTAGCACCCACATCTTACTTTCTAAATACCATTGTCCACTAGAAGGAACCAGGGCTCTTCGGAGAAATGGCTAATTACAGAACTTGGGTGGGGAAATTACAAGATAAGCCTAGATCATCTCGTGCCAGAAGGTAAAGAAGTACTCAGGAATGATTAACAGAGTTATCATAAGACCCAGCAAGCCCATTCTGAAGTATACTCAACAGAAATGAAGACAGGTCCATGCAAAAACTTGTACCTGGGACCTGCCTGGTGATCCAGTAGTTAAGAATCTGCCTGCCAGTGCAGGGAACATGGGTTCGATCCCTGGTCTGGGAAGATTCCACATGCCGCAGAGCAAGGAGCCTGTTTTCTGCAACAAGAGAAGTCACTGTGATGAGAAGCCCATGCACAGCAATGAAGACCCAGAACAGCCAATAAATAAATAAATTTAAAAAAACTTGTATCTGAATATTAATAGCAATATCGTTCACAATAGCCAAAAGATGGAAACAACTCAAATGCCCATCAACTGATGAACAGGGTTTTTAAAATGTAGTATATCCATACAAGGGGGGCTTCAGGTGGCAAGGTGGTAAAGACTCTGCCTGCCAATGTAGGAGATGCAAGAGAGGCTGGTTCAATCCCCTGGAGGAGGAAATGACAACCACCTACAGTATTCTTGCCTGGAGAATCCCATGGACAAAGAGCCTGGGAGGTTACAGTCAGTCCAAGGGATCACAAAGAGTTGGACAAGACCGAGTGACTGGGCCACACACACATCTATTCAATGGCACATTAGTCAGCCACAGAGAAGAATGAAATACTTGTGCATGCTGCAACTCGGATGAGCCTCAAAAACATTATGCTAAGTTAAAGAAACCAGTCCCAGAGACCACATATTGTTTGACTTTCATTGGAAAGTCCAGAATAGGCAAATATACAGAGACACAAAGTAGAATAATGGTTGCTAAGGGCTGGCGTGGGGATGGAGGATATGGGGATGATAGGTAAAGGTTATGAGGTTTGCTTTTTTTTCCCAAAAGGTTTACTTTTGAGATGATTAAAATGTTCTAAAATTGACTGTAGTGATGTCGGAACATATCTGTGAATACACTAAAACTCATTAAATTTTACACTTAAAATGAGTGAATTGTATGATATGTAAATTATGCCTTAATAAAACTGTCATTTTAAGCAATACTCAAAGAAGGATGGAGACATCAAAAGCATACAGAAGCCAGTGGAAGTGACTTCCATTGGCTGGATATGAATAATTTGAGCATCAAAGTAAATTGTATTATACTAATGGATTATAACTTATTGAATAAAATAGGAATCCATGATCCCATACTGACATTAAAACAATAAATACATGGAAAGTTTGTGCAGGAATGGGATATTTCAGTTCAGTTCAGTTCAGTTCAGTTGCTCAGTCGTGTCCGACTCTTTGCAACCCCATGAATCACAGCACGCCAGGCCTCCCTATCCATCACCAACTCCCGGAGTTCACTCAAACTCATGTCCATCGAGTCGGTGATGCCATCCAGCCATCTCATTTTCTGTCTTCCCCGTCTCCTACCACCCCCAATCCCTCCCAGCATCAGACTCTTTTCCAGTGAGTCAACTCGTCGCATGAGGTGGCCAAAGTATTGGAGTTTCAGCTTTAGCATCAGTCCTTCCAATGAACACCCAGGATTGATCTCCTTTAGAATGGACTGGTTGGATCTCCTTGCAGTCCAAGGGACCCTCATATTCTCAAAGCATGTAACCACAAAATACTTAGTTACAATTGGGAAAAAAGAGAAAAAAGAGTAACTTTACAGGTGGTACAGTGGAGAAGCCTGGCAGACACAAATTTAATCAAATGATCAAAGGGAAGATCGATAATGAGACAAATTAAAATCTTGCATCACCTGTTAGAATGAAATGAGAGAGACACAGCATCACTTCTGTGATATTCTTGCACAAACACATAGCCTGAGTCTAATCATGACCCAGGGATCAAACCCAGGTCTCCCGCATTGCAGGCAGATTCTTTACCAGCTGAGCCACAAGGGAAGCCCAAGAATACTGGAGTGGGTAGCCTATCCCTTCTCCAGGGGATCTTCCCAACCCAGGGATCAAATCCAGGCCTCCCCCATTGTAGGCAGATTCTTTACCAGCTGAACCACAAGGGAACCCCAGGGAAACTTTGGACAAGCCCAAATTGACCAACAGTCTACAAAACAATTGGCCTATAATCTGCAAAAGTGTCATTAAGGTTAAGAAAGGATTGAAGAAATGTTCCACATTGAAAGAGATTGGAGACAGCTGAGAAATAATGTTCAGTCACTCAGTCTTGTCCGACACTTTGCAACCCCATGAACCGCAGCACACCAGGCCTCCCTGTCCATCACCAACTCCCAGAGTCCACCCAAACCCATGTCCATCGAGTCAGTGATGCCATCCAACCATCTCATCATCTGTTGTCCCCTTCTCCTCCTGCCCTTGATCTTTCCCAGCATCAGGGTCTTTTTCAATGAGTCAGCTCTTCACATCAGGTAGCCAAAATATTGGAGTTTCAGCTTCAACATCAGTCCTTCCAATGAACACCCAGGACTGATCTCCTTTAGAATGGACTGGTTGGATCTATTTGCAGTCCAAGGGACTCTCGAGAGTCTTCTCCAGCACCACAGTTCAAAAGCATCAATTCTTTGGCGCTCAGCTTTCTTTATAGTCCAACTCTCACATCCATACATGACTACTGGAAAAACCATAGCCTTGACTAGATGGACCTTTGTTGGCAAAGTAATGTCTCTGCTTTTTAATATGCCATCTATGTTGGTCATAACTTTCCTTCCAAGGAGTAAGCGTCTTTTAATTTCATGGCTGCAATCAGCATCTGCAGTGATTTTGGAGCCCAGAAAAATAAAGTCTGAAAATAAAGTTTCTCCATCTATTTCCCATGAAGTGATGGGACCGGATGCCATGATCTTAGTTTTCTGAATGTTGATCTTTAAGCCAACTTTTTCACTCTCCTCTTTCACTTTCATCAAGAGGCTCTTTAGTTCTTCTTCACTTTCTGCCATAAAAGTGGTGTCATCTGCATATCTGAGGTTATTGATATCTCTCCCGGCAATCTTGATTCCAGCTTGTGCTTCCTCCAGCCCAACGTTTCCCAAGATGTACTCTGCATATAAGTTAAATAAGCAGGGTGACAATATACAGCCTTGACGTACTCCTTTTCCTATTTGGAACCAGTCTGTTGTTCCATGTCCAGTTCTAACTATTGCTTCCTGACCTGCATACAGATTTCTCAAGAGGCAGGTCAGGTGGTCTGATGTTCCCATCTCTTTAAGAATTTCCCACAGTTTATTGTGATCCACACAGTCAAAGGCTTTGGCATAGTCAATAAAGCAGAAATAGATGTTTTTCTGGAATTCTCTGGGTTTTTCGATGATCTAGTGGATGTTGGCAATTTGATCTCTGGTTCCTCTGCCTTTTGTAACGTGATTCTATACTGGATCCTTTTGCTATAATATCATTGGGACCACTGGTGAAACTTGAATTGAGTCTGGATTAGAGTGTGGGAATGTACTAATATTAATTTCCTGATTTTGTTGGTGGTATTGTATGTAGTATCTAGGAGGACATCCTTGTTCATAGGAATTACACATTCATGTGTTTGGGAGGAGATGGCAACTTACTCTCAGACCAGTCAAAAAAAAAAGGGTTCTTTGTACTGTATTTGTGATCTTTCTATGAGTTTGAGATTGCTAAAAATTAAGAAAACTTAGTGATCATATATGTGAAGAAACTGAACTAATGAATGCCTGAAACCTAAGATAAAAGCAGATCTTAAAAAAAAAATAAAAAGCAGATCTTAGAAGATACAGCTTCACAGGAGATCGAAATATTGAAGTTATCAGGCAGTTTTAAAATACTGTGATTACTCTGTATTATAAAACAGATAAAAAGCTAGATAGTTTTATAAGGGAATTGGAGTAAACAAAGAGTAAATAATCAAGTGGAATCTTAGAATGAAAAACAATATAATAATTGAAATTAAGAATTTGCTACATAGATCTAAAGGTAGACTAGATGGAGCAGGAGAGAAGATGAGTGAATTGGAAAATAGATAAGTAGGAAATACCTATATTGAGACATAGACAGAAATAAAAGATGGAGAACACAGAAAATAGCATTAATGTTATATGTGACACAATGAACATGGCTAACATATATGTTTCTGGAGTCCAAAATGGAGAGGAAAGAGAGAATGAAGTCGAATCAATATTACTGGACAAAATCTTTCTGTATGTGACAGAAGAATCAAGCTCAACAGGGTAATTACAAAGAAATTATATTTATGGACATCATAGTTAAATTGCTGAAAAATTTTAAATCTTAAAATAGTTTTAAAAGAGAAAAATCTTTAGAACACCAAGAGAATAAAGGTATATTACTTCAAAGAAACAACCATAAGCCTGACAAGCTGAAGTCCTAGAGATGAAAATTATAAAATCATAGTGTGTTCTGAATGTATTTTGAATGGATGAGTCTAGAAGTATCTTAGACATTGTGGAAGAAGAGACAAGTAAACTTGGAGATAAATGAAGGCATATCAACAGAACATTTCTGAAAGGAAGCACTGGGAGAAAATAAATAAAGGAAGCACGCTGAAAATTAAGACAACCATAGTGACCTATGGGAAGTTACTGAGTAACATACTTGTAGTTGAAGTCTAGAAATAGAGGGGAAAACAGAATAATAGTGACTAAAAATTTTCCAAATTTGACAAAAGCCAGAAACCCAAAGATCCAAGAATCTCAATACCACCCATAAAGACACAAAACAGATAGTGAAGTTCATTGGTATCAAATTGTTGAAAATCTATGACAATGAGAGAATCTTTACAAAAGCCAGAGGGTAAAAGGGACATTACACCCTGAAACACAAAGATAAAATTATCATAGACTTGCTGTCAGAGACTGTATAAGTCAGAAGGCAGTAGAATATAATTGTTAAAGTTGTGGGGAGAATGGGACTATCAACAGGTCTCTAAATTCAATGAAAATTTCCTTAAAGTGAAGGTGAAATTTTTCCACATGCACACACAAAAATTGAGAGAATTCATCATCAGTTGACCTATGCCATAAAAAATGTTACAAAAAATTTTTTTACAATCAGAAAGAACATACTAGATGGAAATTTGGATTTACACAAAGGAATGAATAGGACTAGAAATGGAAAATATGCAGATAAATAAGAAATATATTTTTCTCATTTAAAAATTGTTTAAAGTAAAAAGAATAACAGTGGGTGTTCGCAGCCGCCGCCGCGCCAGCGTCGCTGTCCAACGCCAGCGCCGCCTCTAGCTCGCCGAGCTCCAGCCGAAGGAGAACGGGGGTAAGTAAGGAGGTCTCTATACCATGGCTCGTACAAAGCAGACTGCCCGCAAATCGACCGGTGGTAAAGCACCGAGGAAGCAACTCGCTACAAAAGCCGCTCGCAAGAGTGCGCCCTCTACTGGAGGGGTGAAGAAACCTCATCATTACAGGCCTGGTACTGTGGCACTGTGATTATGATTTCAGTTTGTCTGCCCTCTGGTGCCCCCTAGCAATACCTACCGTCTTATTTGGGTTTCTCTTACCTTGGTCGTGGAAAATCTCTTCACAGCCGCTCCAGCAAAGTGCTCCAAGCCAGGCTTCAGCAGTATGTAAACCGTGAACTCCCAGATGTTCAAGCAGGTTTTAGAAAAGGCAGAGGCACCAGAGACCAAATTGCCAACATCCGCTGGATCATGGAGAAAGCAAGAGAGTTTCAGAAAAACATCTATTTCTGCTTCATTGACTATGCCAAAGCCTTTGACTGCGTGGATCACAATAAACTGTGGAACACTCTGAAAGAGATGGGAATCCCAGACCACCTGACCTGCCTCTTGAGAAACCTGTATGCAGGTCAGGAAGCAACAGTTAGAACCGGTCATGGAACAACAGACTGGTTCCAAATAGGAAAAGGTGTACGTCAAGGTTGTATATTGTCACCTTGCTTATTTAACTTATATGCAGAGCACATCATGAGGAACGCTGGGCTGGAAGAAGCACAAGCTGGAATCAAGATTGCTGGGAGAAATATCAATAACCTCAGATATGCAGATGACACTACCCTTATGGCAGAAAGTGAAGAGGAACTCAAAAGCCTCTTGATGAAAGTGAAAGAGGAGAGTGAAAAGGTTGGCTTGAAGCTCAACATTCAGAAAACAAAGATCATGGCATCTGGTCCCATCACTTCATGGGAAATAAATGGAAAAACAGTGGAAACAGTGTCAGACTTTGTTTTCTTGGGCTCCAAAATCACTGCAGATGCTGATTGCAGCCATGAAATTAAAAGACGCTTGCTCCTTGGAAGGAAAGTTATGACCAACCTTGATAGTATATTAAAAAGCAGAGACATTACTTTGCTGACCAAGGTCCGTCTAGTCAAGGCAATGGTTTTTCCTGTGGTCATGTATGGATGTGAGAGTTGGACTGTGAAGAAAGCTGATCGCCGAAGAATTGATGCTTTTGAACTGTGGTGTTGGAGAAGACTCTTGAGAGTCCCTTATACTGCAAGGAGATCCAACCAGTCCATTCTAAAGGAGATCAATCCTGGATGTTCATTGGAGGGACTGATGCTAAAGCTGAAACTCCAATACTTTGGCCACCTCATGAGACGAGTTGACTCACTGGAAAAGACTCTGATGCTGGGAAAGGTTGGGGGCAGGAGGAGAAGGGGACGACAGAGAATGAGATGGCTGGATGGCATCACCGACTCTGTGGACATGGGTTTAAGTGTACTCCGGGAGTTGGTGATGGACAGGGAGGCCTGGCGTGCTGTGATTCATGGGGTCGCGGAGAGTCGGACACGACTGAGCGACTGAACTGAACTGAACTGAACTGTGGCACTCCGTGAAATTAGACGTTATCAGAAGTCCACTGAATTTCTGATTCGCAAACTTCCCTTCCAGCGTCTGGTGCGGGAAATTGCTCAGGACTTCAAAACAGATCTGCGCTTCCAGAGTGCAGCTATTGGTGCTTTGCAGGAGGCAAGTGAGGCCTATCTGGTTGGCCTTTTTGAAGACACCAACTTGTGTGCTATCCATGCCAAACGTGTAACAATTATGCCAAAAGACATCCAGCTAGCACGCCGCATACGTGGAGAACGTGCTTAAGAATCCACTATGATGGGAAACATTTCATTCTTTAAAAAAAAAAAAAATTCTCTTCTTCCTGTTATTGGTGGTTCTGAACGTTAGATATTTTTTTTCCATGGGGTCAAAAGGTACCTAAGTATATGATTGCAAGTGGAAAAACAGGGGACAGAAATCGGGTATTGGCAGTTTTTCCATTTTCATTTGTGTGTGAATTTTTAATATAAATGCGGGGACATAAAGCATTAATGAAAGTCAAAATGTTTCAGTGAACAAGTTTCAGCAGTTCAACTTTATAACAATTATAAATAAACCTGTTAAATTTTTCTGGACAATGCCAGCATTTGGATTTTTTTAAAACAAGTAAATTTCTTATTGACTGCAACTAAATGGTGTTTGTAGCATTTTTATCATACGGTAGATTCCATCCATTCACTATACTTTTCTAACTGAGTTGTCCTACATGCAAGTACATGTTTTTAATGTTGTCTGTCTTCTGTGCTGTTCCTGTAAGTTTGCTATTAAAATACATTAAACTATAAAAAAAAAAAAAGAATAACAGTGTATCACAAGCTGTAACACTTGTGTTTGTTCATTCACTCAGTCATGTTCAACTCTTTGCAACCCTGTGGATTGTAGCCTGCCAGACTCTTCTGTCCATGGAATTTTCCCAGCAAGAATATTGGAGTGGGTTGCTGTGCCCTCCTCCAGGGAATTTTCCCCACCCAGGGATCGAACCTGCGTCTCCTGCTCCTTCTGCATTGCAGGCACTTTCTTGGCCACCAAGAAGAAAGAGGAAGCCAAGAAGAAAGGTTTCCCTGAAGGGGAATTGAACCTGGGCCATGGTGGTGAGAACACCAAATACTAACCAGCAGACCACCAGAGAGCATCAAATAAAATGTGTAACAACAATGGCACATAGTAGTGGAAAGGGAAATGGGACTAAACTATTGTGCATTTCTAACTTTTACACAAAGTGATATAATGTTATTTGAAAGAAAACTGTGATAGGTTAAAGATTCATTTTTAAACTTTAGAGAACGGGTCAGCAAAATTTTTCTGTAAAAAGTCAAATAGTAAATATGTTAGTTGTTAAAGACCACACAGTCTCTGTCACAACTAATAACTCTACTGTTGTAACATGCAAGTAGTACTAGACAATAAGTAAATGAGTGAACACGATTGTGTTCCAATAAAAATTTTAAAATATTTATTGATTTATTTGGTTGTGCCAGGTTTTAGTTGCCGCATGCAGGATCTTTAGTTAAGACACAAGAACTCTTAGTTGTGGCATGTGGGGTCTAGTTCCCCAACCAGGGATCAAACCCCGGTCCCCTGCATTGGGAGCGTGGTCTTAGCCACTGGACCACCGGGTAGTCCCCAATAAAATTTTATTTGTAGACTCTGAAATCTGAATTTCAAACTATTTTCTTATATCACAACATATTCTTCTTTTGAATTTTTTCAACCTGTAAAAAACATAAAAGCTATTCTAAACAAACCTCCCAGGCAAAGAAATTCCTAATAATTTACATAGATACCTGTGAAGGAGGTAGACATAACTTTTCAGTCCTTAAATGTGGGCTAAGTATAGTGACTTCATTCTAAGGGATAAGAAGGGTAATTTTAGAGAAGCCTGACAAACACTACCCAAACCAGGTGATCAAGGTCAAAGGTCAGTATCAATAGTGATAAGTCATGTTGACTGTATATACCCATTATATGATGTGATGAAAATGTCACTTTACCTCTGTGGTCTTCCTTCAAAAAACCTATAACTCCAGTCAAAGCATAAGAAAAACATCAGAAAAATCCTAATAGAGGAATAGTATAGAAACTATCTGACTGATACTCTTCAAAACTGTCAAGGTCATTAAAAAAAAGTCTGAGAAAGTATGATAGCTCAGAGGAGCCTGAGAAAACATGATGATTAAATGCAATGTGGTAATCTGGATGGGACTGTGGAACAGAAAAAGGACATTACGTAAAATGTGAGTGACAGATGAATGGATAAACAAAATGTGGTTTATACAGGCAACTGAATATTATTCAGTCTTAAAAAGAGAAGGAAATTCTGACATATGATGCAACATGGATGAAACTTGAGGGCATTATGCTAAGTGAAACAAACCAGTCACAAACAGGCAAATACTCTGATATTCCATTCATATGAGATATCTAGAGTAATCAGAGTTGTAGGAACAGAAAGTAAAATGGTGGTTGCCAGGCGCTGAGGAAGGGGGAACTGGGAGGCTGTTCTTTAACGGGTAGAGTCAGTTTTGCAAGATGAAAAGAGTTCTGGAGATGGTTGTACAATGATGTAAATATAGTTAACACTACCAAACTGAACAGTTTAAAATGGTTAAGATGGTAAATTTTGTGTTATGTGTATTTTACCACAATTTTTAAAAACTAAAGAAATCTTAATAAAGCATAAACTTAAGTTAAGAATAATATATTATTAATTATTCATTAACATTAAAAATGAACCATACTAACACAAGATGCTAATAATAGGGAAAGTTGAGCACAGGATATATGAAACATTGTACTCTGTACAATTGTCTGTAAGTCTAAAAATATTCTAAAAAATAACATTAGTTATTTTCAAAAATTATATCAAGGGCCATAAAAAACAGGCCATGGACCATATGCTGACCTTTATCCTAAAGCAACCACTAAAAATATGTGGAAGTAGCATAGGTATCAGGACTTTGTGGAGATAGAATGGATATTTTAAAAGTTAACTTTTTAAAAGTCAGGAAAAGAGGAACAAAGAAATGAATACCTGGGAGTAATAGAAAACAAATAGAAAAATGGTACATTTAGACCCAAACACACCAATAATTACATCAAATGTAAATGATCTAAATACTCAAAGACGTCGATTATCAGACTGGATTAAAAAAAAAAAAAGGGAGACCCAAATGTATGCTATCTTTAAGACTGATACTCTATTATATTTCCACGGAAATGATGTAAACTAGACGAGAATGAGATGACATATGTGTAATGGGCACATTCAACTTTTTTTCCAGTTAATATGAGTAATTCAACATCTCAACTCTCTTTCTCTCTTTCTAAACAAGAAAAAGAGTTCATCGTATTTTACCTAATAAATGCATGCTCCATTCTCCCCAATATTTTGTATTTTGTAGAAGCTTAATTCTAAAAAGTATTTCCACAAATCTGTTTTTATTATCAGTCTTTAAACTTTGCTCATTGTTATGTGGCAGCCTGGATGGGAGGGGAGTGTGTCTGTATGGCTGAGTCACTCTACTGGGCACCTGAAGCTATCACACATTGTTAATCAGCTATGCTCCAACGTAAAACAAAAAGTTTTTCTAAAGGATTTTTTAAAAAAAGAAATAAAATTTGAATTATATAAAAATATCATATGTGAAGTACTGTAGAAGTGCTATAAAATAACTGGCAAACTGGCAAAAAAATAGTGAAAATATCCTTTAAAAACTGATTATAATTCCAGTCCAACTTATAGCTTGGAAGTTGTAGCTCCATGCTTAATAATAATGGAAAAGCTAAACTAATCAAAAAATCAGCACTACCTTTGGATCCATCATGGAGCAGACTCCTGACCCTAAACTGGAGAGCAGATAAGACAGGAGACAGGTACAGAAAATTATGACTTACCCAGCAGAAACCTCTGTAGGAACAAGTGCCAAGGTAGGAAAACCGAAGCTGTAATTGATCAATTTCAGGAGCACTGCTTGTAGGACTATCACCATATGTCACCTCATCACCATATTACTAAAGGCCTATTTACTGCAGTTCCTTTTACCCAACACATCACATCTGGCCATTAAGAAAAATTCCAAGGCATTCTAAAAGGCAGGAAACCCAGTTTGAAGAGACAGAGCAAGCATCGGACTCTGATATGGTAGAGCTGTTGAAATTATCAGACCAGGAATTTAAAACAGCTATGCTTAATATGCTGCAATGGTTAATTTAATGTGTCAATTAGGTTGAGCTAGAGAAGCGAACTGAGAGATGCCTAGGTAGTCAAGAAAACATTAATTTGGAGTGTGTCTGAGGGTTTCTGGACTAGATCAGCATTTGATTCAGTTGACTGACTAAAGAAGATTTGCTTAGTAGAAGAGTAGGTAGGCATCATCCAATCTGTTGAGGGCATGATAGAACAAAGGGAACAAAGGGCAACTTCTTCCTCTTATTGAGCTGAGATGTCCATCTTCTCCTGTCCTGACACTGGAGTTCTTGGTTCTTAGGCCCTTGGACTCCAAGACTCTCGCCTGTAGCCCCCCGCTCCATTGTCAAGCTTTCAGCCCCACTGGGAGTTACATCACTGATTCCCCTAATTCTCAGGACTTTGGACTCAGACTGAATTATATTAATACCACTGGCTCTCCTGGTTCTCCAGATTGCAGACAGTAGATTGTAGGATTCCTCGGTTTCCATAACCATGTGAACCAATTCCTATAATGCGTCCTCATATATCTATCTTTATCCATCTATCCTATTGGTTCTACTTTTTTTTTTTTGGTCACAGAACTCTGACTACTTATGCTAAGGGTTCTAATGGATAAAGTAGATGGCATGCAACAACTGATGGACAATGTAAGCATAGGAATTCTGAGAAAAAAATAAAAGAAATATTAGGAATCAAAAATACTGTAACAGAAATGAAGAATGCTTTTGATAAGCTCATTAGCAGGCTAGACATGGCTGAGGAAAAAAAAATCTCTAACTTGAAGATGGCAATAGAAATTTCTAAAATGAAAAAACAAAGAGGAAAAAACTGGAAAAAAAGCCAGAATAGAATATCTAAGAACTGTAGGGTAACTATAAGGGTGTAATATATTTGTAACAAGAATACTAGAAGAGTAAGAAAAGAGAAAGGTAAAGAAGAAATATTTGAAGCAATAATGACTGAAAATTTCCGTTAATTAATGTGAGACACCAAGCCACATATACAAGAAACTCAGAGAACACCAAGCAGAACAGGTGCCAGAAAAAAAATACACCTAGGTATATCATATTTAACCTACAGAAAATCAAAGAGGAAATTGTGAAAGAAATCAGAGGAAGAGAACACTTTACCTATAGAGGACCAAGGATAACAATTATAATAATCTGACTTCTCCTCAGAAACCATTCATGTAAGAAGAGAGTGGGGTGAAAGATTTGAAGTGTTGAGGAAAAAACTCATTAAATCTAGAATTCTGTACCCTGAGAAACTATCATTCAAAAGTGCAGAAGAGGAGACTTTCCTGGTGGTCCAGTGGTTGAGAGTCCACCTTGCAATGCAGGGACACAGGTTTGATCCCTGGTTGGGGAACTAGGATCCCACTTGTCATACTAAGATCCCACATGCTGTGGATCAACTAAGCCCATGTGTGGCAACTACTGAAGTCTGCGTGCTCTGGAGCTCGTGAGCCATAACCAGAGAGTCTGTGTGCCGCAATGAAAGATCCCACGTGACATGACAAAGATCCCGCCTTCTGCGTCTAAGACCGGATGCAGCCAAATATTTTATTAAAGTACAGAAGAGAGAAAGACTTTCTCAGAAAAATGAGGGAATTTATTGCTAGTACATCTGCCTTGCAAGAAATGTTAAAAGTCCTTCAGAGAAAAGGAAAATAATATAGGTCAGAGCATTGGATAAATAATAAGTGAAGATAAAGTTAAAATTCTTATTTTTCTTTCTTTTTGCCACACCATGCAGCATGGGGGATCTTAGTTCCCCAACCATGAATTGAACCCATGCCCCTTGCCTTGGGAGCTTGAAATCTTAACCACTGGACTGCTAGGGCAATCTCTTATTTTTCTCAATTAATCTAAGAGTTTGTTAAAAATAATAATAACAACAATGTATTTGATTATATATGCCTATATATGTGTATGTATATACCTTATATACATGTTTCTGTGTAAGTGACATGAATGACAGCAATAATGCAAAGAACATAAGGGAAGAATTAGGTTTATTTTGCTATTATAAGGTACTCACACTACTTGTGAAGCTCGTAGTGTTATTTGAATATGGACTTGGATTAGCTATAAGTATATGTTGCAAACAGTAAGGCAATAACTTAAAGAAGTATTATTAATATTCTAAGAAGGGAAAGAGAAATGAAACCATATAAAATGCTCAATTAAAAGTATAAAAAGCTAGGTGTAAAATAGACAACCAAAAAGGACCTACCCTATAGCACAGGAAATTCTACTCAATATTTTGTAATAACGTATATGGGAAAAGAATCTGAAAAAGAATGTATATATGCATATGTATAACTGAATCACTTCGCTGTACACCTGAAACTAACACAACATTGTAAGTAGGCTATACTCCAGTAAAATTTCTTATGTACTTAAATTTCTTGTGTACTTAAAATTTCTTTTGTACTTAAAGTACAAAAGATATTAAAGCAAAAATTAAGATGTTTTAATTTTTAAAAAATACAAAAGGCAGAAAAATTATGCAAGACAAAAATAGGAACAAAGAACAAGGACAGTGAATATAAAATAGAAAGTATGGTCGATATTAATCCAATTATATCAATAATCATTTTAAACATCAATAATCTAAATACATCCAAGACAGAGATTATAAGAGTGGATCAAAAAATGACCCAACTATATGTCATCTATAAGAAACCCACTTTATCATTATTTTTATAATTTTTATTTTTATTTTTTTTTGAACAGAGGAAAATTTATGCGTCGAACCTGGACTGGTCACTTATGATAATATACATGCTACAATTCCAATTTTTAAAATTTTATTTTTATTATTTATTTACTTTTGGCTGTACCAAGTCCTCGCCACTGCCCAGTCTTTCTCCAGTTACAGAGAGCAGGGCCACCCTTCAGCTGTGGTATGCAGACTTCTCACTGTGGTGGCCTGTCCCACTGGGGACCAGAAGCTCCAGGGCTTGCAGGCTTCAGCAGCTGTGGGCTCAGTACTTGCAGTTCTGGGACTCTAAAGCACAGGCTCAATGTCGTGGCACACAGGCCCAGCTGCTCCGGGGCATGCAGAATCCTCCCAGACCAGGAACAAAAACCTTTGTCTCTTGCACTGGCAGGTGGACTGCCCCACCACCACCACTGAACCACCAGAGAAGCCCAAGAAATCCACTTTAAATATAAAGATACATATAGATTGAAAGCAAATAGATGGAGATAGATACATCATCTTGTGCTAAGTTGCTTCAGTCACGTCCGACTCTTTGTGACCCCATGGACTGTAGCCCACCAGGCTTCTCTGCCCATGGGATTCTCCAGGCAAGAATACTGGAATGGGTTGCCATTTCCTACTCCAAGATACATCATGTTAATGCTACTCAAAAGAAATAGTAGCTATATTATTTTCAGAAAGCAGACTTCAAAACAAAGGAAATTATCAGGGATAAATAGGGGCATTATACAATAATAACACAGTCAATTCTCCAAGAAATATAGCAATTCTTTTTTTTTCTAAACTTAATTAATTTTTTTTGTGTTTGTGTTTTGGTTGTGCTAGGTCTTTGCTGCTGCATGCGGGCTTCCTCTAGTTGCAGAGAGCAGGGGCTACTCTATAGCTGCATTGCACGGGCTTCTCATTGTGGTGGCTTCTCTCTGTTGCAGAGCACAGGCTCTAGGGTGCATGGGTTTCAGTGGCTGTGGCACACAGGGTTAGTTGCTCCATGAAATGTGGAATCTTCCTGGACCAGGTATCAAAATCATGTCCCATGCATTAACAGGCAGATTCTTGTTCTTATTGGCAGACCACCAGGGCAGTCTAACAATTCTTAATGTGTATGCACCTAACAACAGAGCATCAAAATTCATGAGACAAAACTGATAGAACTCTAAGAAGAGGTAGATGAACTATTATAGTTGGAGACTTCAACATCCCTCTATCAGAAATGGATAGATGCTGCATGAGCTCAGTAAAGACATAGCTGAACTCAACAGCACCATCAATCAATTGGATATAAGTGATATCTATTGACTATTTCATCCAATAGCAGCAGAATACACATTCTTCTTAAGGTCACATAGAATATTCATCAATACAGACCTCATTGTGGGTGATACATCTTTTCTTTTCTTAAAAAGAAAAAAAACTAACACAATGTTTGCCGATCTGATCACATGGACCACAGCCGAATGTGGTCCACTGGAGAAGGGAATGGCAAACCACTTCAGTATACTTGCCTTGAGAACCCCATGAACAGTAACAAAGGGCAAAATGATAGGATACTGAATGAGGAATTCCCCAGGTCGGTAGGTGCCCAGTATGCTACTGGAGCTCAGTGGAGAAATAACTCTAGAAGGAATAAAGGGATGGAGCAAAAGCAAAACCAATACCCAGTTGTGGATGTGACTGGTGATAGAAGCAAGGTCCGGTGCTGTAAAGAGCAATATTGCATAGGAACCTGGAATGTTAGGTCCATGAATCAAGGCAAATTGGAAGTGGTCAAACAGGAGATGGCAAGAGTGAACGTCGACATTCTAGGAATCAGTGAACTAAAATGGACTGGAATGGGTGAATTTAACTCCGATGACCATTATATCTACTACTGTGGGCAGGAATCCCTTAGAAGAAATGGAGTAGCCATCATGGTCAACAAAAGAGTCCGAAATGCAGTACTTGGATGCAATCTTAAAAATGACAGGATGATTTCTGTTCGTTTCCAAGGCAAACCATTCAATATTACAGTAATCCAGGCCTATGCCCCAACCAGTAATGCTGAAGAAGCCGAAGTTAATCGGTTCTATGAAGACCTACAAGACCTTTTAGAACTAACATCCAAAAAAGATGTCCTTTTCATTATAGGGGACTGGAATGCAAAAGTAGGAAGTCAAGAAACACCTGGAGTAACTGGCAAATTTGGCCTTGGAGCACGCAATGAAGCAGGGCAAAGGCTAATAGAGTTTTGTCAAGAGAATGCACTGGTCATAGCAAACACCCTCTTCCAACAACACAAGAGAATACTCTACACATGGACATCACCAGATGGTCAACACCGAAATCAGATTGATTATATTCTTTGCAACCAAAGATGGAGAAGCTGTATACAGTTAGCGAAAACAAGACCAGGAGCTGACTGTGGCTCAGATCATGAACTCCTTATTGCGAAATTCAGACTTAAATTGAAGAAAGTAGGGAAAACCACTAGACCATTCAGATATGACCTCAGTCAAATCCCTTATGATTATACAGTGGAAGTGAGAAATAGATTTAAGGGACTAGGTCTCATTGATAGAGTGCCTGATGAACTCTGGACGGAGGTTCGTGACATTGTACAGGAGACAGGGACCAAGACCATCCCCATGGAAAAGAAATGCAAAAGAGCGAAATGGCTGTCTGAGGAGGCCTTACAAATAGCTGTGAAAAGAAGAGAGGCAAAAAGCAAAGGAGAAAGGGAAAGATATAAGCATCTGAATGCAGAGTTCCAAAGAATAGCAAGGAGAGATAAGAAAGACTTCCTCAGTGATCAATGCAAAGAAATAGAGGAAAACAACAGAATAGGAAAAACAAGAGACCTCTTCAAGAAAATTAGAGATTCCAAGGGAACATTTCATGCAAAGATGGGCTCGATAAAGGACAGAAATGGTATGGACCTAACAGAAGCAGAAGATATTAAGAAGAGGTGGCAGGAATACACAGAAGAACTGTACAAAAAAGATCTTCACGACCAAGATAGTCACGATAACGTGATCACTGACCTAGAGCCAGACATCTTGGAATGTGAAGTCAAGTGGGCCTTAGAAAACATCACTACTAACAAAGCTAGTGGAGGTGATGGAATTCCAGTTGAGCTATTTCAAGTCTTGAAAGATGATGCTGTGAAAGTGCTGCACTCAATATGCCAGCAGATTTGGAAAACTCAGCAGTGGCCACAGGACTGGAAGAGGTCAGTCTTCATTCCAATCCCAAAGAAAGGGAATTCCAAAGAATGCTCAAACTACCGCACAATTGCACTCATCTCACACGCTAGTAAAGTCATGCTCAAAATTCTCCAAGCCAGGCTTCAGCAGTATGTAAACCGTGAACTCCCAGATGTTCAAGCAGGTTTTAGAAAAGGCAGAGGCACCAGAGATCAAATTGCCAACATCTGCTGGATCATGGAGAAAGCAAGAGAGTTTCAGAAAAACATCTATTTCTGCTTCATTGACTATGCCAAAGCCTTTGACTGTGTGGATCACAATAAACAGTGGAACATTCTGAAAGAGAAGGGAATCCCAGACCACCTGACCTGCCTCTTGAGAAACCTGTATGCAGGTCAGGAAGCAACAGTTCGAACTGGACATGGAACAACAGACTGGTTCCAAATAGGAAAAGGTGTACGTCAAGGTTGTATATTGTCACCTTGCTTATTTAACTTATATGCAGAGTACATCATGAGGAACGCTGGGCTGGAAGAAGCACAAGCTGGAATCAAGATTGCTGGGAGAAATATCAATAACCTCAGATATGCAGATGACACTACCCTTATGGCAGAAAGTGAAGAGGAACTCAAAAGCCTCTTGATGAAAGTGAAAGAGGAGAGTGAAAAGGTTGGTTTGAAGCTCAACATTCAGAAAACAAAGATCATGGCATCTGGTCCCATCACTTCATGGGAAATAGATGGAAAAACAGTGGAAACAGTGTCAGACTTTGTTTTTTTGGGCTCCAAAATCACTGCAGATGCTGACTGCAGCCATGAAATTAAGAGACGCTTGCTCCTTGGAAAGAAAGTTATGACCAACCTTGATAGTATATTAAAAAGCAGAGACATTACTTTGCCAACCAAGGTCCGTCTAGTCAAGGCAATGGTTTTTCCCGTGGTCATGTATGGATGTGAGAGTTGGACTGTGAAGAAAGCTGATCGCCGAAGAATCGATGCTTTTGAACTGTGGTGTTGGAGAAGACTCTTGAGAGTCCCTTATACTGCAAGGAGATCCAACCAGTCCATTCTAAAGGAGATCAATCCTGGATGTTCATTGGAGGAACTGATGCTAAAGCTGAAACTGCAATACTTTGGCCACCTCATGCGACGAGTTGACTCACTGGAAAAGACTCTGATGCTGGGAAAGGTTGGGGGCAGGAGGAGAAGGGGACGACAGAGAATGAGATGGCTGGATGGCATCACCGACTCTGTGGACATGAGTTTGAGTGTACTCCGGGAGTTGGTGATGGACAGGGAGGCCTGGCGTGCTGTGATTCATGGGGTCGCGGAGAGTCGGACACGACTGAGCGACTGAACTGAACTGAACTGAATGTTTGCTCTTGGATTACAATGTAATTAAATTAGAAATCAGTAACAGAAAGATAGCTGGCAAATCCCAAACTAAACAACACATTTATAAATTACACATGGGTCAAATAAGAAACTGCAAGAGATTTAAAAATGTTTTAAACTAAGTGTAAAAGAAAACACAACTTAAAATTTGTGGGATGCAAAGAAAGCAGTGCTTAGAGGTAAATTAGCAATATTGAATTTCATATATTAGAAAAGAAGAAAGATGTAAAATCAGTAACTAAGCTTTGGCCTTAAAAAACTAGAAAAAGAGAAGCAAATTAGTTCCAGTGTAGGTAGATGAAAAGAAATTATAAAAATTAAAGCAGAAATAAATAAAATTGAAAATAGGAAGTCATTAGAGACAGTCACGGAGAAGTCAATGGCAAGCCATTCCAGTACTCTTGCCTAGAAAATCCCATGGATGGAGGAGCCTGGTAGGCTGCAGTCCATGGGGTCGCTAAGGGTCGGACACGACTGACCGACTTCACTTTCACTTTTCACTTTCACACATTGGAGAAGGAAATGGCAACCCACTCCAGTGTTCTTGCCTGGAGAATCCCAGGGACAGGGGAGCCTGGTGGGCTGCCGTCTATGTGGTCACACAGAGTCGGATACGACTGAAGTGACTTAGCAGCAGCAGCAGCAGAGACAGTCAACAAAACCAAAAGCTGGTTCTTTGAAAAGATCAATAAAACCAATCGGCATCTAGCCAGGCTAACTAAGAAAAAAGAGAGACACATAAATTACTAATATCAGAATTGAAAAAGAATATCACTACAGACTCCATGTACATTAAAATGATAAAGAAATATGATGGACAACTCTATGCGAACAAATTTGATAACTTCAGTGAGGTGGACCAATTCCTTGAAAGACACTTCTGCCAAAATTCACACAAGGAAAAATAGGCTGTTTGAATAGTCCTATCTCTATTAAAGAAGTTGAGTCAATAATTAAAAATCTTCCCAAAGAAAGAGCATCAGGTCCAATGGGCTCACTGGTGAATTTTACCAAGAATTTAAGGGAAAAATTATATCCATTTTCTATAATCTCTTCCCAAAGGTAGGACCAGAAGAAACACTTTTTATCTCATTCTATGAGAACAACATTACCCTAAGAGCAAAACCAGACAAAAACATTATAGGAAAACTACATATCAATATCTTTCATAAACATGGATGCAAAAATCCTCAGCAAAAGATCAGCGAATCAAATCTAACAATGTATAAAAATCATTGTGTACCATGACCAAGAGGAATTTATTCCAGGTTTGCAAAGCTTGTTCAATATTTGAAATCAAATCAATGTAATCCATCACATCAACAAGTTAAAGAACAAAAAATCATAGGATCATATCAATGTATACAGAGAAAAATTCTGACAAAATTCAACACCCATCCATGACAAATATTCTCAACAAATTAGAAAAAAAGGGGAATTCCTCCTCTTGAAAAAGCACAGCAACAAAAACTGACAGCTAACATCATGCTTAATGATAAGAAATTTGAAGCTTTCCTTCTAAAATCAGGAATGAGGCAAGGATATCCCCTCTCACCACTGTTTTTAAGCAAGAGTGGTGAAGTGGTGAAGTCTTAGCCAATGCAAAAAGACAAGAAAAAGAAGTAAAAGGTATATGGACTGATTGGGAAGGAAGAAATAAAATCTCGTTCACAGATAACATGATCGTCCATGCAGGAAATTTGAACGAATCAACCAAAAAAAAAAAATCTCCAGAAACTAATAGAAGATGATTGCAAGTTTGCAGGACACAGCATTACTAAACAGAAGTTAATCACTTTCCTACATACCAGTAATGAACAAGTTGAATTTGAAATATCTTATATATTAGCACCATAATAACTAAATAGTAAGACATAAGTCTAACAAAATATGTACCAAATCTACATGAGGAAAATGACAAAGCTCTTATGAAAGAAACCAAAGAAGAACTAAATTGTGGCTGCTGCTAAGTCGCTTCAGTCATGTCCGACTCTGTGCGACCCCATAGACGGCAGCCCACCAGGCTCCCCCGTCCCTGGGATTCTCCAGGCAAGAACACTGGAGTGGGTTGCCATTTCCTTCTCCAACGCATGAAAGTGAAAAGTGAAAGGGAAGTCATTCAGTCGTGTCCAACTCTTAGCGACCCCATGGACTACAGCCTACCAGGCTCCTCCATCCGTGGGATTTTCCAGGCAAGAGTACTGGAGTGGGGTGCCATTGCCTTCTCCAAAGAACTAAACTAATGGAGTGCTATTCCATGTTCATGGATAGGAAGACTCAATATTGATGAAGTCAGTTCTTCCCATCTTGACATGTAGATTCAAAGCAATTCTAATCAAAATCTCAGCAAATTATTTTGGGGACATCAACCATCTAATTGTCAAGTTTAGATGGAAAAACACAAGATCTAGAATTGGCAATACGATAGTGAAGGAGAAGAACATAGATGATTAACACTGTACAACTCAAAGACTGACAATAAAGCTATAGTAATGAAAACAGTGTAGTATCAGTGAAAACATAGACAATTAGATCAATGAAACAGACTAGAGTCCAGAAATAGATCCACATGTATGTAGTCAACTGATCTTTGACAAAATAATAAAGGCAATACAATGCAGCAAAGATAAACTTTTCTGCAAATGGTGCTGGAACAATTGGATATCCACATGAAATTAAGTGTTTCTAAACACAGACCTAACATCTTTCACAAAAGTTAACTAAAAATAAATCATAGACTTAAGTATAGGGTGAAAAACTCTAAAACACCTAAAAGATAACATAACATAACCTTGGATACAGTGATGACTTTTTACATCCACCAAGGGCATGATTCATGAAAGAAAGACTTGATGAGCTGGATTTCAATAAAATTAAAATTTTCTGCTATGCAAAAGATACTGTCAAGAGAGTGAGAATGCAAGCCGCAGATGGAGAGGAAAGTATTTGCAAAAGATATATTTGATAAAGGACTCTTACTCAATGTATAAAGCTTAAAACTCAACAATAAAATGACCAATCTAATTTTAAGATGGGCCAAAGATCTGAACAGCTATCTCACTAAAGAAAATATATAGATGGCCAAAGAAAGAAAAAAAAGAATAGAAAGTCTCTTAGTTTTGTCTGACTCTTTGTGACTCTATGGATGGAAGCCTGCCAGGCTCTTCTGTTCATGGAATTCTCTAGGTGAGAATACTAGAGTGGATAACCATTCCCTTCTCCAGGGGATCTTCCCAACCCAGATATTGAACCCAGATCTCCCATGTTGCAGGCGGATTCTTTATCATCTGAGCCACCAGGAAGGCCCAAGAATACTGGAGTGGGTAGTCTATCCCTTCTCCAGGGGATCTTCCCTACCCAGGAATTGAACCAGGGTCTCTTGCATTGCAGGCAGATTCTTTAACAGCTGAGCTACCAGGGAAGCCCTGGCAAAGAATCATACAAAAAGGCATTCAACATCATATGTCATTAAAGAATTGCAAATTAAAACAATGATGAGATACGACTACATATCTATTAAAATGGCCAAAATCCAAAACACTGACAGCATCAGTGAGGATGTGAAACAAGAACATTCATTGTTGGTAGGAATGAAAAATGGTATAGCTAATATACAAGACAATTTGGTGGTTTCTTCCAAATCTACACATACTCTTACCATATGATCCAGCAATTGTGCTTCTTGGCATTTACCCAAATGACTGAAAACTTATGTTTACACAAAAGCCTGAACATGAATGTTTATAGACATTTTATTCATAGTTGTCAAAAGTTGAAAGGAATCGAGATGTCCTTCAGTAGCTGAACAAACTGTGGTACATCTGAATAATGTACTACGATTTATTATTCAGTGCTAAAAAGAAATGAACTGTCACGCCATGAAAAAACATGCAAGGACCTTAAATTATATTATTAAGTGAAAAAAGTCACTCTGAAAAAGCTCATGCTGATTTCAGCTACGTAACATTCTGGAAAAGGCGAAACTATTGAATCAGTGGAAAAAAAATCAGTTGTTCCCAAAAGGAGAAAGGGAGATGGAACACAGGACATTTTTGTTTTTGGCAGTTGAATTATTTTGTAGGATACTTTTTTGCATTATCAAAACATCAGAGAAAGGTATAAGCCAAGCTTTACAAAACTCTTCCAGAGAATACAGTAAAAATAAAAACGAAACACTTCCTATCTTTTAGGATGAGGGTAGCATAATCTTGATATTAAGACCAAACTAGGATAGGATACAGAAAAGATAATTACAGAACAATTTCTGTAAATATATATATAAATCCTAAACCATATAATAGTGATCAAATAGTAATAATGCATCATGACAAATCTGAATTTATTCCAGGAATGCAAAGTTGGCTTCACATTTGAAAACCAATTATGTAATTTATCACATTAAAAATATAAAAGAATAAAGTCATATTTTAATAGATGTGGAAAAAACATTCAATAAAAATTTAACATTTATTTGTGATAAAAAATTTTACCAAACTAGGAATAAAGGAGAATTTTCTTAATGTAATAATATCAAACAGAATAGTCTACAGCAGATTTCACACTTAATGGTCGAGTATTGAAAATGATCTCCTTGAAACTGGAGCCAATTGAGGATATCTACCATAATCATTTCTATTTAATGTTGTATTTAATATTGTCCTAGCCAGGACAGTAAGGCAAGAAAAAATAAAAGATATAAGGCTGCATGCATATAACAAATATATAACAAAACCTGTAACTATTTACTGATAGCATGATTTAGATCAGAAAACTAAAAGTAATCTACAGATATGGTATTAAGAATAAATTTAGCAAGGCTGCTAGAAGCAAAGTCAATACACAAAAATCAACTGTATTTTTATAAGCTCACAATAAGCAATTAAAAATGAAAAAATCAACAATACATTTTTAAATAAAAAATAGAAATAAATCTGACAAAATATAGTCATTATTCTCCACATTAAACTGCAGAATATTACTGAGAGGAAAAGAAGACTTAAAAAATTGACATATACTGTATTGATAGATCAGTAGTAACAGTACTGTAAAGTGATCAGTTTTCCCCCAGTTGATCTATAGGTTCAATTCAGCTGCAATAAAATGTCACACACTGTTGGTAGGAATGTAAAATGGTGCAGTCTCTTTGGTAGTTGGTAGTTCCTCCAAAGGATTGCAATAGTGTTACCATGTGACCTGCCAATTCTAATACTAGGTATATATGCAAAGGAAATGAAACCACGTCCACGCAAAAATTTGCACATGAATGTTCACGATGGCACTAGTCATGATAGCCCAAATATTGAAATAACCCAATAACCATTAGCTCATAAATGGATAAATAAAATGTATTTTCATCCATAAAAAGAAATAGCATTCATCCGTAAAAGAGAATGAAGTACCAATATGTGCTATGACATGGATGAACTTTGCAAACATTATGCCAGATGGAGGAAGCAAGTCACAAAAGACAACCTATTTCACATTTATGTGAACTATCAGAATAGGCCAGTCTATATATAAAGACAGAAAGTGGAATTAATGATTTTCTAAGGTTGGCAGTGGGAAGTTGGGGGAAGAATGACTGCTAATGGGCATAGGGTTTTACTTAGAGGGCAATGAAAATGTTCTAAGATTGACTGTGGTGAGTGTTACACAACTCTCTGAATATACTAAGGTCCATTGAATTATCCACTTATTTGTGGGTGATTTGTATGGTATGTGACTCAGTTAAAAATTCCTGAACTTTTCTGTT
Organism: Moschus berezovskii; assembly: GCF_049115385.1. Taxonomy (NCBI): domain Eukaryota; kingdom Metazoa; phylum Chordata; class Mammalia; order Artiodactyla; family Moschidae; genus Moschus; species Moschus berezovskii. The sequence continues at coordinate 48,515,400 of NC_142479.1, forward strand.
TTTGGTGGAAATTGACATGACTCTAAAAATTATATGGAAATGCAAAAGGCTAAAAACAATAGTGTTAGTCACTCAGTTGTGTCCGACTCTTTGCAACCCCCATGGACTGTAGCCCACCAGGCTCCTCTGTCCATGGAATTCTCCAGGCAAGAATACTAGAGTGGGTTGCCATTTCCTTCTCCACAGAATCTTCCTGACCCAGAGATCAAACTAAGGTCTCCGGCATTGGAAGTGAATTTCAGAGCCACCAGGAAATCTAGGAATAACAAAGCTGATCTTAAAGATAATAAAGAAGTACAAAAGTTGAAAAACTAGTATTAGTAAGACATATTAAAGTTATAATAATTAAAGCGCTTAGTATTGGCAAACTTGTAGACAAATAGACCAATGGAACACAATGAAGAGTTTAGAAACAGATTCACATCTATATAGCCCAATGGTATAATGTGGTAGCCAATAAATTTAATTGGGAAATTTTTACCCCTGTGGGGAAAAAAATGAACTTTGACTCCTACCTCACTAATATAAAAACTAGTCCTAGATAGATCATTAATCCAAATGTAAAGGACAATAGAAATATGCCTTCAAAATTCTAAAGGAAAGTCATTTGTCACCTAGCATTCTATACCCTGCAAAATTATCAGTCAAGTATGAGGATAAATTAAACATATTTTCAATATTCAAAGTTTCAGAAATTGTATCCATTTTGCACACCTTTTCAAGAACTTACTGGAGGATATGCTCCAAGAAACAAGAGAATAAAACAAGAAAGAGGAAGACAAGGGCTTTAGGAAATGAGGGAATTAGATGTAGGAAAGAAACAAAGTGTTCTGACAAAATGTGGTCCCTGGAGAAGTGAATGGCAAATCACTTCAGCATGCTTGCCTTGAGAACCTCATGAACAGGATGGAAAAGCGAAAAGATATGAACACCCCCGCCCCCAGGTCAGTAGGTGGCCAATACACACTTGAAGGAGAGTGGAGACAGCTCCAGGAGGATTGAAGAGGCTGAGCCAAAGCAGAAACATGCCCAGTTGTGGGTATGTCTGGTGGTGAAAGTAAAGTGTGATACTGTAAAGAACAATGTTGCATAGGAATCTGGAATGTTAGGTCCCTGAATCAAAGTAAATTGAAAGTAGTCAAACAGGAGATGGCAAGAGTAAGCATCAACAATTGAGGAGTCAGTGAACTACAATGGACAGGAATGGGCAAATTTAATTCAGATGACCATTATATCTACTACTGTGGACAAAAATCCCTTAGAAGAAATGGAGTAGCCCTCATAGTCAACAACAAAGTCTGAAATGCAGTACTTGGGTACAATCTCAAAAATTACAGAATGATTTCTGTTCATTTTCAAGGCAAACCATTCAGTATCACAGTAATCCAAGTCCATGCCCCAACCACTAAGGCTAAAGAAGCTGAAGTTGAACAGCTCTATGAAGACCTACAAGACCTTCTAGAACTAACACCCCCAAAAGATGTCCTTTTCATCACAGGCGACTGGAATGCAAAATTAAGAAGTCAAGAAATGCCTGGAGTAACAGGCAAGTTTGGCCTTGGAGTACAAAATGAAGCAGAACAACGGCTAACAGAGTTTTGCCAAGAGAATGCGCTGGTCATAGCAAACGCCCTCTTCCAACAACACAAGAGATGACTCCACACATGGACATCACCAGGTGATCAATACCAGTATCAGATTGATTGTATTTTTTGCAGCCGAAGATGGAGAAGCTCTATATAGCAAAAAAAAAAAAAAACCCGGCAGCTGACTGTGGCTCAGATTATCAACTCCTTATTGCAAAATTCAGACTTAAATGGAAGTACTTAGGAAAAACAACTAGGCCATTCAGGTATGACCTAAGTCAAATCCCTTATGATTATACAGTAGAAGTGACAGATTCAAGGGATTGATCTGATAGACAGAGTGCCTGAAGAACTATGGATGGAAGTTCTTAACATTGTACAGGAGGCAGTGATCAAAAGCATCCCCAAGAAAAAGAAATCAAAAAGTAAAATGGTTGTTTGAGGAAGACTTACAAAAAGCTGAGAAAAAAAGAGAAGCAAAAGGCAAAGGAGAAAAAGAAATATATATCCATCTGAACACAGGGTTCCAGAGAATAGCAAGGAGAGATAAGAAAACCTTCTTAAGTGAACAATGCAAAGAAATAGAGGAAAACAATAGAATGGGAAAGACTAGAGATTTCTTCAAGAAAATTGGAGATATCAAGGGAATATTTCATTCAATAGGGCACAATAAAGGACAGAAATGGTAAGGATCTAATAGAAGCAGAAGAGATTAAGAAGAGGTGGCAAGAATACACTGAAGATCTATATAAGAAAGGTCTTAATGACTGGATAACCACGATGGTGTGGTCACTCACACAGAGCCAGACATCCTGGAGTGCGAAGTCAAGTAGGTTTTAGGAAGCATCACTACAAACAAAGCTAGTGGAAGTGATGGAATTCCAGCTGAGCTATTTCAAATCCTAAAAGATGATGCTGTTAAAGTGCCGCACTCAACATGCCAGCAATTTTGGAAAACTCATCAGTGGCCACAGGACTGGAAAAGGTCAGTTTCCACTCCAATCACAAAGAAGAGCAATGCCAAAGAATGTTCAAACTACCACACAATCGCACTTATTTCACATGCCAGCAAAGTAATACTCAAAATGCTTCAAGCTAGACTTCAACAGTATGTGAACTGAGAATTTCTACATGTACAAACTGGATTTAGAAAATGCAGCGGAACCAGCGATCAAATTGCCAACATCCATAGGATCATAGAAAAAGCAAGAAAATTCCAGAAAAACACCTACTTCTGCTTCATTGACTACGCTAAAACCTTTCACTGTGTAGTTCCCAACAAACTGTGGAAAATTCTGAAAGAGATGGGAATAACAGATCACCTCACCTGCCTCCTGAAAAATCTGTATGCAGGTCAAGAAGCAACAGTTAGAACCAGACATGAAACAACGGACTGATTCAAAATTGGGAAAGGGGTTTATCAAGGCTATATATCATCACCCTGCTTATTTAACTTATATGCAGAGTACATCACGTGAAATGCCAGGACAGATGAAGCACAAGCTGGAATCTAGCTTGCCGGAAGAAATATCAATAACCTTAGATATACAGATGACACCACCCTTATGGCAGAAAGCGAAGAGGAACTAAAGAGCCTCTTGATGAAGGTGAAAGAGGAGAGTGAAAAAGCTGGCTTAAAACTCAACATTCAAAAAACTAAGATCATGGCATCCGGTCCCATCACTTTATTACAAATAGATGGGGAAACAATGACAGACTTTCTTTTCTTGGGCTCCAAAGTCACTGTGGATGGTGAAATTAAAAGACACTTGCTCCTTGGAAGAAAAGCTATGACAAACCTAGACAGTGTATTAAAAGCAGAGACATCACTTTGCCAACAAAGGGCCGTATAATCAAAGCTATGGTTTTTCCAGTAGTCATATGTGGATGTGAGAGTTGGACAATAAAAAAGGCCGCACGCTGAAAAACTGATGCCTTCGAACTGTGGTGCTGGAGAAGACTCCTGAGAGTCCCTTGGACATCAAGGAGATCAAACCAGCCAATTCTAAAGGAAAACAATCCTGAATATTCATTGGAAGGACTGATGCTGAAACTGAAGCTCCAATACTTTGGCCACCTGATGCAAAGAGTTGACTCATTGGAAAAGATCCTGATCCTGGGAAAGATTGAAGGCAGGAGCAGAAGGGTATGCCAGAGGATGAGATGGTTGGATGGCATCACCGACTTAATGGACATGAGTCTGAGCAAGCTCTGGGAGTTGGTGAAGGACAAGGAACCCTGCAGTCCATGGGGTCGCAGAGAGTCAGACACAGCTGAGCGACTGAACGATGATGAAGGTGGATGGTGAAAGGAGATTCCAGCATAAGAGCTATTCACTGGGGCTAGAGCACAATTACTCAGGGTTAGGGTGGGTGAAAGGTCTGCAGAAGATATTGCATCAAGAAGCAGAAACTGACATAATATCTGATGTGCCTGATTGTCTTGACAGGGAATTTGGACAATGGATTGAAATAGTGATCATTACCTAGAAAAGTAAATGAGCCTCAGCAACAATAAAATAAGATTAACTCCAGGAGAACAAAAAGAAAAGATCATCGTACATTACACACCTCAGACACCAATAACAAGTACACAATCATAGCAGGGTAAACACTGAGCTGAAATTAACATTTAACCTACTGAGAAATTAGTGGGACTGAAAGTGTGACAGAATGATAGAGGTGAGGAGTTGAAAAACATTCAATCCTCATCTTCCACATGGGGAAGTCAAAAGAGAATACCCAAAACTGAAAAATCAAAAACTGGCAACAAAATCTGTTATTTAGAGATATGGAGAATCTCTCAAAAATATCAGCTGATTGAGTTGAAAATCACTGGCTCTGGGGTGCAGGAAATTAAATATGAGAGGTACAGGACTGCTGCTTTTCTTTACACACCTTGTAAATTTTTTGCCTCTTAAATCATGTACATAGGCATCTTTGTTAAAATTTAAAACTGCATCTAAAAAACTCTATGTGAACAGCAAAAGAAAAAGAAATCTTCTAGAAGAAAACAATGGAGAATAATGAAAGAAAATAAGTTCGTGACCTTGAAATTAGGCAAAGAATTTTTATTTGTATTTTTGGTTGTGCTGGATCTTTATTGCTGCACAGGCTTTCTCTACTTGTGGCAAGCAGGGGCTACTCTTCCTTGTGGTGCACAGGCTTCTCTTTACAATGGCTTCTCTTGTTGCAGAGCACAGGCTCTAGGTGCACGGGCTCAGCAGTTGCAGCTCATGGGCTCCAGAGCATGGGCTTGGTGACTGTGACAGGCTTAGTTGCTCCACTGCATGTCAAATCTTCCTGTCCAGGGATCAAACCTGTGTCCTCTGCATTGGCAGGCGATTCCTATCCCCAGTACCACCGGGGAAGTCCCTGGGCAAAGAATTCTTAAACAACACCCTCACATAACTAGCCATAGGAAAAGATTAATAAATTGCACTTCAGTAAAATTAAGGACTTTACTTATCAAAAGATAGCACTGAGTGAAAAGGCAAGCCACAGAGGGAAAAATATCTTCAATGAATGTACCTGACTGAGGTCTTATATCCAGAATATATTAAAATTATCCTACAAAATAAGAGAAAAAGACAATCCAATTTTTAAAATATGTATAAACACTTCCCATGCTTTTCATAAAAGAAACTATACAAATATAAAATAAGTGCATGAAAAGGTATTCAACATAGTTAGAGAAATTTAAATGAATACCACAATGATATAACACTACACATTCACCAGAATGACTAAAATTAAAAAGACTGACAATACTAAGTGTTGCAATGATGTGGCCACTGGAACTCTTATACTGTAAATCTGTATGATCACTTACTAGTAAAGCTAAACATATGCACTCCCTATAATCTATCTAACTTGAGTTCCACTCTTGAGTACATATTCAACAGAAGTGTACATATACATGCATCGAAAGGGCATTGTAAGAGCTCCGACTTGTAGAATCTGGACTATTTGAACACCAAACTAGGTAATAACTTCATACTGATTATAAAGAAAGAAAGACAAAGTTTTTCCATTCAGTAGAATGACAAAAGGAATGATAGAATTAGTTCATCAACATTTGGCAACTATCATAATATGAGATATTTCATCTAAGCAATATCGATGGATGCTAAAATTAGTAGGCCCAAGTTGCAAGAAGGATAGGACTTTACACAGTACTTTACAAAGTACCTTCCATCAAAAACATTAATTACAATGGGAAAACAAGTACCTTTACAGTAGATAAATGTGGTAGACACTATCTTCATTAAAAGATCAAAATTAACAAAATCGGTAATGGGACAAATAGAAATTGTGCATCACCTGATATGATACAGCGAGAATATAGCATCTCTTCTGTAATTTTCCTGCCCAAAATGCATACCTTGAATTTAATCATGAGAAAACATCAGACAAACCCAAACTGAGAGATACTCTACAAAATCACTGGCCCATACACTTCAAAATTTACAAAGTCAAGATCGCCAATGAAGGACTATTTTCAACATGGTCTCCTTCCAAATTGAAAGAGACTAATGAGGCAGAAAGTGAAGAGGAACTCAAAAGCCTCTTGATGAAAGTGAAAGAGGAGAGTGAAAAGTTTGGCCTGAAGCTCAACATTCAGAAAACGAAGATCATGGCATCCGGTCCCATCACTTCATGGCAAATAGATGGGGAAACAATGGAAATAGTGCCAGACTTTACTTTTTTTGGGCTCCAAAATAACTGCAGATGCTGACTGCAGCCAGGAAATTAAAAGACGCTTACTCCTTGGAAGGAAAGTTAGATAGCATATTAAAAAGCAGAGACATTACTTTGCCAACCAAGGTCCGTCTAGTCAAGGCTTATGGTTTTTCCCGTGGTCATTTATGGATGTGAGAGTTGGACTGTGAAGAAAGTTGATCGTTGAAGAATTGATGCTTTTGAACTGTGGTGCTGGAGAAGACTCTTGAGAGTCCCTTGGACTGCAAGGAGATCCAACCAGTCCATTCTAAAGGAGATCAGTCCTGGGTGTTCATTGGAAGGACTGATGCTAAAGCTGAAACTCTAATACTTTGGCCACCTCATGTGACGAGTTGACTCACTGGAAAAGAGTCTGATGCTGGGAGGGATTGGGGGTGGGAGGAGAAGGGGACGACAGAGAATGAGATGACTGGATGGCATCACCGACTCGATGGACATGAGTTTGAGTGAACTCCGTGAGTTGGTGATGGACAGGGAGGCCTGGCGTGCTGTGATTCATGGGGTCGCGGAGAGTCGGACACGACTGAGCGACTGAACTGAACTGAACTGAAAGAGGCACGGCAACACTTGACACTAAGCCAGGTTTTTTTGCTACAACTAACTATATTAGAAGAAATGGTGAAACATGAATGAATTATAGTAATACATCTGCAGTTTTTATGGTTCCTTTGTGATGATTTAGGAGAATGTCATTGTAGGATTTAAACTAAAGTTTTCATGGATGGTGGGCACATCGTGTCAGCAACTTACCCTCAAATGCTTCGGGAATAGAAAAGTTCTTTGCACTATTCTTGGAACTTTTCTGTAAATTTGAAATGATTTCCAAGTAAGAAGAAAAAATGGTGACAAAAAAACTTATCGATATTATGTGTATGGAAAGAGTACGTGTGGGTCTATGTGCTACCAGCTAAGGGGTGGAATTTTTGGACATCCATTGTTTCTGCCTTCCCTAGCATTCATTTCTCCTCCTTCCAGAAACAGCATCCAGATTTTATTTTCGGGAACTGCCCCTTCCCAACTCTTGGTTTATGTGTCACTGGTGTGGGCATGTGCCCAGGTCAACAAGCACATTTCATCTTCTTGGCCACAGTCGTTACTTTAGGGAAAGACTCAAGTTAGTTTAATATGGGTCAACACTGTGATTTTTTTTTTTCTGAAACGATTGTGAAAGACGTTCTGTTTTTCTCTTAGGGTTGCCTAGCTTTTAGAAAATAAACCTGGAACTGCCTGAGACTCTACTACATGGAGCCAGACTGTCCAGAGGGGGGAAAATCCATTTCAAAGAAAAGCAAAAGTAAGAGACAGAGAAACTGAGTCTTTTTAATAACATTTGAGCCCCCAGATCCAGCTGTACTTTGGCTTTTTGGTTAAATAACCCAAATATATTTAATATTCTGCATAAGCCACTTTGAGTTAGGTTGTTGGCACTTGCAACTGAAAGATTCATGACTAATGTTAGGAAATTCCTAATTCAGCTGGATGGGAGTTTGTGGGTGGGAGAGGGGAAGAGAGTTGGAGCTGACAGTCAGACATGGCAGGGCCTCTGGGTGTCAGGATTCAGAAGAAATCTTGGTGCCCTCAAGGAAACTTGAAGATACTTTTGGAAAAGTGGTGAGAGCAGGGGGCATGGACACAATGACCAAGCAGTAGTCACTAGGCTTATCCCCAGTCAACACCACCTCATAAAAGCTTGCTCCCCACTCAGAGCCCAGTAGTCACACCCTTGGCACAGCCCTAACCAGAAACATCTGTAGGCCCCGAAACGCCTGTATCCCAACTTCCGATGCCATGGTCACTGTGCTTTGCATTTCTTCACACTGCCTCTGTTTATAAAGCACCCTGCCTCCAGTTTGTGCAACTGAGCATCAGGACTATTCTATGACATAGGCAGGACTGAGATTATTCCCATTTCACCGATATGGAAAGTAAGGCTCAGAAAGGGAAAGCAACCCTCCCAAAGTCACACTGTTCAGTGGCAGATCCACTAGGGGACAGGGTCCCTCTCTCCAAGTCCAGAGCTCTCTGAGCTCTGAAATTTCTGAGAAGGGCCTGAGGGATTGGAGGGTGTGGTGGAAGACAGAACCTCTCCCTTTGGATTTTGGGACTGCCTTTGAGTGAATGAAGAGGTGGTCAGGCTTTCAGGGGTTCATGAGTGCTCAGGAGAGGAGAGTGGGATGGGAAGTCTGTCAGGGGTCAGGATGCTGGTTTGGACAGGGTAGGGGAGCTTCACAGAGGATGTTCAATCCCCAGGGAAGATCCAAGGACAGCCTGATGTCATGCTTTGGATAGGGCTCTGGGGACTCAGGAATAGAGGGCTCCTCCCACACGTAAGGAGTTTACTGTTGAGTGGAAGAGCCTTACATAGAAAACAGTAAACTAACATGAATACAGTTAATAGTAATCACATGAATACCTAATATTCCTTATCCAGATACAGCTTCAAAGTCTCACACAAAAAAATCTGTCATCAGCCCCATTTTAGAACTGAGGAAACTGAAGCACGCAGAAGGAAAGTGAGTTGCCCAGAGTCACACGGCTGGGAAAAGGAGCAGTTAGGGTTTGAACTGCAAGGCTGAGCCCAGAGCTCCTCTTCCTCTCAGCATGTTCACTGAGCACTCACTCTGGGCCAGGCCCTGTGCTGGGGGCCAGGGCGAAGATGACAGGACAGGGCACCCTTGCAAGGTGGGATGGGAGAGGGCGACCAGCCAGGCTGGGCTTGGGCTCTGGTCAGGGAAGTGTGGGTCCTCTGGGGGAACCCTGATGGGGGCACCCGAGCCTCCCAAGGGGAGTCTTGTCAAGATGAGGAATCCTGACACAAAAGAGGGATTAGACGGAAACGGTGGGGAGGAGGACGCTCCAGACGGAAGAGGGGCGCTGGCAGCAAGACCTCCAAGTGCCTCGGCGCCCCCAAAGCCCTGTAATGGCAGCAGGGTGCCCGCGGCTCCAGTAGGGGTCGGGGAGGGGGGCGACTCGGAGGGCGGCGGGCACGGGTTTCAGAAATGTGCTCGAGAGAAAGGGGGCCCGGGGTCCGGCAGGGAAAGTCCCGGATTATAGAGGTTCCGAGGAAAATAAGTCTGTGGAAGTGACAGAGGACAGTGATCGGCCAGGAGGGGCGCAAGTGGCAGAGGGGTGTGTGTCTGAGCGGCCGGAGACATCCACGCAGGACGGTCACACTCTGGAAGGGTTGGGGGCGGGGGCGGGAGCTGGGGCGGGGCTGGCTGGGCTGGATTCGAGCGGAGCCCGACCCACCGGCCGGGGTCCCAGGAAGGCGGCCGGGGCGCTCGGGTCCTGCCCAGGCGAGGGGGTACTGCGCCGGGGGCAGAGCCAGGTGGAAGGAGCCGGCACGGTGTGGAAGGCCACTCTGGCCTCTAGGGGAAGCAGCTGGACGTGGCAGGGAGAAGACTAGAGAGGGAGGCTCTGCAGAGCTGGCGAGGCAGGCGAAGCTCAGCAGCTCCGATGCGGGCTGTGGCCAGAGAGGTTTTAGAGCGGGGTGAACTCCGAGCCCAATGCAATGGGGGGTTAAAATTCCTGGGGCTGTCGGATTTTAGTTTGAAGCCGATGTTGCCACTTCCTAGCAATGCATCAGAGGGCAAATTACAGCAGCTCTTCCAAGCTCAATTTTCTCGTCTGTACAGTGCAGCTAATACGTGTCATATGGTGTGTTTCACCTGGCCCCTGTGAAGGCTGAGGCAATGTGAGGGTAAGGGCCTGGTATTCACTAAGTCCCAAGTAAACTGTAACCCTTATTATTCTGTAGTTTAGGTTATTTGGCAGACATTTAATTGTTCAGGAAAGAGCCTTTCTGGGGACATAAAAAGACTTGGGTTCTGGTCCCAGCCCCTCCCTCACAAGCCGGCGGCTTTGGAGAGAAATTCCCTGGGCTTCTAGGTCCTGTCCCTACACTGGGAACAGGAATACCTCCCACACCGGACTTAGGGTGGAGCCGACGGAACAGAGCGTGAGCAGGAGCTTGTGACCCACTGGGAGAGGCTGTGCTGGAGGGTCAGGCCAGCTGGCACACGGGCCTGCACTGGACAGGCAGGGCTGCCAGATTTTAGCCTCCCGCCCCCCACCATGGATTCCCTTTAGGGATTTCTTTATCTGCTGTGGAATGCAGCCATGTTAGGCAGTAGGGGAAAATGTTTCTCACACACTTAGTATCAGCGAACCCTTAATGGGTGTTGAGCTCATACACCAACCACCAAGTTTAAGCAAATTTTAAAAGTACACTGTATTTCTGAAATAATAAAAAATGTAGCTTTGCAAAAGTAATGTGAAGGACAGATGTTTCATATCAGTGAGACATGATACTGTCTGAAAACTTCCACCAGTGTCTCTATGCTCTGTGTGACAATAAGGAGCCATGAGTTTTCACATCCTGTCAATTTCTTTTCTTACTCCTTATTTGCACTAAATTAGAAAATCCTAAACCACAATTATAGGTCATTAGAAATGGCAGCAAATGTTTGGTGGATGTCAGATGGTTGTGGATTCAGACCAAACAAAAATCCAGAAATCACAGAGCTGTTTCTTTCTGAAGAAGAAACCAGGTCAAGCTTCCAAACATTAGAAGACTGACTGTTTCACCTTGAAAAAGAGATTGACAAATGGAGCCACGATCCTCTCTTTGGTTGGATTTGACTCTGGAAGGAATTCTTTAAGTTCTGATGTAATATTTAGATGTGGTTTTTAAATAACTTTAATAATATGTCACCAATTATTTTCTCCTGCTCAGAAGCAAAAATCACCATGTTCAGAAAGAATTAAACTGTCATAATGGAGCAGGCACACTGCAGTTTGGCTTTAAAAAATTGTTAACTTGATACTCATCAGTAAATATAATAATTTGGTGATGTCTGGGCAGTACAGAGGTTGAACATAGTGCCATCTGAGCAGAATACTTAAGATCGTAGAAGTGGTCTTGAGTGGCATTATTAGTGATATAAAAAATGGTTTTATCTCATTCTTTTCAAAACTCCTCCTGGGAACTTTTTCCTTCCACAGCTAGACTATATCAGGGTGGTAGAAAAGTGGGCTCTTGAACTTGCCATCCTTGTGTTTGCATAGGGTGCTGAGAAGTATTCACAGTGAATGAGACTGGATCATAGCCACAATTTTCAGTATTTCCCTCAATTCTATATTGGGTAGAACAGAGACCCAGAATAAGAGTAACTTCAACAAGACAGCAATTTATTTCTTTTCCATCTAAAAGTCCAGAGACAAGTGGTCCAGTGCTAGGAAGGTGGTTCTTCTGCATTTGCTCGTCCAGAAACCCAGGCTCTTTCTGTCTTGCCATTCTGCCACACTTAAGTCTTGCCCTCATTCACATGCTCGAAGCTGGCTCACCATGACGTGAGATTCCAGACAGTAGTTGGAGGAAAGTGGGTGGAAAGGCAAGTCCCTATAAGCACCTGAAAGTCATACTTCAGCTCATACCCTTTTGGCTAGAACATTGTGAAATGACCACATCTGGCTGAAAGGTAGGATGGGAAATATAGTTTTTATAATGCATGGTTATGGAGCCAGCTAAAATTTGGGAATACAATTACTATGAGAGAGAAGGGGGAAGCGATACTGGGGGGCAATAGCTGGCATTGCAAAAATCCTGGCGAGAGTTCAGAAAATAGATAGGACTTGGCTTTCAGGCACAAGTTCTTTCATCCTTGGAGGAGTGCCCCTCCTGGTGCTCCCTCAGGAGTAGTTGCCAAGCAGAGCTGTCAGTGTTTATTGTGATTCACAGGACAGTCACTTCAGCAAGGAATCTTTTTTCCTGATGTTTTAAGTGATAAAATTAAAAGTTATCAAATGCTTTCCTCTGATACATCAATATGAACTACACATATGCTAAATGTGCTTGGACTCTGCACATCATCGACTTTTACTAACTTCACACACTAGTCACAGCTCTTTTGAAAAGAGAGATGAGATATAACAGTTTCTTCAAGTCATTGATTACGCCACTTGAGACCAGTTCTGAGATCTCAAGCAGCTTGCTCAGATGCCAAAATGTTCACTACCTGTGATAGTCCAAACCTAAACTTAAAAGAGCAAAAATTAACAATTTTAATGAAGGGTATAACATAGCACGGAGAAGGCAATGGCAAGCCACTCCAGTACTCTTGCCTAGAAAATCCCATGGATGGAGGAGCCTGGTAGGCTGCAGTCCGTGGGGTCGCTAAGGGTCGGACACGACTGAGCGACTTCACTTTCACTTTTCACTTTCACACATTGGAGAAGGAAATGGCAACCCACTCCAGTGTTCTTGCCTGGAGAATCCCAGGGACGGGGGACCCTGGTGGGCTTCTGTCTGTGGGGTCGCACAGAGTCGGACACGACTGGAGTGACTTAGCAGCAGCAGCATAACATAGCAGGGTTTATTAAAACCAAACTATTTTCTCATAATGCATACCATTGATACTGTGTGATGCCCAACACTGCTATTTGTTGGAGGAAGTTTGTCAAAAGCTGGTTCTGAAGTGCTGTCTGAGAAAAATGTGTCGTAATAACACTGCTGTTTTACAAGCTTCTTGATAGTGTTACTTGTATCTGTGTTTTACTAAGAGGAATGCAATTTTAAATGCTGCCTACGTAGTTTTGTTTTTCTTCCTGCCTTTAGTGGGGAAAAAAAAAGCTATCAATTTTGTCCTGGAAAGCTTGTTTTACACTTGTTCTAGAAAAAAAAGAAGAAGAAAATGGCTCTAATGGTTTACCAGAAAGGTCACGGTGCTTTGTTTGAAAATGATGTGAAAGGCTTGATGGCTTTATGCCACTATTTGACAAAGTTTCATAACACACAGCACGCTGGGGATTAGGATGGGACAGATAGCCAATCCAGTGAAGTCCAGTGTCAGTATTCAATATCATACTCACTATTTACACTTTTCTTTCTTAGCTGCTTGTGTGAAATCATCATACATGTCCAAGTTCTTACAGATTTACATTTTTTTAGAACCAGAATCTGGTTCACTATTTACTTTTATAACACTGTTCTCAGCTGTAGTATTCGGGTTATTATTTTCATCACTGCTCTTCAGCTTTAATAAACCACTTTTGAATCATTGACTTCTCTTTTTCTTTTCTTTTTATTTTCTCTTTTTATCCCCTTTCCTTTTTATTTTTTAAACTATGAAAATATGAACACATTTTTAGGAGACTTGGAAAATAGAGAACAAAGTTCACTGTAGTTCCACTGAACCATTGACTTCTTATTTGAGTTGAGGACACTATACATCACAAATTCATAACCAAAAACCCATAAATGATCCTAAAAATATATCACCTGAGACAAACTGCCAAGATTGATCAACCAAATTCAAACCTTATATCATGCACAATGCTGCAGAATGTGACAGTTAAGAACATAATGGGATTGCAGTGAAAAATCTTAATCAATTTTGCATTTCAAATTTATGAGTAAAATAATTCCATCCTTTCTTCCTTGGGAACCTCCAACACCTATGAACAACTGATAAAGGAAAGCCAGGTTATATCCTCAAGGAACCCCAATTGTGAGGGAGAAACATGGTCCCTGTCGTCAGGGAACCATAAGTCTGAACAAGGAGATATACATCAGATACACTCTGATGGGAGGGACAGCTTGCTGCCCCAGGATGAAGGGGGAGGCAGGTCGCCTCTCTGACATGCAGATACGATATCAAGACTGGTCTTTGGACAGGAAGAGCCTGGGAGGAAGGCTTGAGGAGAAGACTACTGTGGCGTTTTTCAGAGAGAAGGCCAGTAGGAAGAATCCTGGGACAGAACTGATGTGTCCCCCAGAAGTGGGCCCAGCTCAGACCAGGATGTCCACTCTGATGGTGGGTGCCCAAGTCCCCCACCCATTGTCTCCACGGTGCCTGATAGAAGCTGATGAGCAGTGAAGGGCCAGGGAAAGACAGGAGACAGGAGGCTACAGAGGGACAGATGTGGAGAAAATCAGGCAGAGATGCCAGGAGAAGATCCGAGCTACAGCGCACAGAGTAGATGGAAGCAGAAGACCAAAATGGAGCAGAAACAGAGCGATGGCCCGACCCTCAGCCCTGTCCCTGCGCTCAACCCAGCCTCTCCCCCCACACCCCTTCTGGCCTACTCCATTGGCGCCTCCGTACCTTTGAGCTCCCATCCAGGCTTTGGCACCACCTCCATATTTTCCCTCACAAGATGTCAGATGCAAACCAGAGCCAAGATCCACATGTCCTAGCTCACTGGGGAGGGTGCTCTTTGGGAAGAAAGGAGAGTGAGAGGTTCATAGCCCCCATCACACAGTACTGGGCAGGGGCAGGCGGGGGGGTGATAAAAAAGAAAGCCTGATTCGGCTGTTGGAGCACGTGGGTTCCCTCTCAGCTCTAGGAGGGGATTTGGGGCGATGCCTTGATCCTTCTGGGTCTCAGCTCTCCCATCTGTGAAACAGAGATATTAAGACTAACCTCCCAGAGCTGCCTTGAGTATTAGATCGGATGACCCCTGCAGTGCGGTCACCTCTCAACAGCTCTCTGGCAGAGGGAGGGAGATGGCACTGATAGGGTACACTCCAGCTGTGACAGTCCAGTGGTCCACTTCCAGCCATGGGATGCTATGATCTTTAGTCTACATGTACACAGATGGGGTGTGTGTGTTTGTGCAAAAAAACCAAACAAACCACTCTTCACACTGGGGAGAGCACCCCTTGGCATCCACTCTGGGTCTCTTGGACCTGTGGAGAAGAGTGGTTAAGTTTGTGAGCTCTGGAGCCAGGCTGCCTGAGTCTGAATCCCAGCTCAGCCACTTTCAAGCTTTGTGACTTCAGGCAACTGACTCTGCCTCTCCGTGCATCTCTTTCTTCTTCTGAAATTGGAGACAATAACTGCACCCACCTGGGAGGGTTCTATGAGGAGAATGCGGGTTCAAATGTGTACTGATGGCATGGCCTGGTACGGAGTAGGGCTGGGTCTGAGGGGTGTGCTCTGCCTCACAATTCCCACGCCTTTTCTGGCCAAGAGATAGCTCATCCCCTGGAACAGTCCTTTCTGAGCTCTGACCAGTCTCCCTCAGGCAGGAGTTCCTAGAAGGGTGCAGCCTGGGGCAACCCGGCCAGTGCAAGCTGCAAAAATAATCACACTTCCAGGGACGCTCCAGGACGGACAGACACTTTTGAAAGTGAATGTTAATAAAGCTCAGCTGGGGACAGGGTTGGGGTGGGGAGGGGAAGGAGACACTCTCTGCTTCGCTCCTCCTCTCCCCCCATCCTCCTTCCCACAGAACCTCAGGGCACTCAGAACAGCCGAGGGACCTGAGAGGGTGGGAGTGCTCTTTGGCAGGGTCCGAAGTCTGAGGTTCAACTCTCACATCCCACTGCTCCTTCTTGCCCTTGCCCTGCCAGTGACCTCAGGAGCAGAGAAAGTAAAGGGGTGGGAAGGCGGGGGCAGCGTGATGGGGGTGAGGGAAGAAAGCAGCTGTCCGGGAAGATGCAGGGGTCTGCAGCACCCAAGTGAACAGGGGACCAGGCGTGTGCAAAAGGGAGAATGCCCGAGTTGTGAGTGGGTGTATGTGAGAGAGAGCTCGTGAGTCAGGGGTACAGGTGAGTGCGTGTATCAGTGCCTGAGCGTCTGACTGGGAAGAGACAGAAGCAGAGACCAGCTTCACCAGCAGGGATGTTTTTGGTCCAGACTCCTATTTTACAAATTAGGAAACTGAGGCTCAGCAGTGGAAAGCCGGGAGGGGGAGAAAAAGGCCCTGAGTCACTAGGCAAGTCAGGCCCTAGACCCTGGTCTCCTGAGAGTAGGATGAGGGAAGGTGGGGGCAACAGAGTGGTTGGAGAGGAGGGAACTGCAACTTATCTAACTCCAGCCCTCCCCCCACCCCCACCCTCACCCCCAGCTCCTCTCCATTCCCAGGCTGGGGAGGAAGAGGTGGCAGGACAGGGCTGCGCAGAAGGAGAAGAGGAGGGGCCAGAGGCAGCCTCTCAGGGTGCAGGGGCCCTGTGGGAGGGGTCCAGGCATCAGCCTCCTCCTTTCCTGCAGACGTGGACTCCCCAGCTCATTTGAGACGTGTCATCCTTGGAGCAGCGGTCTCTCTCTCCAGCTCTCTGGCCAAACCCAGCCTCGAATGCGGGGAGGGCCCTTCTGAAAGAGGCGTGGGCGGGTTCCCAGCTTGGCAAAGCTGAGCCCAGAAACGGAGGAGGGGAGCAACCTAAGCCCAGCCTAAGCCCAGCGAAGTGCAGTTCTTCCCCTACCTGCCCCTCCTCAGTGTCCCCACCTGGGAAATGAGAGAAAGGACAAAGACGTTCTATCTGTTATGTGTGAGGTGGAGTCTGGGGGTCATTTAAGCCCCTTCTCTCAGCACTGGGGGTGCAGGGCCTCACTTGCAGTCTAGCACAGGGCCTCCCTCCCCCTCCTCCAGAGCCCCCTGCCTGGGAGGGGCTCTCTCTGCCCTTCATTTGGGGGAGGACGGGAAAGAGGGTCCACAGCCGGGAGGAAACTGCAGCCAGGGCAGACATTCCCGATGATGACTCACAGGCCCGGAACGCCTTGAGGAGAGGCGGCAGTAGTGGGACAGGCTCCTGTTCAGCTGGGGCAGCCAGAGAGGACCCAGGACCCGGGAGGGCAGGGAGGCCAGGGGAAGACAGAAGGTCAAGAGGCAGAGCCCAGGGACTTTCCTGGTGGTCCAGTGGTTAAGACTCCGCACTTCGAATGCAAGGGGATGGGTTCGATCTCTGGTCAGGGAACTAAGATCCCACATGCTATGTGGCAAGGCGAAAGTATTAAAAAACAAACAAAAACAACTTATTTAAAAAGGAGAAACTTAACAACAAAAAAAGGTAGAACCCAAAGGAGGCTGCAGCCTGGAGCCAGGATCGAAGGAAAGGTCACTGAGAGGGGCCTGAGGGAGGGGAGACAATGTGCTATCACATTGCCCACAAGCAGGAGCGAGGAAGGCTGCATAGAACAGAAGACAATGCCCAACACCCCCGGCCTTCAGGAGACTCCCCTTTCTTGAGAAGAGGGAGACGTCCTACTCTGTCCTGTCCTGGGATCTGAGTATGACACCTCCTGTCCTAAGGAAGCCCGGGGATGGCTTCAGTGACCTCCCTTGGTTCTTGCCCACTCCAACTCGCTTCCCTGTCATGCTCCCCTCCATTTACTGGCCGCATGTTTGGGGAGGGGAAACTGAGGCCCAGAGCGGTCTGGGGCACAGGGAACACAACAGCTCCCCCAACTCTGCCTGACCTGGCAGAGTTCCAGGCTTTTCCTCTCCCTTCTGCTGTGTCCTGCTTTTTCTCTCCCCAGAAGAAGATGCAGCTAAAGCCTTCAGTCTACGTGGCAGGCAGAGGGGGGCCTGCAAGGCGGGGGAGCTGGGAATGAGGTCAGCGGGTTGGATGGGCCAGGCCGGAGCTGTGAAGGCATCTGGGCTGCAGCAGTCTGGAAGGTAGGGGCCTCTGGGCCGGGCCACTCCCAGCCCAACCCGCCATCTACCCGCCCACCACGGCCTCTTTCCCGTCTCCTGCTCCTCCCCTCTCTACAGCCCACACTCCGCTGGGGCCAGATGGTTCACATCAACCGTCTTCCATGTGGCAGTTCCACCCTGCCCACCAGGCTCCCTTCCCCCTCTGGCCACACGACTCAGCGGAGAGATGGGGAGCAACTCTCATACCCTGCACCCCCAGAGCTGGGCAGGTATTATGCAGGAGACTTGTACCGTGTTGACCCTCCCTCAACCCCAGTTGCTTCTCTGGCCGCTCCAGCTCCTTAGCACCCCTCCACCCCTACCAAGGATCTTGAAGTACAACAGAGAGCCTTCCTCTAATCCCTGAATCTCAGATGAGTGACTTTAAGCAGATCACTTCGCTTCTCTAGTCCTTGGTTTTCTCCTCTGTGCAAAAAAGGAGGACAGAGCAGAAGTTATCTTCCAGCTGAACGTCTATTGTTCTGTGGAATTTCCACGTTGAAACAAGGTTCTGAATCTAGTAGAAGTTGAACACCAACTTTGGAGGGGTCATCTGGTCTATCTCTTTGCCTGCCCCCAAGCCATATTTTCCTGTTGACCTGAGATCCACAAATTCCACCAACTTACCTTGTACCTCTTCCTCCTTTCAAGGGCCCCAGTCTTCTAACCTGAGTTCTCCTACTGTCAAGGTGTAGGTTCTCTGGACAAGTCTTTGGCAGAAGGCTCATCAACATACCTTAATCAAGAGCAGTCACTGGCTCTCTGTGGACACCAAATTGACTGTGAATCTCTCTCCTTGAATTCCAAGGCGCTAGAAGTTGGCCCCAGCCCATCTTTCAGCCTTTTTGTTCACATTTCCTCTGCCCAAGGCACTCTTTCCCTCTCTGTATGTGTGTGTGTCAGGTTTCCCAGGTTTAGCGATGCCTTTCCTCCCATTCCAACCCTCCCAGGTCCAGTTCTAAAGCACACACTTCTCCATGAAACCTCCCTTGTCTCCCATTGGCATCCTCATAATCCTTTGCATCTCTCCGGAGGCTTCCATTTACCTTACTGGATAAAGTGGTCTTCTTACAACCCCATTTCACAGATTGGAGAAATGAGGTTTCGAGAGATGAGGTAACTTATTCAAAATCACACAGCCAATGCTGCCTTGGGTAAGAGACATTTTGGGGGTTTATTTTGTTCCCCTTCCTGACCCTGCACTCTCTGAAGGCAGAAGTCATTGCCCCCAGAACTCTCTCTCTCCAACTCTTTCTCAGCCCAATGCAAGGCTGGCCCCAGGAGGTCTGCAGTAACCATCCACTGAATGGAATTGACTACAGTGTCTGCAGTAAGCACTGATCTCAGGATCTTCGTCCCTAAACTTGGTCCCCACCCAGCCTCCTCTCTTCCAGGGTACCTTACCATTTGGTCTCTCTGGTCATCCCCATTCTTCACCACCACACTCCCTCATCCAATCCAATCCCAATTTCTCTAAATTCTGCCTCCCAAAGTCCTCTTGAATCCATTCCCTTCTCTGTCTCCATCCACTTCCACCTGATCCAGACTCTCATCAGCTGTCACTTAGGCACCTCCAGCAGCCACTTTCTACCACAATCATCTTTCATGTTCCCTTGAGTAACCATGGTGATCTTTGACAAATGTAGACCTAATTGTGACCCTTCTTGTTTCAGATCCTCTACTGGGGTCCAAAGCTGTAAGGACAAGACTGAAACTGCTGATGTGGCTTCTTTGGCCTGCCTTTGTTTCCTGTGCTCCAGACACAGTGCCCTTCACTGGATTCTGTTAGCATCTAGAACTTGCCATGCTCCCTCCTGCCTGGGATTCCTGACACTCAGAGCTCTGTGTTTGTTTCCTTCCTAATGTTTACAGTTGTAACTACAAGCTGATTTATGTGACTTCATTCATGTCTGTCTCTACCAGATGTAAGCTCCATGAGGACAGGCACGAGTGCCCAGTGCCCAGCAACGTGCCTGGCATATAAGGATGCTGAATGAATGATTCTAGATCCTTCCTGTGTCCAAACCAGATTCTAACAAAGGGGTGCTATGCCCAGTGATGACACAGTCGAGCAGAGCTCACTGGACCTCCAGAATTCACCTCCTGCTCACTTTGCCACGGAGGGAACTCCAGAATTACAAGTGTGCCAGGAAGAAGAACTGGTGGTTGATGTCACAAAGAAAGACACCAGTTGTCTGTGGCTGAGGATTTCTTGTGGGAAGATGAGAGTAGGGGTGACAGAAAGAAATCAGGATCTGGACAGGTGCCCTTGGCTCACACAGGCTGCCCCTTCACTCTTCCTCCCACTCCTCCCACAAATCCCAGCTTCAAAGAAACCTTTGCATCCAGCCTCTGAACACTTCAACCAGACATCTGGTTGTGATGCAAGCCCTAACCTCCCTTGATCCCCTCTCTCCTAGACTGCTGAAACTCTCTCTTTTGGTGGAGTGCATGCACGTGGGAGAGAGCCACCACCCCTCAGGAAGGGGTGGAGCAGCAGAGATGCTGGAAGAGAATAGAAAGAAAAAGAGAGAGAGGAGGAATGTGTGGATGGAGGGGTGGGCCAGAGGGATGGAGGCAGAGGAGAGAAAGAAAAGGAAAGAAAAGAACGAAGAAAAGGAAAAAATACATGAAAAGGGAAAAGGGTAAGGGTAGGGGGAGATAAAAGAATAGAAAATGGAAAAGAAGTAGGGATGGGATAAAACAAGGGCAGAATTGAACCAGACCAGGAAGGGGGAACTAGCAATTCACTTGATTGACTTGCTCAGCCCTTAGCAAGAATTTACTCTGCCTTCAGATGCTGTGAATGGGGCCAGTGATCTGATGATGACCTTGACAGGCCCCTGCCTGGGGAGTTTACACTTTAGGAGGAAAGGTGAGCTTTGGCCCCTCATTTGTAAGAAACAGAGCGGACACTAGGACTGTGGCCCCAAATCCTGACAACATCCTCATCTAGGACATTATTCTCAATTGTGACCAGGCTACAACCTGGTAGGGCTGCAGTGGGCCTGGGGAGTCCTAAAGTCATCTAAAGGACCATGCCCCAGTCCTTCTCTCCCAGCTTGTCCCAGCTTCTTCCCTGGTTCCTGCCCCAAAGTCCCCGTCTTGGACGGGGGTGGGGGGTTCCCAGAGAATGTGACAGGATCTGCAGGACTAGAAATCAAGCCTTCTCTTTAAGAGTGTGGACCAAGGGCTCGCTCTCGAAGAAAGTGAAATGAAGGCCAGAACTGGATGTGGATATCTGAGAAGAGGAAGATCGAAAAAGTCACCCTGAAAAAGAGCTCCAGAGAAAGAAGGATAGAGAAAGAAGCAGAGTTCCACAGGAAAGAAGAGGAAGGCTGGGGACAGAAAGATAGACAGGAGTGGGGTGGGGATGTAAGAAAAAGAGAAGGAAGGAGGGTAGGTGGGAGGATGCAGCGTCTACATGCTCTCCTCCCCTTAAGAGCTAAACTCCTCCTCTGAGTTGTCTGCACTCTGACCCCATTTCCTGGCCTCCCCCTCACTCCTCAGCCCACTCCAGTCTGGCTTCCTCACCCATCACTCCACCCAAACAGCTCACACTTTGGGCACCAATCACTGCTGTGCTGCTTAATCCAGTGACCATTTTACTCCCTATCACACTAATTCTCTCTGCAACATGTAACTCTCCCAGAACAATCTTCCCCCTGCACACATGACACCCTTGATCTTCCTTCTTGCCCTCTGACTTCTCCCACTCCTGTTGGGTCTCCCGTGCAGGCCCCTCCTCCCCTTCCCGACCCTTAACCCAGAGAATCAAGGTTCCATCCGAGCCCTTCATCTCTCCTCCTTCCATACTTTCTCTGGAAACAACTCCTTCCACATCAACACCCAGTGGAGGCGGGAGTCCCACATTTGTCTCTCCTCTGGACTCCAGACTCAGATACTGAAGGCTTCCCTCCATGCAGCTGACTGAATGTCTCATAGGTACCTAACACTCAACATGGGCAAACTTAATCCATCATCTTCCCTCTAAACCTGGAAAAGATGAAGAGATGAAAGGAAATCACAGACCAAGGGACTTTGGTTGAGGCTGAGGCATGGAAAGAGCGGAGCTGTGCCTGGTTGCTGAGGACCAAAGGACCCAGACAGTATGATGCTGAAGAAAGGGAAGAAGAGAGACTCCTCCACTCTTGGGATCTGTTCCCAGACTCTGACTGCAGGGATCCTCAACAGGAACCCTGTTGGGAACATGATGGGCACCCATGACGGGAACACACGGAGCCCGAGGTCTTCACGGCAGCCTCACTCTTAGACCTCTTCCCTTCCTCTATCCTCAACCCCTTTGCCAGGGACCCTGTCTTCATCACCAGTCTGGGGCAGAAGAGCATTCTGGAAGGTCAGATCAGGGAAGGAGGGCAACAAAACCTCAGCAGGGCACCAGGTAGCTGGAAAGGGCTGACCAACCTGCCCACCAGGTGCACCAGCACCTGGGCTGCCTGTGCTCTTTTACCGCACACCAGCGGACCAGACCAGGGCTTGAGGGGCTCCTCGGGAGGAGGGGGAGCTGGGGAGCACAAGCGCACTCAGGAAGGGCACTTGAGGAAATTTGGAAAGGGAGCGAACTCAGAGCTCAGCACTTTCTTCCTTCTGTTTTTCTTCTTGAGGGATTTTTTTCCTGACTGCTGATGACTTTACCATTTCTAAGGGGTCGGGGTGGGGGGAGGAGATTTTGGCTTTTGCTCCCCCCACTCCAAATGCCAGACAAAGTCTTACATTCCACAAGAAGCCAGAGCTTCAGAGTTTCCTAAAGATGAGGTGGCGTCTCCTCCCCTCTCTGGCCTCAGCTCCCTCCCTCTTTCCTCCCCCTCCCTCCAAGTCTCAAGCCCTCAGTTCTGGCCAAGGAGGCCCAGGCAGGCTGGGAGGAGACCCCAAGCACATTCTTCCTCTCATTGTCATGCTGCAGAAATTAGAGACACATCTTCAGGCTGGGCGCCCGCCAAGCGTTTCAAGTTGAAAAGTGGCAGAGGAGGCCCCGGGTCTCAGCTCTCTGCCACGTGTAAAGGATGCTTGGGAAACTTCTGCCTGCAGCCCCTGGGATGGAGGTCTGAAACCGGACATTGGAGCAGTGGCTGTCACACATCATACTCACAAAACCCACCCCCTAATCCCAAGTTTCCCTAAATATTCTTCAGAACCCCAGGCTTGTGATGTAGCAACTCCCAACCCACATCTCTGAGTCTTAATCTCTCCTGTAAGGTGGTCGAGGGCCAGCCTGAACAGGGACCAAGTGGGGAGGGAACTGTAGGTAGGAGTCCTTCTGGTTGCAAAAACTCAGCAAGCAGGGAGGTGGAAGGTCACAACAACTCTCACTTCTAGCCTGTAACTCTCCGCCCCAAAAACCACTCCAGAGGGGTGAATACTCTGAGGGGCAGGACTCCTCGTTTCTCTTGTTAGGGAGGGGGTGCTCCTTGTCCCTGAGCCACGCTGGAGGGGGCAGGAACTGCCATCTCAGCACCTCAGTCCCTAGTCCTGCCCTGCAGTAGCTGGCATGATGGGGGCAGAACCTGGGCCACAAGTTGCTGCCACATGGTGGGGATAATTGATGAAGGCCCATCCCTCCATTGCTGTCTCCAGCCCTGCCTCTCTGGAAACTCTATATTTTCCCTTTAATTATAGCCCCTGCAGTCTCCCTCTGCTGCCCCACCCGCACCGCTCATCCTGGCTGCCCACGGCCAGCCGGCCAGCCGACGTGGCTCCCTCCCCTTCTGTTCTCTTGGTCTTTTTTTCCTTTGCCTTCGTTGCACAAAACCAGCTGGGGGAGGGCGTGGAGAGGGGCGGGGAGGGGGGAGGCAATGGAATCTTGGATGGTTTAGGGGAGGCGGGACTCCCCGCTTCCACGTTTGCAGCTCTGGAGTGGTGGGGGTGGGGAGCTGCACAGGAGGGATTGGAGTTGACGGGGCACTGCAAAGCGACCCTCTTTGATTTCTCTTGGGCCCACAGATTTTGGCAGGGTCAGGAACCTGGATAGATTGGGGTTGGGGTAGAGTACTGGTGGGAGGTTGGGACATAGAGAAGGCAGGACGTTGGCTTCTAGACTCATCTCTTAATATAGCCTGTTGTTCTTGGGGTCTCCATCACTTTGCAGAGTGTAGATGATTCTCTCCTGGTTCCAGGGACAAAGAGTGATGCCCTGAGTTTCCAGGAAAGAGGTGAGGCAGAGAGAAACGTCCTCTAAAATAATGTCACTCACCTATAATTCCACCTCAGACCTCCAAGGCAAGCCTTCCCCCAGACACCCCAATTCTCCCATATTTCCCCAACCCTGAATCCAGGCACAGAGACAGAGCTTTATGCGGCCTCCAGAAGGAGCACCCTCTGTCTTATCAAGTGCTCTCCAATACAGTTCTCTCCAGTTTGCCTGTGCTGGGTAGAAGGGCGTCTAAACAGGCCATGACCATGGCTGCGACAGGCCCTAACACAAGACCCTTTTCTAAGTTACCAGTGACCACGGCCCTCTCGTGTAAACTTACTGCCCCTGGGGTGGAAAAATCCTAGCAATTTCCCACCACCACCCTGCTGCCCCATCACTCAACACCAAAGCTTCCTTCTGGAGAGACCGCGTACTCAAATTTTTCACTCGGCGCCTCAGCAGCCCCACTCACCCCATCTCTTTCAATCAAGCTAGGGTTTAGGGGAGAGCATTTGAGTCTATCCTGGAGCCTCAGGCATGGCAGAATTGACATCCTCAAAACAAAAACCCACCCTAAGGAGCTGATACTTAACGTCTATAAATGAATCTATCTCGTTCCCCAAATATTCCTACCTTCCATACCCCAGCCACACCAGAAGACACCCCTAGACAGGCACAGTGCTTTAAAGTGGTCCCCAGCTGCTTCTCCATACCCATCCCTGAGCTCTTGCTCTGGATGTCAGGAGGGTGAACAAGGCATGGCAAGCAGGACCCTCTCCCAATCACCCCGAGTCCTTCCATCTTTGAAAGCCTCCCTAACCAGCTCCCCAATTCTAGTCCCCTCCCTGAGACTGGGGGTCCTAGAAAGAAAGCCGAAGAGGCGCCCCTACCCACTATTTAGCCGACAGTATGTTGAGGACCCAGCCGCACCCCAGCGGCAGCACCTCTGGCCCACACTGAACCGGGGGGCTGGGGAGGCAGAGCTGCGAAGGGGGGAGATGTGCGGTGGACTCCTTTGCCTTCCCTCCTCCTCCCCCTCTCGGTTCCGACTCCCAAATTGGGGGCCGGGCCAGGCAACTCTGATTGGCTGGGGGACGGGCAGCCGGCTCCCCCTCTCCCGGGGGCAGGGTTCCTCCCCGCTCTCCATCAGCATGGTATAAAAGGGGCCCGGGCCGGTGGTCGGAGCAGACGGGAGTTTCTCCTCGGGGTCGGAGCAGGAGGCACGCGGAGTGAGGCCACGCATGAGCGGACGCTAACCCCCACCCCAGCCGCAAAGAGTCTACATGTCTAGGGTCTAGACATGTTCAGCTTTGTGGACCTCCGGCTCCTGCTCCTCTTAGCGGCCACCGCCCTCCTGACGCACGGCCAAGAGGAGGGCCAAGAAGAAGGCCAAGAAGAAGACAGTAAGTCCCAAACTTTTGGGAGTCTCGGGCTGCTTGCTATCCTGCCCTGCGCTCGGTCCCGGGGGTCTGCGACTTAAAACTGAGACTCGGGATGCTCTGGAGGCTCAGGGATGGAAGGAAGACGGTGAGGGCTCTTCCTCGGTGCCTTCTCTGCGACGGGGTGTTGATGAAGGCCCCCCAGGAGTAAGAGGGGAGGATGCTGCACGGCACGAATTGGCGCAGGAGGAGTTCTGAGCGCGCACTGTGAAGTACTGCGGGAGGAATAGGGTCTCGGCACCGGTTTGGGGGAAAGTACGTCGAAGATGGGATGGAGGCGCCGAGTCGGGAATTTGGAGCCCAAATATAACAGTGATCAGGAAGGCTATGGGATGATTCATCAGGAAAGACTGTTTGCCCTCTCTGCGGGCTAGCAGTGTTCCTGGGGCCCGGAGGTCTTGGACTGAGGGGGGAGGGGGCGCAGAGAGTAGGCGGGTTGAATGATGAGAAACTTTGGCGCGGACTTGGCCACGCAGGGTCTTTGCGCCCTCTGCTGATCTACACTGGGCACTGCGCGTCCTTATCCAGCGCTTCCCCGCGCAGGAGCTGGAGCGGGAAGACCGGGATTGTTGCTGGGTGTGGACCCCACCTCTAGATCTGGAAAATAAAGCTGGAGATGGGATAGCCCCTGTCTCTAAAAGAAATAGCTAGTCTGGGGAAATTGCTTAGTGTTGCCCCGCCACCTAGTGGCCGTCTGGGTAGACGATCTGCGGTGGGCGTGGTTAACTAACCAACCACTTACTGTTGCGGACTTTCTGGTTCTTTGACTAAGAAGTGACCCGGAGCACTGGCTGGCATTGGGAAACGGGGGTTGTCCCTGAGCGAGGCCTTTTGAGATGTCTGGGCGCCGGAGGCTAGGGCGTACCCTATTTTTACCCTACATTTCAGATCTCTGGGCGGGATCCCACGCCAATCAGCCCCACCCCATCCTCTTAGCCCCGCCCATGCCATCCCACCTGCCCCGGAATGGGGCGGAATCTGGGTTGAACCTCCCATCTCTCCTCCCATTTTCCTCTGAGGTCTCCAACCAAGGTCAGGCCCCACAAGCTCGCCCTCGGGATGGGGCGCCTCTCTTCCCACTCCTCCATCCCCCCACCCCCCACCCCCACCCAATGGCTTTTTATTTCACTTGGCTTCAGCGCCAATGGGCTGAGGTTACAGTTGGAAGCGACCCCAGCCTAAAGCTTTGTTTAAATTCCTGAGAACTGGAAAGAGTTATAGCTGCCCTGGCCAGGCGCCTCAGCGCTGTCACTGGCTCTGATGAGGAGCAGATGAGCGTTTAAGGATTTGGGGAAAGGAAAAACAAAAGGACAAAAAATGGAAAGGCGGGAAATGGAAAATCTAAATGTGCCTCTAAGACCGAAGGGAAGGGACGGTGGGGTTGGGGTACCTGGAGCCCCGAGGTGGGGGGACTCGCGCGCTGCTGACAGCCCCCATCTCCCCGTCTTGCCCCAGTCCCACCAGTCACCTGCGTACAGAACGGCCTCAGGTACCATGACCGAGACGTGTGGAAACCCGTGCCCTGCCAGATCTGTGTCTGCGACAACGGCAACGTGCTGTGCGATGACGTGATCTGCGACGAACTGAAGGACTGTCCCAACGCCCAGGTCCCCACGGACGAGTGCTGCCCCGTCTGCCCCGAAGGCCAGGGTATAGCTCGGGGCCTGGGCTGGGGCGGGCAGGGCCCGGGCGGGGGCTGCGAGATGTAAGGGGGGACGCTGCTTAGCCCCTGTCAGGGGAGGCCTCTGTCTCTGGGAGCATCTGGAGCAAACCTCGCCTCTAAGTCACGTCTCTCCCCGCCCCACCCCCAGAATCACCTACGGACCAAGAAACCACGGGAGTCGAGGTAATCCTCTGCCCCTTTGCCGTCGCCTCTCTCCACACCCCGTCCCCCAGGACTCTTCACGGTTCTTCTCTAACCCGGTTCCTTTTGTTTCTTCTCCTGCAACCCCATAGGGACCCAAGGGAGACACTGGCCCCCGAGGACCAAGGGTAAGCGGCGCCCCCTCGCGGCTGTCGGGGGCGGGAAGTGGGCGTGGCTCCCGGCCTGCGCTCACCAGGCCTGCCCTTTCCCGCTGCAGGGACCCGCCGGGCCCCCTGGCCGAGATGGCATCCCTGGACAACCTGGACTTCCCGGACCCCCTGGACCCCCCGGACCTCCCGGACCCCCTGGCCTCGGAGGAGTAAGTGGAGAGTCGAGGCTTCTGTGGAAGGCCTTAGGAGCCAGCCCTGCCCCGCCCCGCCCCCCTCCACCCCGCTCCCGCCGGTGTTTTTGTTTGCTGGGTTTTGTTTTGGCGGACGGCATACTTTATATTTTGAAATAATTTCAGACTTATAGGGGAAAAAAGGGAAAACAGTTGCAAGAATAATGCAAGGAACTTTCATATATCATTCACAATTTGTCACATTTGCTTTATCAGTGTCTATGTATACGTAAAATTATCGGGGGTTTTTCTCTGAACCATCTGAGAGTAATTTGCTGGTATTGTGTCCCTTTGCTCCTCAATACTTTAGTGTGTATTTTCTAAGAGCTAGAACATTCTCTTACATGAGCATTACCTCATGATTACATTTTAGAAATTTAACGTTGATGTGGTACTATTATCTAATATGCAGTCCATATTCAAACCTCACCAGTGTTCTCCATAATGTCCTTTACACCATTTTTTCCCCCTGACTCAAGATCCAATCCAAGGTTATGAATTGCATTTAATTATCACGTATCTTTAGTTTCCTTTCACCTGAAACGTTCCTCAGACTTTCCTTGTCTTTCATGACACCGAACTGTTCTGCAAAAGCCAGTTGTTTTCTAGATTATCTCTTAAATTGGGTTTGTTGGACGTGTTTTCCTGATTAGATTCCAGTGATACGTTTTGGGCAAGACTATGCCACAGGTCATGTTGTTGTCCTGCATAGAGAATGTGATATCATCGTGTCCCATTACTGGTGATATCTTCTTCCTTTCAACTCACTGCCCTGACTCTGTTTTCTCATGCATTCTCTCTTCTAGAACTTTGCTCCCCAGTTGTCTTATGGCTATGATGAGAAATCAACAGGAATTTCCGTGCCTGGTCCCATGGTGAGTCATCAGCAGACTATGTAGAGGACAGAAAAAGGGCAGACGGGCCAGTGAAGGCGCATAGGGTGGCACAGATAACTTGGGAGGCCAAGGTGACCTTTGGGACCTCAGAATCCAGACAGAACATGAGGCAGCTGGGTGATCTGAACAGGAACCATGGGAGATAAACTTTACTACCGAGGCTTCACTATGGCCTCTTTCTTTTCCTTCCATAGGGTCCTTCTGGTCCTCGTGGTCTCCCTGGCCCCCCTGGCGCACCCGTGAGTATCCAGGATGTTACACCCCTTTGGGCTTTGGGCTTTAGAGGGAGGATTGGCATGAGGGCAAGGAAAGTACTCAGAGATCTCCTGGTGAGATGGGGGACATGTTGGCAAGGACCTGCCCTTCTAACCCTACCCCTCTCTCCTTGTCCTCTAGGGTCCCCAAGGTTTCCAAGGCCCCCCTGGTGAGCCTGGCGAGCCTGGAGCCTCAGTAAGTGGTCCCTGATTTGCATTCTCTATGCAAATATACACCCCCTCTACAAATATATGGATTCTCCTATTGAAGGACCACCATCTGGAGTCTTTGTTACCTCCTTCTTCCAATCCTAGCCTTCCCCTTCTTTTCTCCTTATCCTGGTCATTCTAACATCCTCTCTTCCTGTCACCTCTAGGGTCCCATGGGTCCCCGCGGTCCCCCTGGCCCCCCTGGCAAGAACGGAGATGATGTAAGTAGCCCTGGTGAGGAGGTAGCATCTGACTCCCACCACCTCTCCACGGGTAGGCTCCTGCAGTCTCTCCCCTAGTGCCTCCACCACCTTTGGGATGACACCCAGAGAAAGAAGGACATGTTCTCCCTGACGTATGGGACTGCCCTTGAATAGGGAGCTCTCTGGGATGTTTCCCCATCTTCCTAACAGACGTGGCTGTCCCTCCCCTCACCTCAGTCACCTGAAGCAGTCCCCAACTCTATCCTTGACATGAATGGCTTTCCTAGGTGTAACCTCAGGTTTTCACTCCATGTGGTGAGATTAAGATGCTGGTGACAGAAATAAACAGAAATTCTTTGGAGGGAGGCAAAATTCACCAAGCGAGTGTTTCACAGTACATTTAAACTGAGATAAGATTTTGGGTCCCGAAGCCTGACCCTCAACAATCCCAAGAAGACCCAAGCCTTCCATACTTTTCCAACTCTGGGGGCATGGGCATGATGGCCTTTTCTTTTTCTCTCAGGGTGAAGCTGGAAAGCCTGGTCGTCCTGGTGAGCGCGGGCCTCCCGGACCTCAGGTGAGCAGGATGGTGTGGCTGCCTCCAGGCTTTGCTGCACTGGGGCTTCATCTGGGAGCTATGTCCACGTGGAGTCTTCTAATGGCCCTGCCTTTGTCTTTTTCTTTTCTCTCCAGGGTGCTCGGGGATTGCCTGGAACAGCTGGCCTCCCTGGAATGAAGGGACACAGAGTGAGTCCCCTTTACATCATCTAAGTTCCCAAAGTCCCAGTGTCATATTCTAGTCCTTTCCCCAAAGGATCCTGGCATGCATCATGGTGGGTGGTAGCTACATAAGAAATTCCAAGGGACAGAGAGTAAATATCCAAGAGAACCTCCCTTTATTGGGATTTCTTTCCCAATAAAGGGAGGAAGGGGGATCTTGGGTCAGTTGGGGTTTAGTCTAGCTTGAACACAGGGGGATAGACGTGATGACCTCCTGAGGCTCCTTCTCTGGGCTGGGCAGGTGTCATGGTGGTCCATGGTCTCCACAGGGTCTCACTTTGGCCCTCCCTCCTATCTTAGGGTTTCAGTGGTTTGGATGGTGCCAAGGGAGATGCTGGTCCTGCTGGCCCCAAGGTAAGATGCTGTGTGATGGTCATGGGCATTCACCTCCTCCACAGTCCCACCAAGAACAGATTCCTCACTCCATTCTCTGCTCTGTAGGGTGAGCCTGGTAGCCCTGGTGAAAATGGAGCTCCTGGTCAGATGGTGAGTGTGTCCAGTTCTAGAAGGAAGGGAGGGAGCAGGGTATAGGAGCAAGAGGGGGGCTTGGGGACATGGGCTTACTTCCATCTCACTTGGCTTCTCTTGATTTTGTTATCAGGGCCCCCGTGGTCTGCCTGGTGAGAGAGGTCGCCCTGGAGCCCCTGGCCCTGCTGTAAGTACCTCTGGCCCTTTGGGGAACCCAGAGCTCTGGAAAGCGTTCCTTAGGAGCTAAAGGGACTGACCAGTGCTCAGTGAATGTAACCGGGACTTGTGCTCTTCCGCAGGGTGCTCGAGGCAATGATGGTGCTACTGGTGCTGCTGGGCCCCCTGTGAGTACAGCCTCTGGACTTCAGTGCCTGGGACTGAGGAGGGGTCTCAGTGTCAGCTCTTGTGGCTGACATCAGGGCCAGGTCTCAACCCCAGGACCTCTTCTGTCCCAGGGTGTGACTTGCAGCTGCCATCTTCATTCTTGCTAACATTGCCCTTTTATTCACAGGGTCCCACTGGCCCCGCTGGTCCTCCTGGTTTCCCTGGTGCTGTGGGTGCTAAGGTGAGAACCCCGCCCTCCAATGAGCAGAGCTCCCATGGGCCAAGGGGTGGGCATCTCTTTGCTTCCGAAACCTGAAGGACCCAGAATCAGGAGAGAAGCCTAGTCCCTAGCATCTTTGTCTTGGGGGGGGTCTCTTCTCTGATCTTAGAGTCATGACTCTTGGTCTCCTGTCCTGGCCCTTCACCCCTTGCCATCTGGAGGTGAGGTTGAGTTCCCAGGGTGACTTCTGGCATATCCTTTCTTCCAATCCAGGGTGAAGCTGGTCCCCAAGGAGCCCGAGGTTCTGAAGGTCCCCAGGGTGTACGTGGTGAGCCTGGCCCCCCTGGCCCTGCTGGTGCTGCTGGCCCTGCTGTAAGTATCAGTTCCTCAGTGCTCCCATGCTTCTCCCTAACTCGGAGTCCTTGCTTTTCACTCACCCACCTCTCTCTGTGTCACAGGGCAACCCTGGTGCTGATGGACAGCCTGGTGCTAAAGGTGCCAATGTAAGTATCCTGCAGGTTTCAGAGCCACCCCTGGTACCCACCTTCCACCCGCCCTGTGCCCTCCACTCCTGGGCTCAACCTGTTCTGCCTCCTTCAGGGCGCTCCTGGTATTGCTGGCGCTCCTGGCTTCCCTGGTGCCCGAGGCCCCTCTGGACCCCAGGGCCCCAGCGGCCCCCCTGGTCCCAAGGGTAACAGCGTAAGTACCACTGTCTGTCTTCTGTGCCACCTCCCACGTTGGATCTGAGGCCCTTGTCTGGGAAGCATGATGGGTGCAGGCCAAGTGAGCACTGCACCCATTCTCCACTCTTCTTCTCCCCCCTACTCAGGGTGAACCTGGCGCCCCTGGCAACAAAGGAGACACTGGCGCCAAGGGAGAACCCGTAAGTCCTTCCACAAGCCCCTGGGGGTGGTCCAGGGAGGAAACGGAACCCCAGGTGCTGGAGACCCAGCCTCAAGCCAACTCTGAGACTGGCACCAGGACAGCCCCTCACTGCAGGCTGCCCCCTCCTGTCTGCCCTCTCCAGGGTCCCACTGGTGTTCAGGGCCCCCCTGGCCCCGCTGGGGAAGAAGGAAAGCGAGGAGCCCGAGGTGAACCCGGACCTGCTGGCCTGCCTGGACCCCCCGGCGAGCGTGTAAGTGCGCCCTTCTCCACCCCAGTGCCGACCTGGTGCCCACGTGTCTGAGCTCACTGACCTCCTCTCCTCCCACAGGGTGGACCCGGTAGCCGCGGTTTCCCTGGTGCCGATGGTGTTGCTGGTCCCAAGGTAACCTCTCATCATGACTGGGAGGCTGACCCCGATGCTCCCTGGACATGACCTTCCTCTCCCGGATGTAGTCAGCCCCCTCCCGCCCCCACCGCCCAGTCCATTAGTGCCCACGCTGGGGCTGCCGACCTCATCACACTCAGCTCACCTTGACCTTCCCACCACCACCAGTGCCCCTCACAGCACCCACCCCCATGGCCCAGGAGGAGGAAGATGCCAGCCCGTGATGAAGTGGCCCAGACTTGAGACTCTAATTGTTGCTGTGACTCTCCCAACCAGGGTCCTGCTGGTGAACGCGGTTCTCCTGGCCCTGCTGGCCCCAAAGGTTCTCCTGGTGAAGCTGGTCGCCCCGGTGAAGCTGGTCTGCCCGGTGCCAAGGTGAGACTCCAGCACTCTGCCCAGCTTGGCCCAGGACCCTGCCCATCCTGTGTGGGCTCGAGCAGGACCACAGATCCGCCTTCTGGAGTGTCCTCCTCCCGGCCTACACCTTCCTCCCTCCCCTCTCCCACCACATGTATCCTCCACTCCACTCACACCTCTCTGCCTCCCCCTTAGGGTCTGACTGGAAGCCCTGGCAGCCCTGGTCCTGATGGCAAAACCGGCCCCCCTGTAAGTATCACTCCTCCAGGCCCCTGTCAGCCTCCTGGCCTCTCACCCTCTGTTTCACCTCTGCCTGTGCACCTTCCATCCTCAGGGTCCCGCCGGTCAAGATGGCCGCCCCGGACCCCCAGGCCCTCCCGGTGCCCGTGGTCAGGCTGGCGTGATGGGTTTCCCTGGACCTAAAGGTGCTGCTGTAAGTATTCAGGGAGGTGTGTCTCAAGGACATACACACTTGAGGCGTAGGCGTGGGGGGAAGAGTCCAGGGTCTGGGCCCAGCTCTGCCAGACTTGCTATGTGGCCTCGGCCCACTTACTGCCCTGCTCTGGGCCTCAGTTTCCCTATTCCATAAAATGAGAGACCTCTCCTTGGCTTCACTACCATTGCTCTATCCCTGGAAATAAGTATTGTTGCCCCCTCCCCACCTCACACACACTTGGGGATAGGATGGGCCTTTTACATGATAGTCATCCCCAAATCTTGGTTCTTTGAGGCTCAAAAGGAGAATTCAAAGGAATGAAAGCCCATCAGAGCTCAGGTGTCCGAAGGCATACGATGGGGAGAAGAAAGGGAAGTGGGTGAGAGAGGAGCCTAAGGGGCAGGTCGTCTGGAAGGAGAGGGCTCAGGGAGAGGTCAAAAGATGGAGCAGTCCAAGCCAACAGAGGCCTTCCTCAGGGGCCAGAGCTGATAGATGAAAAAGCTCCTTAAAAATTCCACTCAAAGTAAACAGGAGGGACCCAGGAGGCCTGGTTGCCCCTTCAACTCCCTCAACCCTACCTCTCTTACCTCAGGGTGAGCCTGGAAAAGCTGGAGAGCGAGGTGTTCCTGGACCCCCTGGCGCTGTTGTGAGTATCTCCTTTTGGTCCCTGTCCCTTTCCTGCCCATGTCCCATCCCTATATCCTGCAGAAGGGATACAGAGACTCCAGCCCATCTCTAGGGCATCAGGAACCCCAGCTCCAGGCCCCTTACCTGTGCTGTCTTTCTCAGCTGCCCACCCACCTCACCACTCTAACCCCTTTTTTACTCTCTCCCCAGGGTCCTGCTGGCAAAGACGGAGAAGCTGGAGCTCAGGGACCCCCAGGACCTGCTGTGAGTGTCCCTGACAGGGAGGCCTAGGGAGGGGGGTGCTGTGGGGCAGGAAAGGGGAGACAGCCCCCTGCCCGCTTCTCCTGGGCCTTCCCATGACCACAGCATTCCCTCCATGCAGGGCCCCGCTGGTGAGAGAGGTGAACAAGGCCCCGCTGGCTCCCCTGGATTCCAGGTGAGGTCTCATGCCGTCAGGGTATTGGGAGAGGGGTGTGAGGAACACTTCCAGATTCTAAGCCCATTCTTCCCTCTTCCATTTCCCACCTACAGGGTCTCCCCGGCCCTGCTGGTCCTCCTGGTGAAGCAGGCAAACCTGGTGAACAGGTAAGGTATAACAGCTGGCTGAAGAGAGGGGGAGTGCGGGCAGTACAGAGGGCAAGTCCAGCCCTCCCAGCTAAGCACACAGCCATCAGCTAGAGGGATCAAGGTTAGACTTGAGGAAGGGCGTCCCATTGTGAAGGGCGCCACACAGAGGGGAGCACAGAGCTGCACCCCTGCTTGCTAGCGTCGGGAGGGAGCTGCATGGCTGCGGGTCTGGATGACTTCTTTTTTTGAGCTGCTGGAATACTCTGGCTTTCCCTCAACCTCAAGTTCAGGAAAGGTGACACATCCCGAGGAAGGATAATCCCAGTTCAGTGCTCAGAAGGGGTTGGTCTCTAATCACAGACTCTAAGGGCTAGCTCCCAGGCGGGCAAGAATGTTTTCTAGTGGGGAGGGCCAAGGTGGGTTTTGCTCACTGTCTGTCCGTCCCTCCCCCTCAGGGTGTTCCTGGAGACCTTGGTGCCCCCGGCCCCTCTGGAGCAAGAGTAAGTATAGCTTCTTCCTGCATCATGGAGATGCCCTGCACCGGGGCCTGTTTCTGGAGCCGCCATCACACACCCTGTCCTTCCCTTCCAGGGCGAGAGAGGTTTCCCCGGCGAGCGTGGTGTGCAAGGGCCGCCTGGTCCTGCAGGTCCCCGGGGGGCCAACGGTGCCCCTGGCAACGATGGTGCTAAGGTGAGGGCGGCACGGGGACCAGGTCTCACCCTCCAGTGGTGGGGGCCGCCTGGCTGGGACCAAAGCCAGCTAGGTGTTGGGGAGGGGTGGAGGGACAGGACTAGGGTAGGGTCCACGTGCAGCCTGAAGTTCTGGGCTGTGAGCGTTTTCTCTTAGCTGGTGCCTGTCTTTGGCCTCAGGACCAAGCCTGGAAGGAATTAAGAGGAGGCTCAAAGTTGTGACCTAGGCCTAGTTCTGAGATCCCAAGTCTCACTCCAGTCTCACTGGTTGTCACATAGGGTGATGCTGGTGCCCCTGGAGCCCCCGGTAGCCAGGGTGCCCCTGGCCTTCAAGGAATGCCTGGTGAACGAGGTGCAGCTGGTCTTCCAGGCCCTAAGGGTGACAGAGTAAGTTGAACTCCCCCTCCCTCGAGCCTTGTGTAGTTCCATCTCTCTCTGCTTTGAATCCCTCAGCATCTTTCTTTCTGCCCACTGGGGTGTTTTCCTCTTCTTCTTAATCCTCCTTCTTCTCTGGCCTCTTAATTCTCATATACCTATAGTTCAGGCCCTTCCCTTCCCATGTGTTACCATGGCGACAAGCAGTAGTGAGTGCCTTCTAGACGAGGGATCCCTTCTTTGGGAGCTTCTTAGCCTAAAGTGTTAGTCGTCAGTTGTGTCCAAGTCTTTCCAACCCCTGGACTGTAGCCCACCAGGCTCCTCTATCCATGGGATTTCCCAGGCAAGAATACCGGAGTGGGTTGCTGTTTCCTTCTCCAGGGGATCATTCTGACTCAGGGATGGAACCCAGGTCTTTCCCGGGAATCCCCACACAGTCGTCTTTCCCCTGAAAGATCTTGTGTTCTTTGCACATGTTGGGGCAGGGCAAACATAAGCTGGGGAGGGGTCCCAGACACAAGCAGGATGCTGAAGGTCACCTCCTTGCTGAAGGTCACCTCCTTGCCCCACGCCAGAAGTCTCAGGCTTTCCTGTGTCTTTAGGGGGATGCTGGTCCCAAAGGTGCTGATGGTGCTCCTGGCAAAGATGGCGTCCGTGGTCTGACTGGTCCCATCGGTCCTCCTGGCCCCGCTGGCGCCCCTGGTGACAAGGTGAGATGGCCCCCTTCTCACCTTCTTCTCTAACACAGAGCTTCCCTTGAGAGCCTGGGCACGGCTCTGCTGGGGAGGCAGCTCCTGCCACTCCAACCTGGCGACCCAACGGTGGGGTGACCAGGAGGGAAGAGGACTCTCCTGGGGTCATCTGGCAGGAGTGTTCAGCGTGACACCCTGATCCCTTCCTTTCAGGGTGAAACTGGTCCTAGTGGCCCAGCCGGTCCCACTGGAGCTCGTGGTGCCCCCGTAAGTATAGAAGACCTGGTTAAGGCCCTGTACTTGGCCCTTCTCTCCATGCTGCCCCCAGCCCTCTTTCTGTCCCTTCTCCACCTTAGCCCCCACTTGCTCTGGTCCCTGGGCAGTGCTCCTCAGGCCCTCCTCCCCACCCTCCTGTCCATCCCCACCTGCCTTCCCCCATATCAGGGCCTCTCTCCATTTGCCTCCTTTTCTTCTAGGGTGACCGTGGTGAGCCTGGTCCCCCCGGCCCTGCTGGCTTCGCTGGCCCCCCTGTGAGTACCAAGATCCTTTTTATCTTCCATCCCCGACTAGGACCTGGGGC
The DNA here is from genome assembly GCF_049115385.1 of Moschus berezovskii. Lineage (NCBI taxonomy): Eukaryota > Metazoa > Chordata > Mammalia > Artiodactyla > Moschidae > Moschus > Moschus berezovskii. The sequence continues at coordinate 48,551,888 of NC_142479.1, forward strand.
CTTGGGTGACTGGATGTGGACAGAGGCGTTGGCCGAGTTTAGAGGCGGGTGGAGGGGAGATTGTCTCCCATTGAAAGCGTCTTCCGGCCTGGAGTTCCGGTGCCCCCTAGGCTGACTTCCTGGGTGAGCACAGACCTCTCCCCCACTCACCACGCTCCCTCCTCCCCCAGGGTGCTGATGGTCAACCTGGTGCTAAAGGCGAACCTGGTGATGCTGGTGCTAAAGGTGACGCCGGTCCCCCCGGCCCTGCTGGACCTGCTGGACCCCCTGGCCCCATTGTGAGTATCTCACTGTTTAGGCCCAAGCTGCCAGCAGGCTGGACCCAGGATCAGCCCAGCCTTGATGCCTCTGTGTTCTCCTCCAGGGTAACGTTGGTGCTCCCGGACCCAAAGGTGCTCGTGGCAGCGCTGGTCCCCCTGTGAGTACCCACTCTGCCTCTCCGCTGAAGCTTCCCCCCGGCAGTGTTTGGAGGTGGGGCAGCCAGGCCAGGTGAGGGGCTGTTCTCCCTATGATCACTTCTTTGTCCTCTTCTCCAGGGTGCTACTGGTTTCCCGGGTGCTGCTGGCCGAGTCGGTCCCCCCGGCCCCTCTGTAAGTGTCTGTGGTGGAGACGCCACCGGTCTGGGAAGGTGTGGGACACAGGCTGTCAAGAGTGTGGTGGGCCTGACTAAGGCCTCAGGAATGCTCCAGAATCTGCTGGACTCTGACAGTCCCACTTCTCCCCGTCCAGGGAAATGCTGGACCCCCTGGCCCTCCTGGCCCTGCTGGCAAAGAAGGCAGCAAAGGCCCCCGTGGTGAGACTGGCCCCGCTGGGCGTCCCGGTGAAGTTGGTCCCCCTGGTCCCCCTGGCCCCGCTGGTGAGAAAGGAGCCCCTGGTGCTGACGGACCTGCTGTAAGTGCCCCCTCCAGAGGGGTCCAGAGTGGGTAGGGCGTCGTCCCTGGCCATTGGGAGTCATCTCATCCCTGTCTGCCCCCCCATCACAGGGCGCTCCTGGCACTCCTGGACCTCAGGGTATTGCTGGACAGCGTGGTGTAGTCGGCCTGCCCGGTCAGAGAGGAGAAAGAGGCTTCCCTGGTCTTCCTGGCCCCTCTGTGAGTGCCCCTCACCTTGGAGCAGGACCATTGCAGGACTTGGAGGGTGCAGGATGGGGGTGGGAGGGTCAGCAAGGGCAGAGGTGGGGGACCATCGGGCCCTGTCCCACCCCATCTCTGGCCTGACTCTTTCTTATCCCTCAGGGTGAGCCTGGCAAACAAGGCCCTTCTGGAGCAAGTGGTGAACGTGGCCCCCCTGGTCCCATGGGCCCCCCTGGATTGGCCGGACCCCCTGGCGAATCTGGACGTGAGGTACGTGGCTGCCAGCCCCACGCCAGTGCCCTCACTGTGGCCGTTTGGGCCTTGGCCTGAAGCTCCCTTTCCTTGGCTGATGTTCACCTCTCCGCCCCCTGCAGGGAGCACCTGGTGCTGAAGGATCCCCTGGACGAGATGGTTCTCCTGGTGCCAAGGTGAGACGGCTGCGCCCAGGACCACAGCCCCACAGCCGCTCCCACCAGGCCTCTTCAGCCGGGGCTCACCGGATTTCCCGTTCTCCTCCCAGGGTGACCGTGGTGAGACTGGCCCTGCTGGACCTCCTGGTGCTCCTGGCGCTCCCGGTGCCCCCGGCCCTGTCGGACCTGCTGGCAAGAGCGGTGATCGTGGTGAGACCGTAAGTCGCTGGGCCTGGCTTGCTGCTTCTACTCGGGCCAGGGACCCTCCAGACCTGCCAGGGGATCTGCAGGTGGACACTTGACTTCACCTAGGCAAGGGAAGAGAGGAGGACTTGCAAGACATTTGGCCCTTGGCCTCCCTGAAAAAACTGAGCCATAGGAGTTTGGGTTTTTTGAACCTGAACCCACCCCCACCCCCCATCCACCGCCACCATTCTGTTTGCTTGGCCCTACCATAAACTTTTCTCTGCTCCAAAGTCAGTTTGGAATGTTTATTAGAAAAAAAAAAAAAATTGAGCCACAGCTCAGCCTCAAGGCCCCTCCCCAGCCAGTACCCCGTTTCCCCCAAGGAAGGGGGTTTGTTCCCAGGTGCTTACCCCAGCTTATACAAAGCCTAAGTCTGCTTGAAGATTCATCTGGGGTCGGGAGGTATGGATATGGTAGGAACAGATGTGAAGGGGTTTGGCCAAGGGGAAGTCTCATCTGCAGCTCAGGCTGTTCCAGCCCTGAGCCAGGCTCCTCCGACCCGGGATCTAATGCTCTCTCTGCTCTCCCTAGGGTCCTGCTGGTCCTGCTGGTCCCATTGGCCCTGTTGGTGCCCGTGGCCCCGCTGTAAGTACCCTGCTCTGGCCCTTACATCATCCTCAGAACCCTTGTCCGGGTGGGGACTGTACCCCCTTCAGTGCTAACAGAACTTTCACCTGGCGGCCTGTCCTCATCTCTCTTCTAGGGACCCCAAGGCCCCCGTGGTGACAAGGGTGAGACAGGCGAACAGGGCGACAGAGGCATTAAGGGTCACCGTGGCTTCTCTGGTCTCCAGGGTCCCCCTGGCCCTCCCGTGAGTATGCCCAGCCCCTCCCCAGCCTCTAGCCGACATTGTGTCTTCTTTCGTCATCTCCCCAAGCCCTGCTGTGTGATGGGGAGGACACTTTACCTTAGTTTCCCTTTTTGGACAGTCCTTCTCGCTAGTGGGAACTGGGGTCTGAAGACCAGTGGGCATTTCCAAGTAGCTTCTAAGAGGGTGGAGAGTGTACAAAGAGGGATCTTGGGAGGGGTCTCAGCTTATGGACACCTGGGGCTAGACTTCCAGAGTGACGCGGTTGGTGGCAAGGGGGTGTTGCTGGCTGTGTCTAACCTACACTTGGCCTGAACTGTCTTCCCGTCTCTCCTGCAGGGCTCTCCTGGTGAACAAGGTCCTTCCGGAGCCTCTGGTCCTGCTGGTCCCCGCGTGAGTCATCTTCCGTTTTCTCTTCCTGGGTCCCTCACCTCTCTGGAGAAGGGTCTGGAGCAGGGGATGAAAGAAAGGAATGGGGTCTCTGGACCTTATGCGGCCTTTGGCCTCTCCCTCCCCTCTCCTTCCTCCCACCAAGTTTCCATGGGAATCAGCCTTAATAAGGCTGGGGAGTCTGAGCCAAACAAAGTGGGAGATGGGCTTCTCTGCCAGAGCTGGGCGGGGGCCCCTGCTTTCCGGAAGGCTTTCTCCAACCAGCTTCCTCCCTGCAGGGTCCCCCTGGCTCCGCTGGTACTCCTGGCAAAGATGGACTCAATGGCCTCCCAGGCCCCATTGGTCCCCCTGGGCCTCGAGGTCGCACTGGTGATGCTGGTCCTGCTGTAAGTCCCCCAACCCTGTCTGCCCATGGCCCCCCAGCCCTGAAAGCCCCGAGCCCCAGTAATCCCCACTCTCCTCCCTTCCTGCCCATGGCCCCCGGCCCTGAAAGCACCGAGCCCCAGTAATCCCCACTCTCCTCCCTTCCTGCCCATGGCCCCCGGCCCTGAAAGCACCGAGCCCCAGTAATCCCTGCTCTCCTTCCTGTCTGCCCATGGCCCCCAGCCCTGAAAGCCCCGAGCCCCAGTAATCCCCACACTCCTCCCTTCCTGCCCATAGCCCCCAGCCCTGAAAGCACCGAGCCCCAGTAATCCCCACTCTCCTCCCTTCCTGCCCATGGCCCCCGGCCCTGAAAGCACCGAGCCCCAGTAATCCCCACTCTCCTCCCTTCCTGCCCATGGCCCCTGGCCCTGAAAGCACCGAGCCCCAGTAATCCCCACTCTCCTCCCTTCCTGCCCCTGGCCCCTGGCCCTGAAAGCACCGAGCCCCAGTAATGACCACTCTCCTCCCTCTCTGCACAGGGTCCTCCCGGCCCTCCTGGACCCCCTGGTCCCCCTGGTCCTCCCAGCGGCGGCTACGACTTGAGCTTCCTGCCCCAGCCACCTCAAGAGAAGGCTCACGACGGTGGCCGCTACTACCGGGCTGATGATGCCAATGTGGTTCGTGACCGTGACCTCGAGGTAGACACCACCCTCAAGAGCCTGAGCCAGCAGATCGAGAACATCCGGAGCCCTGAAGGCAGCCGCAAGAACCCCGCCCGCACCTGCCGTGACCTCAAAATGTGCCACTCCGACTGGAAGAGCGGTGAGGGCCGGCCCGGCTGTGCCTCCCCCTCCTGCCGCGATGGGGCTGAGCCCCGAGGGGCCATCATCCCATACATCCTCTGATGCCGTGTTACCTTGCCCCACCCCAGGCGAATACTGGATTGACCCCAACCAAGGCTGCAACCTGGATGCCATTAAGGTCTTCTGCAACATGGAGACCGGTGAGACCTGTGTGTACCCCACTCAGCCCAGTGTGGCCCAGAAGAACTGGTACATCAGCAAGAACCCCAAGGACAAGAGGCACGTCTGGTACGGCGAGAGCATGACTGGCGGATTCCAGGTGCGTGAGCCCAGGGCTCAGAAGGGCCTGAGGGGAGGTCCTGGGTGGACCAGACCTCTGCTAAGTGTGATGGGCTGGGAGACAGGAGACTGGGGACCTTGATACTGGCTTAGACATAGGGTGCCTGGGGGGCAGGGGATGCCACCTCTGGAAGTGGGGTTCTCTGCGATGCCCTCAGAGGAGTCCAGAGAGGGCGGCCAGGACTGGGGGCTCAGACACAGCCATTCACTGCTCACATTGCCACCCCCACAGTTCGAGTACGGCGGCCAGGGCTCCGACCCTGCTGATGTGGCCATCCAGCTGACCTTCCTGCGCCTGATGGCCACTGAGGCCTCCCAGAACATCACCTACCACTGCAAGAATAGTGTGGCCTACATGGACCAGCAGACGGGCAACCTCAAGAAGGCCCTGCTCCTCCAGGGCTCCAACGAGATCGAGATCCGGGCCGAGGGCAACAGCCGCTTCACCTACAGCGTCACCTACGACGGCTGCACGGTGAGTCCAGCAGGGCCCCGGTGCTGGGCTTCGGCTTTCCCGGCAGGCCCAGCCCCCCACTCACTCCTGCCACTTGGTGATGCCCCTCTCCCATTGTCTCCCCTGCCCCCCAGAGTCACACCGGAGCCTGGGGCAAGACGGTTATTGAATACAAAACCAGCAAGACCTCCCGCTTGCCCATCATCGATGTGGCCCCCTTGGATGTTGGCGCCCCCGACCAGGAATTCGGCATCGACATTGGCCCTGTCTGCTTCCTGTAAACTCCTTCCACCCCAGCCGGCTCCCTCCCACCCAACCCACTTGCCCCTGACTCTGGAAACAGACAAACAACCCAAACTGAAACCCCCAAAAAGCCAAAAAATGGGAGACAATTTCACATGGACTTTGGATAATATTTTTTTCCTTTGCATTCATCTCTCAAACTTAGTTTTTATCTTTGACCAACTGAACATGACCAAAAACCAAAAGTGCATTCAACCTTACCAAAAAAAAAAAAGAATAAATAAATAACTTTTTAAAAAAAGGAAGCTTGGTCCACTTGCTTGAAGACCCACGTGAGGGTAAGTCCTTTTCTGCCCGTTGGGCTTATGACACCCCAGCACTGCCCTTTCTGCTCCTTTCTCCATGCCTTCTTAGGGCCTCCCCTCCACTGCTCCGCAAATCTAAGTCTCCCCAAAAGACACAGGAAACAATGCATTGTCTGCCCAGCAACCAAAGGCAATGCTGAAACACCCAAGTGGCCCCCACACTCCTAGCCCACTCCCTTCACCCAGAACCCCCAAACCCTGGGGGACCTGGAGTCCTCAGACTGCCAAAGAAGCTTTACCATCTGGCATCCCTGTGGCCCTGGCAACATTCCCTCTTTGTTTTTTGAGGGGAGCATGCCAGGGGGACCACTGGCCCTTCAACACCGGGTTTGGAGGAAAGTCAGGAGGGGCCAAGACAGAGCAGAAACATCGGATTTGGGAAACGTGACATCCCCCCGTGCAACCTGGCTGGGTGGGAGAGACTGCTCTGTTCCTTGTGTAATTGTATTGCTGAAAGACTACCTCGTTCTTGTCTTCGTGTGTCACCGAGGCAACTGCGTGGGGGCGGGATGGGGGCGGGGTGGAAAGGGGTCCTCATTTTATATCAAAGGTGCTATGTGATGGGGTGGGGTGGGGCGGGGATCACTGGTGCTATGGAAGTGGGAACACACCCCCCCCCAGGCCAGCAAATGTTCCTTTTTGTTCAAAGTCTTTTTTTATTCTTTGTTTTTTTTCCTTGTGGACGGGGACTCATGTGAATTTTCTAAAGGTGCTATTTAATGTGGGAGAGAGTGCCGCCTCCAGTGTCACTCACTGTCCACCCTCTCTTCATCCCCCTGGGCGCCTCTCACCTCCTCAGGCCTCTTGCCTCTCTCTCCCCTCCTCTCCCTCCTCTGAAACCCTCTCCCCCTCCTGAGCTGCATCCCATTTCCCCGGCCTTTCTCTCAGTCTGCCCTGCATCCTCTCTCACTGGGTTTCAGAGCACAGTTTCCCAAAGCACAAAGCAGTTTTTCCCCCTAGGGGTGGGAGGAAGCAAGAGACTCTGTACCTATTTTGTATGTGTATAATAATTTGAGATGTTTTTAATTATTTTGATTGCTGGAATAAAGCATGTGGAAATGACCCAAACCTATCTGCAGTGGCCTCCTAATTTCCTTCCTAGGAGCTGGGGGAGGGGAGAGCTGGGGAGGGAGGTGGGTGGGCTCTTCTCCTTCGGGGTCTGCCCCTTCCCTGTCCCGCCTCCTCTAGCACCCTAGACGGCCCCTGTCCCTCCCTCTTGCCTTTCCTAGGCCTATACCCTTTCTGTTTTCTCCTGCCGTCTTCCTTGTGTGTCTCCCAGACCCTTTTGTCCCTTACACTGCCAGACAGGCAACCCTTTTGTGCAGCCACACACACTACACACACACACCTCCGTGCAGCCCTGCTCTGACCCAACCTCAGGCCCATGCCCATGCTCATCAGTGTCATCAACTCTTTCTGTCCCCTTCCATTGCTGGGGGCATCCTGCAGGGCTGGGGGCTTTGGTAGCACTTCCTCAGCAGGGGGGTGGGCACTGGGTGGCCCATGGTTGTGGGGGGCGGGCAGGGAGGAGAAACTGGGAGTCTTCCTGGGCAAACACAGAGAGTCATCTGGCCTCTTTTCCCTCCTTGCTCTCTCTGAGCTCCTCCAAGGGAGGATCCAGCAGTACTGAATGAGAAGGGAGAGACCAGAGGAGACCTCAAGGAAGGAGTGCCTCCTGCTCCTTCTTCTGGGCTCCCCGGAAGGAAAAGGGAGAACCTTGGGCCTTGGAGAGCTGCAGTCCAGGTCCTTTCCCGGTGCTACCAGAAGGCAATAGGCCTTCCTGACCAGCAGGGCGTGTCCTAGATCTCTCAGCCTTCTAAGTCCCTAGAACTTGGCCCCTGGCCTGGGGAGTTCATTTTGACCAGCCCCTGCCTTCTGCCCGTTCTTTCTCATTTTTAAAAATTCTTGCTTCCTCTTCGTCCTTTTTCTCCCCTTCTTCCCCTTTCCCTCACCCTCTGCCTGCCCCTCCTGCTGGCTTGAAAGCCTGAGGCCCCACAGGGAAGGTGACTGGCCAGATCCCCAATCTCAGGGAAGAGGGACAGCAGTGTGCAGTCTGTGGGGACATAGCATATCCAGGGAGTCTGAACTCTGAAGCAGACCAGGTGCCCAGAGACCTAGAGGTGGGGAGAAGTTGACAGCTACCCTATCCCACAAACCCCCTGCCCCTGCCCCCTGCAAGATCTTAGGGCATAAACCTTTGGGCAGGAAAGGCCCAAATCCCTCCTTCACATCCACAGAGCGGTGGGCAAGCCCTCAGAGTCCCTCATTTGCCTTGGCTGTCATTAAATAGTCATGGTGGTTAACTATGGCCTTCAATAATTCATCATTAGCACTTCTCTCACCTTCAGGATAGTGGAGTACTAGAATTAGCTTAAAGAGGACAAAAGATTGTGGCTTTGAACAAAAGTTTATTCAATATGCAAGTTATTTCAAGTTACCTGATGATCCTCTGATCAATCCAGTGAATGACTGGTGATGTAGGCCTGACACCAGCCTCAGCAACCCATCCACCTGGACCTCCTGCTCCTTGGCGCCCTTGGGCATCTTGGTCCCATCTCCATCTGCCCCCACAGGGGATCCAGAATCAACCCAAGCCTGGCATTCAAGGCTTTACCTGATCACTACGCACCTGTTCATTCTCACTGCCTCCTCCCCTGCTCACACTTGGCACACCAGCAGCCGCACCACACCTCTTAACTTCCAGACCTTTCTTGTATTTCAAAGGTCTCGTTGTCCCCTCATTCTCCTACCCAACTCAAGCTGAGTATGGCTTGAGTTTCCACAGCTCTCCATGTCTGCAGAATTCAGCTCAGCCTTAGACCAAACTGGTTGCCACTGTCGTACTGTTCTCACCCTGTCATTCTCTCCAGGTCAAGTGGAGCTGGCTGAGGCAGGCTGGAGGCTAGGTACCGCAATGCTGGGCGCAGATCTGGGCATAGATGCCGGGAGACTAAAGAAAGAGAAGGTGAGTTCATGAGGCAGCCCTTTCGGGAGAGCGTGTGGCGTGTGAGCATCACTGCCGATAAGAGTGAGCAAGTGTGAGAGGAAGTGCACGTCACGTGCAAGCAAGTAGCAGTGAGAGGTTGTAGGCCTGGGCTTGCTGCCATGAGAAACACGTTCTCTGTCTACCAATACGGTAGCCGCTAGCCACTGTGGCTGTGAGCCCTTGACAAGAGGACGTGCCACCGAAGGACTCCATTTTTCATTTGATTGTAATTAACCTTAATAGCTACGTGTGGCTTGTGGCTACTGAGCTGAGCAGCGCAGTTCCACGCAAAGCGGGGGACGATGCCTCTCACTACATGTGTGCAGATCTACGCGTGGGTACGTGTGTGCTTGCAGTGTGCATACGCAGGCGTGAGGGCATGCGGGGTGACACCTGCCCCTGGTCGGGGCTGTGGTGGTGACAGAGCCCCGCTGTGCAGTCCCGGCTGTGTCACGTGCATTAGAGCCAGACTGTGGTTCCAGTGTGTATGCCGGACAGGAGGGGAGGGGGACAAAGGGGCCATTGTATTGCATTCCAAATTCAGGCCCTCCTCTCTGCTGACATCACAGCTGCCTAAATACAGCTGTTCAGAGCTGCTCCCCGAGACCCGCTGCTCGCATGCGTGGAGGCACCGCGGCCCTTTCTGCCTGCTGCTCCATGGACTCACTTTTGCTTTTCGGTGAGGGAATGGGTCGTGTTCCTGTAACTGATTTTTCAATCAAATCTAGACCAAAGATTCTAGAAAGAGGGGAGGCTACCTTTGGATTTTTCACTTTTTTGCTTTCTCTCAGAATCCTGGGGCCTTTTTGTGGCTCGAACCCATCTCCTGGCAGGACTTTCTATAACTGAAACGTGGAGGATTTTCCCTCTCTTTCTTTCTGGCTCTTTCACTCAGCTCCCCAGGTGCTGCTAAGACAGAGCTGGGTGATGTCGAGAGGGGCTTCCCGGCTGAGCATGGGAGCCTCAGGCCAGGCGCCCACAGGGCCACGAGGAGCTGATTGTGGTGCTGCTGGAGCAAGCATGGGGCTCTGAAAGCAAGACCCACAGGAGGAGAGGGAGTGAGGTGGGTTCCTGCAGTCATCTCTGGGTGAATGAGAAAGCATGCACTCACCTAGGACCAAATGCTTCAATGTTCAAAGGGATCCTGCACCAGTGTGGGTGTGTGAGGGACAGCAGGGGGGGTCTGCATACATGGGGCATGTGTGCATAGACATGATTGAGGGCATAGGAGAGTTTGTCCATGTGATGAGGATGAAAGGGAGATGATAGAGCCGGGAGGAGTGTGGCAGGGATGAGGAGAAGCTGGGGGCAGAGAGGCCACCATCCTGAAGTCCAGGGCTGCTGAGGCTTTAGTGCGGGTCAGCGGCTGTGTCTCTGCATCCCCTCCCAGGTGTGAGGTCTGGGAGATGTCTGTGGACCAGGAGGCAAAACCCTGGAAGAAGGAAGGCTTTTGTCTTGGAGGATGATCAGGCCCTTACACTCACGGAGAATCCAGTGCTTTGCAGAGGATGTGCATGGCAAGGCCTGGAGGGAGGTGAGTCCACAGGGGGTGCCTGTGGGTGATGGAAAGACTGGGATTTTCTCTGCATAAGACAGCAGTGGAGGAAAGGAAGATGGGGTAGGGTGGAAACCAGAGCACATTTTAGAACGAGAACACCACCACATATTCAATGCTAAGTGACTTCACCGGTTTGAGGCAAACCGCTCCCTCTCCTCGAGGCTTCCGAAAACTGATTCACACAGAGGCCTGGAGGGAGCAGGTGTTCTGGAAAGTGGCTGAGTTCCAGTTTAGGTTTGGGTCAATCTGGACTTGAGAGACAGGTAAGACCGTAAAACGTGAGCCATGTAATTTTCATGTAATTTTCATTTTCTAGCAGCTGTTATTAAACATATAAAAAGAAACAGGGAATGTTAATTTTAATAAGATATTTTATTTAACCCAGTATATCCCCAGATATTATCATTTCATGAGTCCATCTGCAGCATATTTCAGTTTGGAAGCCACATTTCAAGTGCTCAGTGGCCACAGGTGGCCAGCAGCTGCCTTAGCAGACAGAGCGGGATTGGACGGACAGCAGGGCAGAGCCTGGGAGCAGGCAAATTTCAGGCTCCTCCCCGATTCACTGCTTGAACTCTTCATAGAATGGAAATGGAACCATTTCGGGTCTTAGGGGACAAGGAGACCTCACAGACCCCTGGTTCTGGGGTGATCATGTGAGTACTTGTATGTAGTAAAGTTTTCATTCTTGGGAGCTGCCAGATGCCAGGCACTTGCCGAGTTCTCCCAAACTCTCACAAAAGCCCCCAGGTCAGTTATGGTTAATGTCTGTGAGTAAACTGAGCTGTGATGGGAACCCTGCTCACTCTGGCTCCAAATCCCAGCAGATACACCAAGGGAGTCACTGTAAAACGGGCATATCCATGTGAGCATGCATGTGTGCGTATGAACATGTCTCTAGAATAAGGAGGAAGTGTGCGTGCAGGGGCTGAGGTCAGCTTAGGGGTTCCTGGGTCCTCACGGCTGGCAGAAGGTCCTCTTACCAGCTTGAGAAGTGGTGAGGAACCGCCTAGAGTCAGGTCATGCGTGAGAGCTGTGTTTGGGGTGAAGGTGGAGACATGGGGTCCTGCGGGCAGTGTGGGTGTGGCGCTGGAGGAGATGAGGGAGGGAGTGAGATGGAATCTCAGGGAGGAGCAGCTATTTGTCCTTGGTGGTGAGGGGCTGAGGTGTGACTGCCAGGTGGAATCTTGCCCTCTGAGCATGTGTAAAGGGGTGCTGAGTGCCAGGGCAGTGGGGCTTGCGTACATCTGCGTCCAGGCACAGCTCGCTGTCCTCCGCAGTCACGCTATCCCCCCAGTCGTGTCTGGGCCACTTCCTCCTCGGCCAGCAGCCAGGCTCCCATGTGCTCCTGGTAGCTGAGCTGAGAGGGAGGCACTGCCAAGGTCCCAAGGCAGAGGGAAGTATGGGGCTGGTCTCAGACTCTCCATCCGGGCGGAACAGGAAAAGCGCATGGGTCCAGGGTGAGAGGGCAGCCTCCTCCTCTTGGGGGTGGAGAGCTGACAGGGAGCAAGGAGGAACCATCCCAGACCGCAGGCTGACTGCGCAGAGCCTCCAATCTGAGCAGATTCTGTGCAGCTCCGGGTTTCAGCCAGATGAGGGGCCCCAGGGAAAGGAGGAAATTGCTAATGAAAAGCCAGAGTCCACGTGATTGGGGGTTGTTACCTAAAGAGCCCTTGAGTTTACTGAGCACATATATTCAAGAGGCTTAGGGCCTCTTCCTGCCTCCATGGATGCTTCTGGGATTAACTAACCAACGGGTGTGGGGTGGCCAGCAGGGAAGGGGGGCACCCACAAGATAATGATAAAAGCTCTAGCAGTGGCCTTGCTCATCTCGCCCTCTTTGCCCAGAGAGGAGGAGCAACCTACTCAAGAACTCTGAGCGGCCAGGACCTGATGGCTTCCCTTCACACATTCTTTCCCACGACTTTCCCAGCGCCTGCTGTGTGCCGGCACTGCGCCTGGGGGAGCACAGAATCTTGCCCTCCTGGAGCTTACCCCAGGGCCAAAGCTGACCCCAACAAGGTGCTCATACAGGGCACATCCTATGGGCCTGGAGCCAGGGGTGGAGAGCGCTCTCTGAGCAGGGGAAATGCCTCTCTAGAGACCTGCCATTTGCGCAGAGGCCAAAATGAGTGCACCAAGGGAAAGTTTTGTGGACATGGGAGACTGGGGGTCCCAGCAGAGGGAAGAGCAGGGGCTAGGGCACTGAAACAGGGGTGTGTTAGGAGGCCTTGTGGCTGGAGCAGTCAAGCATGGGGAGCTAGGATGATGGGGTCAGAGGCATACATGGCCTGGCCAAGACGTTGGGTTTCCCACTTGCTGTCACGGGAAGGCAATGAAGAGTTGACAGCAGAGGGGCGAGCCTCCTTGATTTTTCCTTTTAAAGAACCGGCCTGACTGGTACTGGAGGTAAGACAAAAGGGGCAGGGAGGAGGCAGGGAGAAGGCTGCTGTGGGGGTCCAGGAGCCAGATCCTGGAGCTGGCCTGGGAAAGGCATCGTGGAAGCTGTGAGAAGTGAATGAATTCAGGATATTTTTTCGAGGTGGGGATTCTGGGAAGTGAGAGGAAGGAGAGGGGAGTCTAGGAGCAACTTGGGGCCCCCATGACCCCTTTGCCTATACATTTCTGAAAAGTGGGATGCAGTGTTCAGAAACAGCCCTCCTCAGTGGCCCTGGGGGCACCACTATTGGATTGGGAGCTGCCTCAGCTGGTTCAGCTTCCCCTCAGCCCCAGGCTGGGCTCTCGCCTCCAGGTAAGAGAAAAATCCCGTGCGTTCCCCCCCACCTGCCCTCTCCACACACACACACACACACACATGCACACATATAACATACATACACACATACATACATATACACATACACACACACACCGAAGGGCTGATTGAGCATCAGCTCCAGGATAGTAGATGGGGCCCAGGCCTAGTGTGAGGAGCTCAGAAAGGGGTATAGAGGCCTCAGAGTGGCAGAGCCTCCCCTTGTCTGGATTGTCTCGGAGCTGCCCCTTTGGTCAGGGGCCTGAGCCAGAAGTCCCTGCTCCTCCCTCCCCTCTTTAACTGGGTCCCCTCTGGGGCTATCTCTGACCTGCTCTCCCAAGGGGAGACTGGGTATGGCTCTGGTGGCAGGGCAGGAGAGGACCTGGCCTGCTTTGGTTACAGCCACCTGGGAAGAACAAGCTGTGGCTGCTTCCTGGTCAGCCATGCTCTCCAGGGCTCACATGGGGACCAAGCTAAGCGGTGACATCAAGCTCAACAAGGGCTCCAAGCTGTGCAGTGTCCTGTGGACCTCGACCCTGTCCCTGAGGAGCCCACCGAGAGGGGTCACTGATCCAGGGCATTAAGAGTCCTGCACCCTAACCCCCTCTCCATATCTAGGTTATGACTTACAAAGGGGCCTCCCCCCAGGGGATCTGAATGGGTGAGAGCCCAGATCTCCTGCTTCCAGAACCTCTCAGCCCTCCAAAAGGCAGGGTAGAGGTGGACACAACAGATCTGAATCCAAGCTCCGCCACTTGCCTGCTCTGTGACCTTGGGTAAGTCACTCTCTCTCTCTCCTGATCTGTTAAATGGGGATAATGATCCAATTGTCCCTCACTATTGGGTTCATGTGAGGATCAATATTAAGGCTGCATATGCAGGTCCTTCCCTCTTGCTTACAGAGAATTTGAGAAATGTAAAAATGCCAAAAGTCCCAAGGTCAGGCAGCAGCCCCAGGCTACCTCTGAGGGCGTCCACAAGGCAGAAAGGGAAGCAGAAGCGGTGAGGGCTGGGAAGGAGGCTTCAGAGACAAAAGCACAGCAACCGATGAGCAGAGCAGCAGGTGTTTATTCTGGGGGTCCTGATCCCAGACACCCTCACACCACGCCATCCTTCAAGCTTGGGGTCCAGAGGGCCGAGAACTGGAGTCAGGAAGAAGGGTGTGGTCATAGTCATGGCTGCTCTGTGAGTGGGGAGAGAAGGGAGAACAAAGCCAGGCTGGAACGGGAGCAGCAAAGAGAAGAGAGGGTGGGAGTCTGTGAGAACCAGGCCCCAGTTCTCCCGCTTTCCCCACCCTGACCGCCGGACTCGAGTGCTTGGCACTGGGGGCGACATCCCTGGCTCTGCTGAACACCTTCCCACCGCTACCCTGGGGGGCAGACAGGTCTGTGTGCCCCTTCCCATCCCCCTACCCCCCACGACAGCCTTGAGATGGAAGCCACGTTATTCCCAGAAAGAGGCTGGCACTGCCCAACTGGACCCACCTGGGCCGGCCCTCAGTGCTGGTCCAGTATGAGGGGCACCTGAGCGCTGTCCACTTGCGGGGGCACCCGCTCGCCTGTGTGCACGTTGAACATAGGCAGGGTCGAGAGTGGCCTGGGCACCTCTCGGCTAGATGCCATCTGTCGCAGCTCCTCCGTGTTCCCACGGATGGTGCAGTGGTGGACCATCTGGATGCTAGGGGCGCAGGAGGGAGACACATACACAATGGGTGGAGGAGGACACACAGGAAGCTCTTCAGTGCCAGCTCAGTATCCAGTGACTGAGGCATAGGCTCTGGGTGCAGACGTCCTGGGTTCAAACCTGTGTATCCTTTGCAAGTTGCTTAACCACTCTGCTTCAGTTTCCTCAACTGTAAAATGAGGATAATTAAAGCACCTACTTCCTAGGATTGCTATGGAGTTTAAGTGAGAAAATACAGGTTGGGTGTTCAGAAAAGTGCCTGGCACATGGTGAGTTCCTGAGATACTAAGACATGAATAGACACACATAGTGGCGTGTATTTTCAGAGGCCACTGTTTGCTAGGCTCAAACTATTTTTCAAAATAGCTGCACCATCTTGTTTTCCCACCAGCAATGTATGAGGGTTCTTGTTTTTCTATATCCACCACAACATTTGATATTTTCTATCTTTTTGACCATAGCAACTATAGCAATTCTCTTGTGGTTTAGTAGAATCAGTTTCACAAGATTCCTCCTCCATTCCCTCCTCTCTGATAAGTAGGTATGGTTTTCCTAGGGTGATGCTTTCATGAAATTCTTGAACTTTATATGTTTTTATTCCATACTATTTGGGGATGATGAGTTGCTTTTTTGAATTACCATTTGAAACAAAGGTTTTCTTTGTCCCTGAAAAGGAGTCCTCTGTTGCCTATACTCTCATATTTGGCTAAAAGTGCTGATATTCTTTTTTTGTATCTTCAGATTTTTAAAACTTGATTAATTTTTATCTATAGTAAGTATGTCATGGTGGGAACTGATTTACACTAATTATAAAAGACTAAAGTGATAAGTTCTCAGTTTTGCCTAGTAGTAGAGGACTCTTGCCTCTCATGGGCGGAGGAGCCTGGTAGGCTGCAGTCCATGGGGTCGTGAAGAGTCGGACACGACTGAGTGGCTTCACTTTCACTTTTCACTTTCATTCATTGGAGAAGGAAATGGCAACCCACTCCAGTATTCTTGCCTGGAGAATCCCAGGGACGGGGGAGCCTGGTGGGCTGCCGTCTGTGGGGTCGCACAGAGTCGGACACAACTGAAGTGATGCAGCAGCATATGGTTTTTATATTCTGATGATCCCCAGGGTCCCTTCCAGCAATCAGTTGCCGTTTCTAACACTCTCTCCCTTCCCCATCATCCTCATTTTAGTCTGGCAAACCTACCTCCTCTACCTTTTCCTAGCTTTTGCCCAAGCTCTTTTCCTGGTGGACTTTGACTGCTTATGTTTTGGACCCTCCACCTTGACCCTCTCCCACCCTGCCCCACACTGCCGCCAACATTGCTTAGCTCAGACGCTAAGTCTTACTTCCTGTCTGCGTTTCATACCGCGTCTCCTTGAGGCTGGAACCAGACTCCACCCTCACCGGGCTAGAAACCCTAGGAGGAGCTGAAGGAATTGACCGCCACACCCATTAGCAAGTCCCTCCTGAGCTTTAGATCCAGTTTCCTCTAGGAAGGCTGAGCCTCCTTCTCATCTGACATTCTCATGGGCTTGTTTTCTGCTGTCCAGGAACAACTCTAATTCATTTTGAGAAATAGGGTAGCACAGTGGTTAAGCATGAGGACTTGCTTTGGGCCTGAATGTGAGTTCCTCCGCTTACCGGTTGTGTTACCCTGTGTGAGTTATTTGACCTCTCTGCCACCATTTCCTCAACTGTAGTAAAGCTGTTGTATGAATTAATGCAAGAAAAACATTTACATCTACTGGTCAGCATGCAGCCAAAGATAGCCATTATTATAGGGAGTCTTCTGTTGCTATTATTATCACTGGTATTATTATAGCAGGTCCACTGATGAACTTGGCCTCCAGTAGAAGGACATTTCCAAGCCCTTTGGCCTGAACCCATCCACACTCGTGGGCTTTTCACAGATTCCCTGGTTGCTGGGTCAGACAGACAATAAGAACTGGTTTTCTTAAAGGGGTGGGGGCCCCAGGCAGGATGGAAGCCATCCTTCTTACCGCTGGATTACTGATCAAATCCGGGAGGGGGAAATGCTTCCCATCAATATCCCCATCTCAAGTAGTGGACACAGACTCTGGCTGGAGTCTGAGAGATAAGACTAAAGGAAAGATTTTCTAGTTTCCTGCTGAACGGGCCACTCTCCTCCCCAGGGAGGAGAGAACCGAGCACTTTCTGGCCAGTGGAAGGAGGTGGAGCCACCCTCTTAAGGCAAGGGGAGGGTCAAAATGAGCTATTGAGTCTGGAATTTGGCAACCAGAGTGGTCCAAAGCACAATTTTCCATTCCCAGGCAAAGGGAGGCTGAGACGAGAAGGGGGCAAGAAGAGTATGGAAGTGGAGGCAGCCAGGCAGGTAATGATCATGGTGGGGAGGCCTTGGTTGATGGGCCCCTCTACCCCTAGCCCCACACCTGGGTCTCATTACTCTGGCAACACACACAGGTGGAAAAATGGTCCAGGGATGTGTTTTCCAGAGCAGGAGCAGAAGTCAGAGCCACAGTGCCCTCCCCCACAATCTTTCCACATCAGCACTTGGGCAGAAAAAATGAACAGGCCGGCATTCACACACATACACACACACACACACACACACATACACACAGCCCCTTGAGCCCTGCCTTTGGCACACAGCTCACAGGAGAGGGTCGTTGGGCTGGAGGATGTTCTGACCAATAAAATCGGATGCAGGTAAAAAAACAGGCAGCGGATTCACTATTTTGGATAATTTCAATATCCTTGAACAAGCAAAAAGAAAAATGAATAAAATTGGACTTTGTAGAAATAAATCAACACAAAATCCACACCAGCAAGGGTTAATATCACACACACATGGTAAAATTGGTTATTGACTCAAAATTGATGGAGGAAGCATATTTTCTTGACACCAGCAGAGCTTGAAAACTGACCCAGGAAAGCTGGACATGGTGGAAAGTAACTGGTCAGAAGAGAATATTGGTCAGAAGAGAATATTCTCAATGGCAGAAGATCAAATTGGTCAAATTTGGCACAGGCCAAAAAAAAAATTGAGGAGAAATATCCAAAACTTACATAGAAAATCACTGTTCCCAATAGGGAAAAAATTCTACCAAATAAACATGAAAACAGAAAAGAAGGAAATCCTTTTTATTACTTTGTTAAAAAAAAGTTGATCAAGGAATTAAATTGAGTTAGATAGATCAAGGAATTACATTTCTGTTCACGCTGGGAAATGTATTCCCCATAAAAATTCAAAAATGTAGGTATAATACTGATTCTAAAAAGTTTTGTGTTCTTCAACCCAATGAATTGAGATGGTGGGGTCAAAATGGTGGGTTTAAAACTGGGGTCTTGGGCACCCTAAAGTCAGCTGGTGAGCATATAGACACCACATGGGCCCATCCACCTGACTCACTCAGACCCATAGCCCTTCTTCCCAGGCTACCTGGCATGTCAGATGCCCACATGCTGGGTATCTCCCATCTGGCCCACCTAGGGGGACAATGGGCCCACTGTGACCCTCACAGGATTCTGGTGGCCTCACAATGTCCCCATGAGGTCACTACAGAGATAACCTTACCACCCCCTGCATCTCAGGCACAAGTCTGCCAAGGCCAGCGTAGGTGATCATCCTCAGTCCTCTTTCTGGCCACCCAGGGCAAGGCTCGGGCCAGAGCCCTACAGGAAGCCTCTGAGGGAACCAGGAACTGGGGTGCATCTCCCCCACTGAGGAGCAACCCAGGAGAGAGTGCCAGCCGCCATCCTGGAGGTCCTTGCACCCAGTTCCCTTCACCCACCCCGGGAAGAGATGCAGAAAGACACTTCGCTGCCACCCCCATCTGGGCCCTTGGCCTCCAACACTGCCCTGGGTGCAGGCCAACAGGCCAGCTCATCTGGACTCCCAAGCAAAAGTGAGACTCGGCGCCGCACCAGCCCCAATCCCCACCGGAAGCCCAACATATCCAAAGTGATCCTGGGATTCGTGGCAGACAAGGGGGCAGGCAACCGCGTATCCCTGGCCTCCCTGAAGAAGGCTGTTGCCACCAGGGGCTACGACATGACCCGCAACGCCTGGCGCTTCAAGCGAGTGCTCAAGGGGCTGGTGGACAAGGGCATGCTCAAGCAGGTGACAGGCAAGGGGGCCAGAGGCTCCTTCCTCATGGGCAAGAATCATGCCTCCAAGTTTAAGCTCAAGGCCAAGAGACTGCGTCAGCGGCGACAGCAGTCTGGGCCACGCCGGCCTGGGTCGCGCCGGCCTGGGCAGCGCCGGTTGCTCATGGGCTCCAAACCAGGGCATAAGCGACCTATCAGGGGGGTTCGCAGGGCGGCCAAATGCCGCCACAGTTAACCAGGAAGGTTGGGCAAGCAGGCAGGGGTGCCAGGCCTGCCACAGGCTCAGTGCCATGAGAATAAAAGGAGCCTAACTTATTTCACACCTGCCTCCTAGAATCTTTGGGGTTCAACGGAGTGGGAGAGGAAGAGGTCTGGGGGCACACAGGAAAGGTAAGGCCAGGGGTGGGGGAAACCTGGTCAAATAAGGATAAAATTTGGGAAGAGCTGGAGAAATTGAAAGCATCCAGATATTAGCTAGTCCAACCGCATTATCTTGTAGGTGAAGAAACTGAGCCCATCACAGTAATTATGCAGCAGAGCAGAGCCTGGAACCTAAGTGTCTGACTCACAGTGAAGTGTGGTTGTGTGTGTGTGTGTGTGTGTGTGTGCACTGGTGCACACACTGAAGCCTTGTAAGTTGCTTCTCAAACCCTTTCCCTGAAGGTGGCAGCAGATCCCTAAAGCCTGGCTAGATCCCCTCCCCTGTCCCACATTAGACTCTTCCATGGAGACCAGAAAATGAGAAAGCCAAGTCAGGATAGGTGGGACCCAGCCCCCAGCCAACCCAGGATTGGAGAGCACAGACTAAGTGTGGCCCCAACATCTGGGATTTGTCTGCTGCCCATGGAGGTTGGAGGGTCCAGCTTAATAGTCCAGGGGGGCTCCCACCCAGCCCCCAGACTTCCCCTACTCACTCAGAGGTGGCCAGGTCTCTCTTCAGCCTGTGGAAAAACAAGGGAGGGGATTAGCTACTGTCCACAACCCTCCTCTTGGTGCAGGCCACGCAAGGGACCCCTGCTCTTTTCCTGGCTGAGGATTCCACTCTCAGAGGGATCTGGGTCCCCAGGCAGCACAAATGCCACAAGGAGTCTACAGTGTGAGCACCAGCCCTGGTGCCCTCCCTGCCCTCTGCCCCCATACTCACCGTCCCTCCCGCCGGCAGCACATAATGTAGGCCAGCAGCAGGGTCAGCAGCAGGGCCACCAGAAGGGGCACCAGGAGGGTGACGAGTGCGTCGGTCAGGAAGTCTCGGGCAGTGGCCTCGGTGGGTGGGCAGAAGAATGGGTCGTGCTCCAGGATCCCATCACCTGGAGCAGATGCCTCGTCTGCAGGCTCTGGCACTGACTTGTCCACCTGCTCAGGAAGCCAAGGGTTGATCCAGGAGCGGATGGCTAGACACAGAGACCCCCCCAGGGCACAGAGCAGAAGTTCTACTCCATGAAACTTCAGGGATTCCTCCCGCCTTGCCTCTCCCAGCTCATGTGATCAAACGGGACAAGCACTGGTCTATAAACCAGGAACAAAATTCTAGGAGAGGCAGGACCATACAGTGGTTAGAGTACAGTCCTCAGGTTTGAATCCTGTCTCAGGAAACTTCTGTGCTGTGATGATTTACCTCTAGGTGCCTCGATTTCCTCATCTGTAAAATTGGGATGCTAATAGTGGTACCTGTCTCCTGGTACCACTATTGCGAGGATAAAACACATGGATTGCATAATGCCTTACCCACAGCAAGTGCACAAGAATATTGATTGCCAGTTTCTGGCTGTGCTATTGGTCAAGTCACAGGAAGGGTTCCTAGCCCTGGGAACAGGACCTCTAGGGACCCTAGACACCTCAGCTCCATATCCCAAAGAGCAGAAGTGAGCATCTTTGGTTTATAACATGGGGGTGAGCTATCTATTCCATGTTCCAAGGTAATTTGCTAAGTGACACCTTAGAGGAAAGTAAAGCAAACAGAGCTGTCATACAGAAACCTTAGGTGGAGAAAGAAGTTTGGCACCACTCTGGGGGAGTGACTGTTGTAGCTGTTGAGTTGGGCACAGCTGGGGCTCCAGGAGCTGGAGATCCCTTTGTCTGGATTATGGACTCTATTGCCCTCTTGTGGGAGAAGGTAGGACATCAGGGTGTGTGTGTGTGTGTGTGTGTGTGTGTGTAGGACATCAGGTGTGTGTGTGTGTGAGACAGAGGGAGAGAGTAGAGATAATTGGAGTAACAGAGATGGGATAGGAAGGTGAGGATGGAGGAGACCGTGATGGGAGCCCTGTCCCGCCCCCACTCCCAGAGCCCTCCTCACCAGCGACACATTGCACCAGTCAACCCGGAAGTGAGGTGCCAAGGTGTCATAGCAGGACAGTAGTGGAGGCTGGCCCTGGGCACAGCGAGCGTGGCTGTCGGGGGATGCCACCATCTTCAGGCAGGTGGAGAAGGGTGAAGCAGAGCCCACCTTGATGTATACCCTGGGCCCAGATAGAAACCACTATTAGATAATTGAGGGTGTCACTGAGCACTGGAGATTTGGGGGTTATGGCCACCCTGAGATCTGGGATTATGGTGAGAGTATACAGAGCACCCCAGTCTTCTGGGGACCTTGTCCTCCCGGCAATATCCTTTAATGGATAGATCTTCCGTGTCCTTATGGGCACCAGGAAGTGCAAAGTTCAGGGTAACTAGGGTTTGGACCCTGGAAAGGCAAGAGGAAGATGGAATGACCAGAAGGAACTGGACAGTGACATGATGCTGGGAGGTAAAGACGGGCATGGTGAGCATGCAAGACAATGGATAAAGCCCCACTTGGAAGTTAGGGAGACCCATGTTCTATGCCCACCACCTAGACAAAACGCAAGCTGCTCCCTCCTCCAGGAAGCCCTCCTGGGCTGCATACCTACCCTTCTTTGCGGCCCTCAATAGGAAGGGGGACTCGGCCTCCGCGGTCCAAGGCAGAGGTGATGTTGAGCAGCTGGAGTTCCCCTGGCTCCCAGAGCCCCCCCAAGGCTGTGAGGAAACGGCTGGCAGGTGTCGAGGGCAGCACTTCCTCCACATCATGGCTGCACACCAGGAACTCAGCCTGGTATGGCAGCAGGGGACCTGGGAGGGCCAGGTGGGCACCTCAGACTGTACCCAGCTCCCAGCCCTGCATGGATCCTTCCTCCCCATAACCCCCCAGCTCCCTTCCTTCTACCTAATCCCTCATATATCACAGGCCTCAAACACCCTTCCCCGGCACCCAGAGCCTCAACTACTCGCCTGTCAGCAGAGCAACCGAGAACACACCTCCAGTGTTTTCAGGGTGCCCTGCCCCTCACTAGTTGCTTCTCCAACCCCTTCCAGGGGAGATTCCCCCAAGACTGGCATGGTGGGGTAGGGATGGGACAGGGCTGGTGATACCTTCTGGGTCCCCAATCAACAGCACCAGCGTCTGCTGTGTGGTGTCGAAGCTGTCCCGATTGTAGGCCGTGACCTGGAGAGTGGGGTAGGGGGCTGAGAGGCTGGGTTAGGAGAGGAACGTGGTGCAGCTGGGCCTGGCGAGAGAAGACTGAGGGAGCACACCAAATCAGAGGCTCGTGATTCAGGTAAATGCGTGAACACTGGGTCCCTGCCGCGTGCATTGCAGCCAACTGGGGCCCCTGCTGGTACCTCGATGATCTGGCGTCCACGATCTTCTGGGGTGGCGGTGCCATAGAGAAAGCCAGGCTGGTAGGGGCTGCGCTGGGTATAGCGGAGCCACCGAGGCAGGTCTGGGTGTCCCTGGAGGTGGGCGTGGTAGGTGATAGGGACGGGGGCTGGGACAGCTGGCAGAAGAGAGGAGAGGGGATTGGAAACATGACAGCAGCCTTCCCCAGCCCTGGGCCAGGCACCCCCCCAGCCCACCCCAGTGCCCCTCAGGCCCCTCTCACGGAAGACGTGCTCAGGACGGTGCAGGAAGCTTTCGTGGTCCAGGGTGTGTACAAAGACGCGGCCCACAAGTGGGTGCAGGGTGGTCTGCTGGGCCTCGGTGCCCCCCAGCCCTTCCAGGAGACCTGTGGGGAACCACGACCCCAAACACAGCGGCCCAGCCTCAGCCCCAGCCGGGGAATAAGGTGCCCTTTCCACCCAGTCCTCGGTGGCCCTGAGGGACCAGAGAAATGTGTGAGAGGAGGACAGCTCTGCTGGCTCCCGGGAAGGGCGGGTGGGACCCTGACGGTGCCACACACTGTCATCTGTGATGAGACCCAGACCTTGGTTTGGTTTGGATTCATGGAAGCTCCTCACTCCTCATTTTAGGCCCCCAGTGAGAGTCAATGGGCGAGGATTAATGTCTGGCTGAGAGGGGTGTGTGTGTGTGGGGGGGGTGTCAGGGCACTTGGAAAAGAATTCCAAGCTGACTATCTGGAAGGCTAGAGAGGAAGGGAAGAAGGGAGGGAGAGGGAAGGACCCCTTGGAGGAGGCAGGTAGCCACTCTAGGGCCTCTCCTAAAATGCAGGGGGAATAGGGTCCACACCAGAGTCCACTAGGAGCTGAGCAAAGGGAAGCCTGAGCCTGGAGGCCCAGGGAGAAGCTCTGCCCCAGCAGCCCTTACACCTTCCCAGGGCCAAATTTAGCCTGGACCCAGAAAGAAGCCAGCCCCGCCAGTTCATTAAAGGGCCCCAGCGCTCTGGAACTGTGTGGTTAAGGCCCAGCCTGACACCCCACCCCTCAGAGTTCCCAGCACCCTCCACACACACCTCAGCTCCCAGCCCCAGTTTCCTAGAGCCCCACTGGCTGTAGAGTTTATACCCCAAAGTCCTTCTGGCCCCTGCCTCACCCCAACGACCAACCCCTTCCCTAAGGAACTTCTCACCCCCTCAACCTGGGCCTCTGCCCTGAAGAAGACCCCAACTTACCCACAAGGAGAGAGATCCAGATTAGCGCTGCTGCCATGGCTGCCCAGGCCTGGCCCTGCCTGTGAGTGGCAGAGACAGGAGCGGGGAGGAGGCGGGGAGAGGCACGGGCAGGTGTCCCAGAGCAGCTGGGCCCGGATTCAGCCAACAGGGCCCTCCCCATCCCCACCCAGAGCAGGCGCTAAATCTGGGGTGGACCCAGTCTCCACATGACAAGATCCCTCCAACCATCCCCTTCCAGGGCCCAGAGTGTATTTTCTAGATCACCAACCTTAACTGCCTTGATTCCCTCTTAAAACCCTAATGACTCCCATTGCCCTGAGCTCCCCAGCTGCTGATGGCCTTCAGGCCCTGCCTGTACCTGGCCATGCTTTCTAGAACCGCCGCCTCTCTTCACTGCCCCCACCACACACACACACACACACACACACACACACCACCACAGGCTTCTGCCCCACTCCCACTCTGTCTGTACCCCTCTGTGTAAGCTGTTCCCTCTGCCTGAGTTCCCTTTCTGCCCTCATCCTACCAGCAAACTTCCACTCACCTTTCAAGACTCAGCACAGGCACCCTCTCCTCTCTGAGGCCTTTCTGTCCTCCATCCTGCCCCAGGCTGAGCGGAGTGCCCTTTGTCCCTGTGTACAACCCAGCCACACAGCGTTGAGGGTAGAATGGGATCTTATGATCTTTGCATCCCTGGACCTGTGTGAGGCTTCTTTCTGAGACAGAGGGGGTTGCCACCGAACCCCCAAGCAGATGCCCCAGGCAAGGACATCTGGGATCTTCCCTGGATTAGCCTGAGGGGGGGGTGTTGGCCCGCAGACCGAGGTGACCGATGGGCAGCTTACCCAGCCTGGTCCATTCCACCTCTCCCACGTGACCATCCCACCTGTCCCGGGATAGCCACAGATTCCAAAATGAGTGTCCGCTCAGGCTGTCAGACCAGGCAGGGTATGTTTCAGAGCCACTTTGGTACTCCTCTGCCTTCTCAAATGTGAAGGGCAAGAGGAAGAAAAGAGGCAGGAGAAAGTCAGAGAGCTCTGGGGGAGCAGGCAGAGGTGCCAGAACCTGGCTAGTTGCCCAGGCCTCAGCCCCTCAGTGGCAACATGTGATTCCCTCCCTTCCTGGCTGCAGCTTCTCCTACTATTTTTAGAGCCACCCAATCATACCCTCAGTTGTCTTAAGGTGGCATTGCCTGAACCCAGTGCCACCAGGCTCACTGAGGCTAGCCTTTCTTATTAATCCTTCTCTCTTTTCCCAAAACCAGGGGAACCAGGAACTGGGCCAGGAGTCAGGTGAAAGTGCCCTGAAAGTCTCCACTGGCCCACAGAGGACCTCCCCACCTCAGGGCTGTCTAGATTGCAATCTGCCGCTATAGTTCTCAGCACCTCTGTCCTTTGAGGCCTAGAGGTAGTGAGGACGATCACAAGATCTTTAAACCCATTTTGGAAAATTTTAAATAAAACTAAAGTATCCAGAATAATATAATGAACCTCCTTATATCTATCACCGAGCTTCAACCATGATCAATGCACAGCCGATCTCATTTCATGTATATGCTTCCCAATGAATTTCTTCTGTTGATTTTTCAAGAGGAATTTTTGAAAGATAATGACTTTTTAAAAACATAGCCGTGCATCCAGTTCAAGATGGCAGAGTAGAAGGATGTGCGCTCATCTCCTCCTGCAAGAGCAACCAGCTGTTGAACAACCATTGACAGGAGGCCGCTGGAACCCGAAAGAAGATAACTCACACACAAAGACAAAGAAGAAGCCACAGCAAGGTGGTAGGAAGGGCACAGTCACGATCAAAGCAAATCCCATACCCGCCAGGTGGGTGACCCACAGATTGGAGAACAATAATACGAAAGAAGTTCTTGCGCTACTGTGAAGGTTCTGGACCCCATGTTAGGTTTCCCGGCCTGGGGATCCGACAAAGGGACTGGGAATCTCCAGGGAATTGGGCCTTGAGGGCCAGTGGGATTGGATTACAGGCCTTCCAGAGGACTGAGGGAAACAGAGACTCGTTTCGGAGGGCACAAACAAAATTTTGCATGCACTGAGATCCACAGAAGAGGAGCAGTGACCCCACAGGAGCCTGAACCAAAATTACCTGCTAGTGTTGGAAGGCCTCCTGTGGAGGCGTGGGTTGGCAGGGGCTCACACAGGGACGGGGGCACTGGACGGTCCCTCTTGGCGTAAACCCTCTTGGGTTTGCCATTAACCCGATCATAGAGCCCACAGACCCCAGAGCTAGGTCACCTCAGGCCAAACAACTACCAGGCAGGGAGTGCAACCCCACCCATCAGCGGATAATTGGATTAAAGCTTTACTGGGCAAGACCCTGCCCACCAGAGCAGTTTTTCCCACTGCCAGCCCCTCCCATCGGGAAGCTTACACAAGCAGCCTCATCGTCAGAGGGCAGACAGAAGAAACAAGAAGCACAGTCTCCCCACAGCTAAAACAAACCATGTTGCAGAAAGTTCATCACAATGAAAAAGCAGAAAGTTATGTCCTAGATGAAGGGACAAGATAAAATCCCAGAAAAACAACTAAATGAAGTGGAGACAGGCAACCTTCCAGAAAAACAATTCAGACTAGAGATAGAGAAGATGATTCAGGATCTTGGGAAAAAAATGAAAGCAAAGATTGAGAAGATGCAAGAAATGTTTACCAAAGACCTAGAAGAATGAAAGAACAAGCAAACAGAGATGAATAATACACTAGACGGAATCAACAGCAGAATAACTGAAAGAGAAGAACAATAAATGACCTGGAGGGCAGAATGGTGGAAATCACTGCCATAGGACAGAATATAGAAAAAAGAATGAAAAGAAGTGAAGACAGCCTAAGAGAGCTCTGGGACAACATTAAATGCATTCACATTATAGGGATCATAGAAAAAGAAGAGAAAAAGAAAGGACTTGAGAAAATATTTGAAGAGATAATAGCTGAAAACTTCCCAAGCAGGAGAAAGGAAGTAGTCAACCAAATCCAGGAAGCACAGAGAGTCCCAAGAAGGATAAACCCAAGGAGGAACACACCGAGACACACAGTAATCAAACTGACAAAAATTAAAGACAGATAAAATATTAAAAGCAACAAAGGAAAAATGACAAATAACGTACAAGGGAACTCCCATCAGGCTATCAGCTGATTTCTCAGCAGAAACTCTACAAGCCAGAAGGCAATGGCATGACATATTTAAAGTGATGAAAGGGAAGAAACTACAAGCAAGAATACTCTACCCAGCAAGACTCTCCTTCAGATTTGATGGAGAAATCGAAAGCTTTCCAGAAAAGCAAAAGTTAAGAGAATTCAGCACCACCAAATCAGCTTTACAACAAATGCTAAAGGAACTTCTCTAGGCAGGAAACACAAGAGTAGGAAAAGACCTACAGAAAATAACCCCAAAACTAGTAAGAAATGGTAATAGGATCATACACATCGGTAACCTTAAATATAAATAGATTAAACACACCAATTAAAAGGCATAGACTGGCTGGGTGGATGAAAACATGTGTATGTCTGCACTTCCAAGTCCTCAGTTGTGTCCGACTCTTTGAGACCCCCCTGTCCTGTAGCCCAGGACAGGCTCTCTGTCCATGGGATTTTCCAGGCAAGAATACTGCAGTGGGTTGCCATGCCCACCTCCAGGGGAATCTTCCTGACCCAGGGATCGAAACTGTGTCTCCCGTAGTTCCTGCATTGCAGGCAGAACCCAGCCAAAAACCTGCTTGGGACTTGAACCCCCGTGGCTGGGACCCAAACCCAGCCAAAACCCAGGATACTTGGTTTCAAGACCTAATGAGTCATCGCAGAAAGAATTCAGTGAGAGACAAAGTGACAGGTAAGAAGTGGATTTTTTCAGATACAGAGAGAAGCACACTCCAGAGACAGTGTGGGCCATCACAAGTGTCGTAGAAAAGCTTATATATATATATATATATTTTTTTTTTTTTTAGAAAACTTATTAATTTTTGCCTAGCTAAAAATATTATGACATTTCAATTCCACTTGTTTGACTTATATGAATAGAATGCTAGATTTCTAATTAAAAAATAGATATGCAACTAGAAACAGAGATTTACTGTATAGCACAGGGAATTATAGTCAATATCTAATAATAACCTGTGATGGAAAATAATTTAAAAAATAATATACATTTTATAACTGTATAATATAAATTGTATAACTGAGTCACCTTGCTGAGCACCTGAAACTGTAAGTCAACTATACTTTAATAAAATGTGTATATTTTTAAAAATAACTGCAATGAATATACCTAATCACACATTTTATGTAAGGTTAATTCCTTAATATCAGATCTATAGAGTTCAAATTTCTAATTTTTCACACATGTCTTTTCTTTTTACAAAGTATTTGTTTGAATCAGGATCCAAATAAGATGTATACATTGCATGTATATATATACACTGATAAGCTTCTCCGAAATCTCTTAATCTATCTATGGGTTCCCCCTTCAACTACCATTCTCTCTCTCTCTCTGGTTTCCCTTGGGGTAACCAGGTCATTTGTTGTGTAGTCTGGATTTTGCTGATTGCACCTCTACTGTGTTCTTTAACATATTCCTCTGACCACTGTACTTCTTGTAAATTGTATTTCCTGTAGGTTGTTATGTCTCACAAATTGTAGTTGGGTTGAGATTCTTGATCAGCTGTAGGTT
Source organism: Moschus berezovskii (assembly GCF_049115385.1). NCBI lineage: Eukaryota > Metazoa > Chordata > Mammalia > Artiodactyla > Moschidae > Moschus > Moschus berezovskii. Next base: position 48,579,991 of record NC_142479.1, read on the forward strand.
CCACTTTCTCTGGCAAACCATTTCAAAGGTGATCACAGGAGCCCATCTTGAGCTTGTGATTTGTCCTATTCAGCTGGAGCATCCACCTCGGGAAACGGGAAGGTCAGTTCTCAGTCTCTCAGCCGTGTCTACAAAAGCCCAGTCCAGATTCCCAAGCTTCCGCTTTACTCCTGCTGCGCGGACACTGACTTCAGCTAGTTGATTTTCTGTCCTTGCAGCTTTGCCATCCGCACCTGTTTCCCCAGCTTTCCGCCCTATATCGGCCATTCCATGTCTCAGTTTAATCCCTTTGGTCCTTTGTCCCTGTCTGTCCCCATCTCCATCAATGTTTGCTGAATAAATGATTAATTGAATATCATCTCCCCAATTCTCTCATTCCACTTCCGTCTCTATGAATCTGTCTCTTGATCTCTGAGCCATATTTTCTTCATCTGCATCTAAAACGGAGGTTTAGATGTCATGAGGGACAAAGGAAAGGGATTATCGTCACTGTGATCCCACCGTCGCATCCGCCTCCTAGACTCCACCCACATCTTTTTCTCCCGCATCCTCTTCTCTGCCCCCAGCAAAACAAAGGGTGCGATCTCCCATTCTGCCACGAGAGGGCGCATTCGTCTGTTCCAGCCCGGACCTGCGCCTGCGCAATATTGGGCTGGAGCTGGGTGGCCAGTCGGAATCTCAACAGAGCGCCCCGCCCCGGGCTAGGGATACACGTCAGAGGCGCTTGCTGAGCGCGGCGGCTAGAGGGGACCCACAGCCTCCTGTCCTCCCCTTCCGGGTCCAGAGGATGTTCTCCCAAAACACCAAGACAGGGAGGAGGGCCCGCGGGGAGGCAGGGGACTGGACACAATGCCCTCTTTCCTACCTTCCCCATCATCTCTCATTCCTCGGACTTAAAAGGACAACTCCATTTTTACCCACCCCCACGACTTTTGGGGGAACCAGCCTGAGGACCTAAGTGTACCCATAACACGCCTCCCCCACTCGGCCTTTTATCTGTGACATTGTCTTCAAAGGGGTCCCTTGAGCCTCCTGACAGCCCAAAGCTATCAATCTTGAGTCTGAGAAGGCCAGAGGCCACCCCTGGCCAAACATTTCAGCTTACAGAGGAGATACAGAATGAGAGGGTCTGTCTGAGGTCCCACAGCACAGTAATTGCACCGCTGGATCTCTGGACTTGGAGCCAAGTCCTACCCAGACACTTCCTTTCTGTAAAGTGGGGGCAAGAGGATTGATGAGATAATGGAAGTGAAAGTGCTTTATAACCTGTAAAACTCTTGAGGAAGTAAGGGGGCTTTTATTTATTTATAACTGACAGCGCAAGGCAATCGCTGCCCAGGGTCAGCCCACTAGCACAGCCTGAGAGCTAGGAGAGGTCAGGTTTAGAAGCCATCTCTTCTAGAGGATTAGGAGATAAACAGAATTTCACTGTCTTCCCAAGAACTTGCCAACATGGGCCCCAGTCTCACCAAAACCATAAAGAAGGTAGCTGAGGTCATCACTGAGAAGTAATAGAAGTGCCAGGGCAACGACTTCCCGTGAAAGGTATCTCCATCAGGCTGCAGGAGAGAGAGAGAGATAATTACATGACTGAGGTCTGGGGCCCTGGCTCCAGAGATCACTGAAGTACTGTACATTCTGACACTACGGAAGTGCTGAAGCTCTTCAGTTTTTTCTATCTGTTCAAACTGCAGGCCACTCAGCCCACAGTTGGGATGAATTTCACAACACCACATGGAAACTTTTGACTCTTGCTGCTGTACTTTCGTATTTTCACCCTAAACCTTGGACAAAAAAAAGAAAGGAAACAAAGTCTCTGACTTTTTTTTTTTTTTTTGGCGGATGGTACGATTATTTATATAGAAAACCCAAGAGATTCCATAGGTATGTTTTCAAGAGTTATTCAGAGAGATCAGCCAGGTTGCTGGACAAAATTTAACATCCCAATAAAATACAGAATTCAACAGTGTTTCTATACTCAAGCAATAATTTATTAGAAACTGTAATATCTTTTTAGAAAGAAATCATACACAAAATTAAAATTGTACAGAACCCAGAAAAAAAACTTAGAAAAGATATTAAAAGATATTTATGAAGAAAAACTAGGCTATAAAACCATAAAAACTACCAGCTAGAAAAGGAATAAATTGAGTGATGGAGAGATATATAAGTTTAGGGATGAGAAACCTCAATGTCACAAAGACAGTTCTCTCCATAAAGATCTGCTGATTCAATCCAAGCCCACTAAATATTGCAACAGGGTTTTTCAGAGAGCTAGGCAAACTGATTCTAAAATTCATATGGGAGAGAAGAGGACCAAGAAGAGATTAGATAATTCTGAAATGAAGACTTATTTGAAAGCAATAGTAATTAACACAATGTGGTATTGTTGCTGGGCTAGACAAAGAGATCAATAGAATAGAGTGCCCAGAAACAGATCCAAGCATATGTGGGAATGTGATTTATGATGGCAGTGGCCTTGCAACTTAGTGAGTGAGAATACACATTTCAATAAAAAGTGTTGTAACAACTGACTTTTCATCAATAAATATTAATTTCAGATGGATTAAAGATCTGAAAGTGAAAGACAAAACTTTTAAAATAATTAGCAGAAAATGTAGGAAATCTCAGGGAGGAAAAGTTTTCTTAGATGAGAGACATAATTTATAAAAGATCAATTTCACTATAGCACCAAAAAAAAAAAAGCTTTCTTCTATGAAAATGACAATATAAACAAAAGACAAGCAAGAGCCTAGATGATAATATTTGTGGTACATACAGCAGATAAAAGGTTAGTGTCTGGGTGGTGATCTCCTACACATCAATAAAGCAAACACAGAACTTTTGAGTGCCACACCAAATGACATTCTTTTCCTTATTCCTAGCTAATAGACTCCTGATTCAAAAGTCAAGGGTCTAGGCTTTGGATGAGGCTGGACTTTCCCCATCCCCAACAGGTGAACAGTGATTGGTCTAAGTAGAGCAAGTTCCTCTGGTCAGTGATTGGTTTAGATATGGACATGTATACAGTTCTGTCCACTGAGACCAGAAGGCAGATCTCCTGTGGGACTCTGGGAAAAAAGACACTGAGAAGAGAGCATCATTTCTTTTGCTTCTGGACATTGTCATCTGTATGAGACACCTAGAGAAAAGGCAGCAATCTTGGACCATAAGGGGGCCAGTCAAGGAAGCAAACCAACATGATAAATATCATATGGAAAGATGGAAAGAACCTCTTCTTTGATGTCACAGTTGAATCTCTGAATGAACCAAACCTAGGACTCCTTGTTATGTGAGATAATATAACTCCCTTTTTTGCTTGAACCACTTCTAACTGGACTTTCTATATCTATATCAATAGTTGTGCTGGGTAGCAAAGGATGTGGATGTAAGCAATTTGCCTGGAAGAAGCCCAGATGGTCAATGAGCATGATAAGATGCTCTGCCTCAGAGGCAAGGAATGCAAATTCAAATGAGATACTACTTCACACCCATCAGATTAGCAAAAATAGAAAGTCTACCAAGAGCAGATGTTGGCAAGGATGTGGTCAGATAGTACATCTTATACAAATGCTGGTGGCAAGAGCATAAACTGGCTACAGAACAGTTCAGCAGGACTAGTCTAGGTGACAGCGTGCCTGCAACCTTGGCTTCCTGCTCCGAGGTGTACACTCCAGAGATGGGTTCAGATGAGCACAAGGATGTTCATCACAGCCCTGTTTATAACAGAAGAACATAGAAACAACTCAAAAGCCCATCAGTAGAGGAACTGATAAATAAGTTGTTCATATGATGAAATAGTAAACAAAAGTTAAAATCAATGAACCAAAGTCACATATATCAATGTGGCTTCATTGTGAAAAGCACCTCAAGTGAAAAAAAGACACAAATTATACATACAGCATGATGGTCTTATATACATTTTAATAATACAGAAAGCATTATTATATGCTGCTTTATGAATACTTAAATGTATAGAGAAAATATGAAATTATGGGCTAGACTTAAAAGGGAAGGAAATTCTGACATATGTTACAACGTGGGTGAATCTTGGGGACATTATGCTATTTGAAATAACCCAGTCACAAAAGGACAAATACCATATGATTCCATCTATAATGTAGATTATATATGATGTACCTAGAGTAGTCAATTCAGAGACAGGAAGCAGAATGGTGGTTGTCAGGGACTTTGGGGTGGGGGCCTGGGGAATTACTGATTAGTGGATAGAGTTTCAGTTGGGAAGAGGAAAATGTTCTGGAGATGGATAATGGTGATGGTTGCATAACAATGCGAGTGTACGCAATGCCAGTGAACGGTACACTTAAAATGGTTAAAATAGTGATCTTTATGTTATGTATATCTGATAATTAAAATGGTAATTAAAAATTTCTGGACCAAAAGGATGCATTCCAAATTTTTGAGAGTGGGTAGGGCTGGCAGTGGGACTGGGAAGCCAGAGAAAGAGGTTTCTCATGTTCTGTTCTTTTATTTGAAAGAACCTGCAGCAAAAATGACACAATAACAGCGGGATTTTTTGTTTTGTTTCCTTTTGGCCACTTCCTGCGACGAGGGATCTTATTTTCCCAACCAGTAGCCCCTACTTTGGGAGTACAGTGTGTGAACCACTGGACCACCAGGGAAGTCTCTGCTGGTACTTATAAATTTTGCTTGTGGACTTCCTGGGGGTTTCCCAAGTGGCACTAGTGGTAAAGAACCCGCCTGCCAATGCAAGAGACAAGACAGATACGGGTTCGATCCCTGGGTCAGGAAGATCCCATGGAGAAGGAAATGGCCACCCATTTCAGTATTCTTGCCTGGAGAATCCCATGGACAGAGGAGCCTGGCGGGCTACAGTCCATGGGACCGCAAAGTCGGACACAACTGAAGTGACTCAGCAGCAGCAGCAGTTGGTGGATCAGTGGATAAGAATCTGCCTGCCGATGCAGGGGACATGGGTTTGATTCCTGGTCCAGGAAGATTCCACATGCCTCAGAGCAACTAAGCCTGAGTGTCACAACTACTGAACCTGCTCTCTAGAGCCCAGGAGCCGCATCTGCCAGGCCCACGTGCTGCAGCGACTGAGGCCCCTGCGCCTAGAGCCTGTCCTCCACAACAAGAGAAGCCACCCCCATGAGAAGCCCGTGGATCGCAATGAAGAGTAACCCTCTCGCCCCTCAACGCCCACACCACTCACCCCAACTAGAGAAAATCCACACAAAAAAGGAACGAAGACCTGCCTCAGCCAAAAAAAATTTTTTTAAATTCTGTTTGTTATGTGATTCTTTTTCTTTGTTGGCCCCTAGCAGGGATCGAATCCAGGCCAGCAGCAGTTGAAAGCACCACATCTTAACCACTGGACTGCCAAGAAATTCCCTGAATTTCTCTTATTTTTAAAGAAACTTTTCAAAATAAAAGTAAAAAAGTAGGTGTGTAAATTCTTTTCTCTCTCAGAACGGAGAGTTCTCTAAAGTAGAACTGCCCTGAAGTGGCAAGATTTGCCACCCCAGTCCTCACTGTCAAGGCCACCCGAAGTGCAAGGGGTTTAGCATGGAGCCTTAGAGCTGAGCTGCTTTTGCAGAGGGTACCTGGGCTAGGCACATGCAGCCCGCTGAGCCTGGTGGAGCCAGTTGGCAGGGAAGCTGGCAGGGCCAGTATCTGCTCTCCCCTGACCCTGGGCAGGTGAGGCAAAGGCTGACGGGAAGATGCCTTTTGAGAGCCAATCTCTTTTCCAGGCACCCACTGCAGATCCAGACAGCACATGAAAAATAGAAACCAACATCAAAACACGGGAATGTGTAATAATAGCACTTGGAGCAGGCAGGGAAAAAGAAAGAGTTCTTCGAATCTGCTGATGACAAAATAACATTGCTCAATCTTTCCTTTTTTTTTTTCCTTTGACTTCCTTGCATATCTCTTGAGTTCCCATAGCTATGGCTGTCTGCTTTACAAAATACATATTTACAAGCCCTCTAAGCCTGGCTAAATATAGCCTTTCTTTTAAAGCAACTGATGATTTGGAGAAATCTTTCCTCTGTCCCATCCTTTCCCTGCCCCCAACACACACACACACACACACACACACACAGTATCTGATGATTTGGAGAAATCTTTCCTCTGTCCCATCCTTTCCCTGCCCCCAACACACACACACACACACACACACACACACACAATCTGAACTTTCCAAGTGACACTGAAACAAAGCCTGGAGGGTGAATGACAGAAAGAGGGGCCTGAGCTGAGGGACCCAGGTAAGGCAGGCTCCCGGCTATGGGAGGACCTCAAAGAATCCCTCTCTCTGCAGGGGCACTGGGGGCCTTGAGACACTAAGAGGCAGGAATGAAAAACCCTTTGGGAGGGAGAGAAGCAAAGTCACCTTCACTCCAGGGATGATCCCAAAAGATTTGGAGACAAGGTGTGCTTGTATTTCAGAATCTCATATAATAGACCTTAAAGGGAAACCAGAGGCCCCATAGTCCAGTGGAGACACAGTTAGAAATGCAAATATTGATGCCTCATTTCAGCCACACTTCCCCACACATGTACACACATACCCTTACATGTTTGGATAGCCATGTAATCAATAACAGCCAACACACCAAGTTCAGACATTCAAATTTGAACAATTTGATGAAACTGAGGCTTAGGGAGTAAAAACAACTAGCCCAACCAACGTCACTCAGCAAGTGGGTGGAAAAGTGTTAGTCAGTCAGTTGTGTTCAATTCTCTGCGACCCCATGGACTATAGCCCACCAGGCTCCCCTGTCCATGGAATTCTCCAGGCAGGAATACTTGAATAGATAGCCATTCCCTTCTCCAGGGGATCTTCCTGACCCAGGGATCAACTCAAGTTTCCTGCACTGCAGGCAGATTTTAAACGGGTGGAGCTCGGGCTCAGTTCAGACCTTATAAACCTCTGTCTCTTTCCTCCAAAACTGGAAAGTCACTTCCCACTTCATGTCTCAGCCTTCTTCATTCCCCCTGGGAAGAGGTCAGCCAAGAGCCACTAAAGCCCCTTCAACACTGACATCCTGGATTTGAGCTCTCCTGTATGTAAAATGTACTCACAGGCAAACCTTTCCAGCATCCTCAAATTAGCCCAAATCTCTGGCAGAGGAGGACAAAAGCAGAGTGGTTGGAACAGGGGCCACTGGCTCACCACAAAATGACCAAAGAGCAGGGTCTAGGCCAGCCTTAGCTCAGGTGACCCTAGCCACGGAAATACCACTTTCCTAGGCTGAATCTCAAGACCTCAGGGCTGGAAAGGGAAGGCAACCTTGGCTTGCCCACCCCAGGAGTCCAGGGCACAAAGAGCTCCAGATTTATTTATCTCAAATCAGTTATCTCTCTGCCTTCCTCACCTGTTTTTGCAGTTAACACCTGGTGTTTAAAACGCAAGCCTCAAGGAACAGTCTCAGAAGGCCCTGGTAGGTGGGAAAATAAGGAGGGGCTTTATCTGGAGGAAGGTTGGGTGCAAATTATCTCCTCCTAAAGAAGCCTCCAAGCTTTTTAGCAACAGCTGGAAAAGGCACACACCCTATCTTCTGTATTCCATCCACTTTCACTTCAGTTTACCCTTACTGAGCACAGAAAAGCGAAATGATTTGTCAGAGGCCACACAGCTAGTAAGTAGTGGATCCAGGATTTGAACTCTGGCAACCTGGCTCCTGGGCCAGCTTTGGGAACCATTCATTCTACTCTATTTCACAACAGAGCTAAGGAAGGGTTAGAAGACCATCAGGCAATGGCACAAAAGATAAAGGAGAGGGAAAGAATGGTTAAATTACTCTGGGAGCTGAGTGAGGATCTCAGCCTGAGGAATGAAAATGAGGTTCAAACCCTTCAGTTTGGGCGTAACCTTTCCCCAAAGTAACCGTCGTCCTCACCCTCCCCTTTCTGCAGGTGTGATTACTGCCTCAGGCTGGCAGGAATGGGTGGAGAAGATAACACCCCAATCCCCACCCTCTCACAGGCTAGCCTGCCTGGCGCCTGACCCCAGGGAAGGACAAGCTAAAGCACTCCTCGCTTCTTAAAAGCTTCTCTGGGAATCCTGGCTGGGGGGGTCACTAAGCTAACTGGGAGCCCAGGAAATAATGATCCCCTCTCCTTAGCCTCAGTCATCTGAGCTCTGGGCTGGCTCCAATCCTCCTGCATCCCAAAGTACTTAAAGGGGTTTTACTCTTGGAAGTCTCAGGACAAGGGAGACCCAAGCACCCCAACAATTAGAGTTCAACCCAAGCTGCTGCTGGAGATGTTGTTGGGGGATGGGGCTGGGGGTGGGGTGTCCGCTGGGCCTGACAGTCGGTTCTTAGCCCCTCCTCCCATCCTTAGAAGCTGGCTTCCCCACCTGGCCAGAAGCGTGGGCACAGACCCCTTGGGCTGGGATCAGTTAGAATGACTCATCAAAGGGTGTGGGAGATTCTGGGCAGAATACCCTGGGGCCTGAACCCTCCCTCAATCCACACAAGAGCTTTTGAGGACACTGCCCAAACCCCCGACTAGTGAGACTTCTGTCTCACCCAACTTCCATAATGAGGTTGGGGGTGGGGCCTGTAGGTGGGGAGGGTCAAGTCCCAGACTTGAGCTTGGAAACCCAAGTCACTGAAGCTCCTGCTCAGAGCCCAAATCTTCCCTCTCCCTTAGCCTCAGGATTGCCAGCCTCAAGATCAGTCCTGTGGCTCCTGGCCCCTCCCTGTCCCAATATTCAGGGTTCCCAGGAGGCTTCCCACACCCCATCCCCCATGAGCTTTAGCACGTGCTACCCAGTTTATATCCCACAAAACCCACATACATCCCGACAGTGGAGGGATGAGAGAATTCCTTTGAACAGCCCTTCTAGGCAAGGGGGGCGGGTAGTGGGAGCTCCGAAAGAAGAGGAAGAGGATGGAAGGGAAGAGGGAGGGGGAGGAGGCAGAGGCTGCAGGAAGGCCGGAGATGCAGGAAGCAGCTGGGAGTGGGGGGAGGCTTTGTGCCTGAGGTGTTCTCTGGGTCCTAGGGTCCACAATGTTCATTATTTTCTGGGATCTGTGGAGAGAGGCTGCGCATCTGGATCTGTCATGGCCAAGGGGGTGGAACTTCACTCTCGGGCCCTGAGCAAGGGTACAGGGCAATCCCAGGCCCCTTGTTATGTATGGGGGGTTGAGGGGAGTATCAAAACAGCTGCCAGGACAGCGGACATAGATGTCACTGCCACCCTTCCCCCACCCTCCCTACGTTCACACTTGCACACAGTGGCCAGATCCTTTAGATGAGAGATAAAAGCTAGAGCTCTCACTGGTGAAACTCGGGCCCCAGGCCTCCAGAAATCCTCCTCCAAAACTCCTTCTTCCTGTTTGAGAGGCAGGAGTGCTCTAGTAAGGCCCTGAAGACAGGGATTCCAGCCCTTATTTCCAACCTGGGCACAGTGCAGGCAGTTGATAGCATACCCTCTTCAGAATTCCAGAGGGCAAAAGCCAGCTTCAGGCGGCCACCTGGGTGATGAGGACCATTCCTTTCTCCCCCTTTCTCCTCCACCATGAGACCAGCAACATTGGGCCACAAAATTTCACACCTTAAAAAGTACAAAGGTTCCCTATTGGTAAAATGCAGATTCCAAGGCCAGCCTCTGAGATTCTGCTTCACAAAGTCTGGGAGGATCCAGAAATCTGAATTTTAAAAAAGTTCAAACTAGGCAGCTCCAAGAATCTTGAAGAAAGTGATCGTTTGTCCCTCCCTCATTATTCCCCCTCCACACCCAGAGTAGAAGAGGGCCACACTGAGACCACTGAGTGGTTGGATTGCCTTCCCCCAATATTTAGTGGAGGGCTTCCCTGGTAGCTCAGACGGAAAAGAATCTCCCTGCAATGCAGGAGCCCGGGGTTCAATCCCTGGGTCAGGAAGATTCCCTGGAGGAGGAAATGGCAAACCACTCCAGTATCCTTGCCTGGAGAATTCCATGGACAGAGGAGCCTGGTGGGCTACAGTCCATGCGGTCGCAGAGTCAGACACGACTGAGCGACTAACACACTTACTTAATATTTAATGGGGGGTGAGGTTATATATGTTGTGAAAAGCTACAGTCAGAGGTTGGGATGGAAGAGGTGAAGAACAGGCCAACCTCCGGGGTCAGTGGAAGGCTATGGCGAGGGCCGGTAGGGGAGGAGTATACATTGGGGTGGAGGGGAAGGGGAGGGCTCACAGGCTCCGGTCCCGGAAATCCGATCCCTTTAGGACCCAGAGATGCCAGTCCCCCAGCGGCGGCGGCGAGAAGGGCAGCCGCTTGGTCTCCGGCAGCCGCGGCTCGGGCAGAGCCAGAGAAAGACCGAGGCTCGGGGCGCGGGGGGGAGGGAGGGAGGGAGGGTGGCGCGGCGGCGGAGCGGCCCGGGCCGGCCGAGCAGCTATGGGCGCCCGGGTGCCGGGCCCCTGGAGAGCCAAGGCCCCCGGCCGGGGTGGGGGGTGCCGGGGCTACCAGCCCCGCTGACACCGCCTCGGACGATGTGAGCGGGCGCCTCCGCTGCTGCAGGGCAGGCGGTCCCACCGGCTCCGAGCGCCGCTTTTCTAATTTGGGTGGGGGCGACCATACCAGGCCGCTCGGGCTTTGGTAGAAGGGCGGGCTGTCTTTGGCAGCTTGATTGGGGGAGGCGATCCACACAGGGCGCTCGGAGATTTTTCTTTTTTCCTTTTTTTAAAGCGAGGTTAACTGTTTTGGGCAGCTTGGTTTTGGGGGGAGGCTTTATAAAGGCCTTTCGGGGTTCCTTTTCTCTGGGGGAGGGGGTGGTGGTCCCGACTTGGCCCGCCGCCTGTTGGAAGGGGGGAGCGGGAAGCGTTGGGATGCGAACCCAGCTCCCCCCACTATGATGAAGACGGAGCCACGGGGGCCTGGGGGTCCCCTCCGGAGCGCCTCCCCGCACCGCAGCGCCTACGAGGCGGGCATCCAGGCTCTGAAACCGCCCGACGCACCCGGGCCCGACGAGGCACCCAAGGCAGCCCACCACAAGAAATATGGCTCCAACGTCCATCGCATCAAAAGTATGTTCCTGCAGATGGGCACGACGGCAGGCGCGCCGGGCGATGCGGGCGGCGGCGCGGGCCCCACCGAGGCCCTGCGGGCGCCCGAGCGCGGCGTGCGCTTGTCGCTGCCGCGGGCCAGCAGCCTGAACGAGAACGTGGACCATAGCGCCCTGTTGAAGCTGGGCACCAGCGTATCGGAGCGCGTGAGCCGCTTCGACTCCAAGCCCGCGCCCTCCGCGCAGCCCGCGCCGCCGCCGCACCCGCCGTCCCGGCTGCAGGAGACGCGGAAGCTGTTCGAACGGAGCGTCCCCGCGGCCGCGGGCGGCGACAAGGAGGCCGCGGCGCGGCGGCTGCTGAGGCAGGAGCGCGCCGGCCTGCAGGACCGGAAGCTGGACGTCGTGGTGCGCTTCAACGGCAGCACCGAGGCGCTGGACAAGCTGGACGCCGACGCCGTGTCGCCGACGGTCAGCCAGCTAAGCGCTGTCTTTGAGAAGGCCGACTCGAGGACCGGCCTCCACCGCGGGCCCGGGCTGCCCAGGGCCGCGGCCGCCGGGATTCCCCAGGTCAACTCGAAGCTGGTCAGTAAGCGGTCCCGGGTGTTTCAGCCGCCCCCGCCGCCGCCCGCCCCGTCGGGGGATGCCCCAGCCGAAAAGGAGCGCGGCCCCGGAGGGCAGCAGCCCCCGCAGCACCGAGTGGCCCCCGCCCGGCCGCCCCCCAAGCCCCGGGAGGTGCGCAAGATTAAGCCGGTGGAGGTGGAGGAGAGCGGGGAGTCGGAGGCCGAGGCAGCGCCCACAGAGGTGATCCAGGCGGAGGTGACAGTCCACGCGGCCCTGGAGAATGGCAGCGCCTTGGCAACCACCGCTAGCCCGGCGCCTGAGGAGCAGAAGGCTCAGGCGGCTCCCGAGGAGGAGGCGGCGACCGTGGCGGTGCCTGAGAAGGGGGTGGGCAATGGCCGGGCCCCGGACGTGGCCCCCGAGGACGTAGACGAGTCCAAAAAGGAGGACTTCTCGGAGGCGGACTTGGTGGACGTGAGCGCCTACAGTGGTCTGGGGGAGGACTCTGGGGGCAGTGCCCTGGAGGAGGACGACGAAGAAGAGGAGGAGGGGGAGCCCCCCTACGAACCCGAGTCGGGGTGCGTGGAGATCCCAGGGCTCTCGGAAGAAGAGGACCCGGCCCCGAGCCGAAAGATCCATTTCAGCACAGCGCCCATCCAAGTAAGTGAACCCCCTCCCCGCCCCCGCGCCGCCCCTGCCCAGTGTGCGCAGGCGCCCCCGCCTCGCCAGCCAGCCGGGTTTGGCAGGCTGAGTCAGCCCTGTCACCCAGCCCCCTTCCCAGAAGTTACCTCCCTGAGGGGGGCGTGGGGGACTTCCAGCTGTTTGTCAGAGGGGGAGGATATTTAGGCCTGAGATGAGGTGGCCTGCCCTGACCTGCCCTCGGGTTCCTCTGCCTGCTGCCCCACCCTGCCCTGCGCCGGTCCTGGGACACCTGCTTTCCCTTCCTTTTCCAGACCTCCTCCCTCCGGAGACTGCCAGAGGCGTGGGTTAAGTGGTGGGAAGGGGTGTGTGTGTGTGTGTCTGTGTGTACCTGTGACCTCAGGAGAGCATCTCCACTTTGGTCCTTATTCCGCTCTGGATTGGAGGGGCATGAGAAGCTTAGAAACACCCCTGCTTTCCTCCTGCACCAGAGCTGCACACGGGGGTGGAGGAGCCAGAAACTTCCCAAAACGAAGGTGCAGCCCTTCTTTCAAACTGGCTGTAGCCCTCACCCCCAACTTTGCAGAAGTGAAAGAGGGAAGCAGGTCTCTGAGGTTGAGCTGAGCTGGGGCCATGTGACTGGGGGCCCTGTTCCCTGGGGTCTTTGCTGGGCCAGCTCCCGAGGTGGGGGTACATGGTTACATAGGCACTTTCTGTGGTTTTTGAGGAGGCTAGGCCTTCAGCAGGGTATGGAGAAGGGGGTGGGGCTGGGAAACTCCCAGGTGCCTGGCAGCAGCCTCCTGCTCTAGCTCTTGGTTTTGGCAGGCACCAAGCTCTCTTGCCTCATTCGCTGGGTACCTTGAAAGGACAGGAGATCCTCCCTTTTGGGGGGCACACACACTATTGGTGATTGGTTTGTGGGTTATGCCAGTGCCCTCAGATCCTCAGGAGAATGCTGGGAGAGATCCCTGGGAGAATGAAGAACCCCAGCCCCCAGTTTCCTGAGGCTTCCCTGGTGGCTCAGATGGTAAAGAATCTGCCTGCAGTGCACTACCCTCTATTCTTGGCTGGCACATTCAGCTTAAAGACTTTTTCTCACCACCCCAAGCTCAGCTGTGCCCAAGTCCAAGTCTGCTTCATGGGGGTGTCAAGGCCAAGGAAAGTTCAGCCTTTACCCCTCCCCAGTCAAACCCCCCTCTGTTTGATTGAAATTTCCATAACTACTCCTGGACACTGAAGCTGCCCATTTCCTCCCACCTGCCCCAGCATCTTAACCTCTGACACTCTTTCACCTCCCACCCCAGGGGGCCTGGGAAGTGCAACTCCCCACTCAGGCCAGCCCCTTCCCCCAGGCTGTGACCTCACTAGCCTTTTTGCCTCTCCTCTCCTTTTCTGAAGTGCTGGGATCCTGGAGGCAGAGAACTGAAGAGTATGGGCTGTTTCTTGGGACACAGAGGATGCAAGTGGGGACCACTGAGGGGGTCAGGACACCCCCACGGCCCCGCCAAGCAGTTCTCTGAGCCGCCTGATCCCCTCAGAGGTCGAGTTTGGTCTTTTAGTCCTGAGCCTCTGACTGTCTATATTTGACACCTTACCCTGATTTTTGGGTAAAAAATAGCACATGATTTGGAGCAGTGCTCCCTGACTCCCTGGTGACAGTTGCTTGCCTGTGGTGTGTGCTGCTGCGTTTATGTGCCTGACTTTTGACCTTGCTGGGGATGTCTTCCTCCCCACCCAGGTTTTCCCTCTCTCTGCCCCCACCCCTGCATTGATACTAAGTCCAGGGTCTTGTGCCCCTCAGATGACCAAGTTGTTGGCCATAATATAGAGGCTTCTGCTGAGGACAGAAACCTCAATTCTAGATAGTTATCTGGAGAGGGGGACTGGATCCAGGGCCCTCGGATAGGCTGGACACATGGAGGTGGGCAGTGTGAATGGTGGTCTGAGGCCTCTGACCCTCTGGCCTGGGTTTCCTGCAGGGGGCAGGATTTAATAATCTGAGAAAAGAGGGGAGGACAAAGCCCAGGACAGGCTATGAGGGTGTTTTGGAGGTCACAGTGTGTGTCTGTGTGTGTGTAATTGCATGTGCTTACTCGTGGTGGGGAGGAGTTTGGTGGACCGCGACTACCACCCTCTCTGCTGGGACAGAGGTGAGGGTCAGGGGACTCGGATGCAGAAGTGGGCCACAGCCAGTTTGCCAGATCTAGGCGCATGGCAGCCCCATCCTGGGGCTTGGGACCTATGTGCAATGGGGACAAAGTCCCAGTGACCTACCCACCAGTCTCATCCCACCCTGCTATGGGCTAGGTCCCATGACCTTGGACAGTGGGCCTAGCATCTTGCAAGGTATGTGGAGTAGGTGGCCATTTCTCCCAGGAGCTTGGGGCTGCTGGCCAGATGTCAAGAGGGCAGTCTGACTGCTGCACTATCGACAAAGAACTCTAAGGGTCTGCACTTTTTCTCTGATGCTGTAAAGTTGAGGGCAGTGAGTTAAGTGACCATGTAGGCCCCTCCCAGCTAGAAGCCCCCTTGTGGGAGCCATGGTACTTGGAGGGGTGACACTAAATCAAGGCTGGGACACAAGAGCTGCTGGCTTGGGTGCCCGTAGCGCCTGCTTCTGGAGGAGAGGGACCCTGGCAGGGGCCTCGGGGGAGACAGTGTCCCACTCCAGCTGCTCAGGCCTCAGGCCCAGCCATCTGATAGAGCTGCTGCTACCCTTCATCGCCCCCGCTTGGCTCCAAGTGGTGCCAACCTGTCGCTGCAGGCAGTGAAGCAGGAACACGTCATGGTGCCCCAAATGGTGCTCATTAACCTCCCACCAGGAGCACCCCACCTGGACCCAGACTTGGGCACTCCTGCAGAGCCCTTGTCCTATCTTCTCGGTTCTTTGGAGGAGGGTCAGGCTGGGGATTCCCCTTTCTGCTGAGCCAGCAGAGGTCAGAGGATAATAAGGCCAGGTTCACTGTGGACAGTGTCGGAGGCTGCCACTTACCTGCTCTCCTTGCTTTCTGCAGGGTATTGGGCCCAGGACCTCTGCCCGGGCTTCCTAGTGCCCTGGGGATAAGGGGGGTACCTCAGAGAGCTGAGGTTCAGAAGGGAGATTGAGGTCTGGCCAGGTGGGCAGGGCCATAGGGGCCCCTCAAGAGGAGGGCCTGCCCCTTCTCCATGGGGGTACCGGTGGCCCTTCTGCCATTCTCCTCCACTCTGGCCGCTTCAAGTCCAGGCTATCTGGGTCCTGGGTGCCCCGCTTCCCCCTTCTGCCCCTCTCTCCTCCCCTCCCCCGCCCTGTGTCTCACACCCGCTCCCCCTCCCCATCTGGCCTCCTCCAGCGTCTCCTCCACGCCTCATCCCTCCTCCTCTTCCCCTGTTCTACTCAGCGTGTTCCTTCCTCTCTCCTGCCGTCTGTGTCCACCCTCGTCTTTGTCTGGGATGGGGACTGTCTGTTGGTCTCTCTCTGACCTGGGAACCTGGGTTCATGAGTATGACAATTTCTCCAGCATTGACCTTCCTTTCCTCCTCTAAACTGGCCGTGCTTGTGTGGTCAGGGCTGCAGGAGTCATGGCGTGGATGTGGCAAGGCTGGGTCCCTTTCTGTCTCGCCCCCTAACTCGGAACTAGAAGGGCCCCACTCTGAGCTGTGATCAGCGCGGGCTGGGGAAGGCCTCACCTCAACCTGTCTGGGGGTGGGGGGGCCTCTGGCAGGAGGGGAGCGCAGTGGCTGGCGCAGCCTGCCCTCACTGGGTTAGCCCTTGCCCTCCTATTGGCGCCTCTGACAAGCAGCCTCTCCCCCAGGTGTTCAGCACCTATTCCAACGAGGACTACGATCGTCGCAACGAGGACGTGGATCCCATGGCAGCCTCTGCTGAGTATGAGCTGGAGAAGCGGGTGGAGAGGTTGGAGCTGTTCCCTGTGGAGCTGGAGAAGGGTGAGCTGGGCCACCTGGGCCTCTGCCTTGTGCCAACTTCCGCCCTGGGTGGACCCTCAGGGCTTCCACTGAGATGTTCTGCTTCCTCTAACTGGGCCTCAGTCAGCACCCTACAGACTCAGCCCCCCTCCCACTACCACCCTGTCCCGCGGCGCTCTGTGCTTCTGCAGCCGTCAGGCCCCGCAGGAGCACTGTGCGCTGGGTCCTGGGCTCTGTGGGCCACGCCACGATGGGAGAGCGATGGAGCGGGAGAGGGCAGGCATGGCTGGAATGGTCACGCCTAAGTGCGTCCTTTGCACAGTGAGGGTGCCGGGAAGAGAAGGAGTGGCCACTATAAAAGCATTTAGCAGGAGACCTGACCAGACCTGGGGGATCCCCAGGGAAAGAGACGCTTGAGTTGAACTCTGAAGAGGAGATGAGGGGAGTCTGCGGAAAAGAGGAGAGAGACCTGGTAGATTCGGAGGGTGGGGGAGAAGGCTGTGCATGCAGCCTTACAAGGTGTGAGAAAGATGTTCTAGAGAGACTGTTCCAAGCTGTGCTGTGGGGAAAAGGGTTGTACGTGGTTGGAGAGGGGCCCCTGTAGTGTGGACACAGTGATGGCCGTGTGGGAAGCGGGGTGGACTTGAGGGATTCTTGGAAGGTGGGATTGACAGGATTCGGGGGTTACTTGGCTTCCATAGAGGCTGCAGGGGGAGGGAGGAATCCAGGTGACTCCCAGGCCCCATGAAGGGGGGCAGGCTGGAAAAGCCTATTTGTGGGGGAAGATCTCGTTCAGATGTCAGAGGCCTGTGAGACCGACAGGGGCAGCTGTGGAGAGAGGAGTGGGTCTTGCGGGAGAGAAAAGCAGGTGGTCCTGAGTCACTGAGGCTGTGAGCAGGGATGAGGCTGTTGAGGGAGGGGGAGGATCAGCCCCCTCGCGGCTCTCCCACCGGCCCCCGTGGCCACCACACTCCTCATCAGCACACCCTGCTGCCCATCAGTTCTTTGGACGGGGCAGAGGGCAGACAGTGACCCTAGAGCATCCTAGTTGGCTTGGCAAAGAGGGAGTGGCAGAACCAGATGTGGGACACCCCCTCAGCATGGAGACTGCATCTTGAGGTGAGGCCATGCCCCACTGTGAGGGTTGGGGATGGGTCTCTCACTCTGGCCCCTGCAAAGCCTCAACCCATCCTGTCCCCCTACTGGCTTCTCATCACCCTCTGCTTCACAGACTCCGAGGGCCTGGGCATCAGCATCATTGGCATGGGGGCCGGGGCGGACATGGGCCTTGAGAAGCTGGGCATCTTCGTCAAGACCGTGACTGAGGGCGGTGCGGCCCATCGGGACGGCAGGTACCGCCTCCCCTCCTTTATCAGCCATCATCTGTGGGGTGGGTGGCTGAGTGGGGCACACGGGGCTCAGACACTCGTGGAGACCACTGTGCCTGTTGCTGGTCCACTCTCCAAGGGAGCAGTGAACAGCACACACAGGGCCCCTGGCTTCATGGCACTTGCATGCTGCGTAGGTGTTGTGTTTCGGGCCATGGTGAGGAGAGCGTGGGTGCGGAGGCTCTGTGCCTAGTAGAGTACACATTGAGCTGTCTTTTTCATTTAGGAAATATCGAGCCTGTGACACTGTTGGCTGGTGCCAGGCCCTGGGGGTCAGTGATGAGGGCCTTGCCCTTAAGAAGCATGTAGTGTAGTAAGGCAGATGGACATTCAAGAGGGCACGCAGAAAATGGGAAAATGGACAAAAGTACAGGGTGGCACTGAAGCCTAAGTCAGGAGGGCTTGACCTCTTTGGGTTTCAGGGAAGTCTTCCTGGAGGAAGTGACACTGGAGTTGAGACCTAAAGCATGAGCAGGAGTGGGGTGTGCAAAGTGTCCCAGGCAGGGCACTGAGAGCAGGCAGGTATGGCTGGAGCTAGAGACCACAGGGGATTCAGGTGTCTTAGGAGGTTAGAAGAGCCCGTCGCGGCAGGCTGGGGAGGAGGCTGCTCCTTGCCTATGTGCTTATGTTTGGCCCCTGAGGCTGGAAGGTGTGAGTTCTGTGGGTCAGAGGGCTCAGGAAAGAGCCCCTGGAGTTCTGGGCAGCCCAGTAAGCCCTCTGGGGCCTCCCCACTGTGTGTAAATTGCAGAGGGAGAGTGGGAATGGCTGTAGGGCACCCCCAGGTTGTAAGTTAAAGGTTGATATCAGGGTGCCTTCAGCTCCCTCTAAGCCCAGACCCCTGCATGTGACAGAGGTGACTGTTTGTTCCTGTGAGGACTGGGGTCATGCTACTAGAGGTGGAGTTGCCTCATTCAGGAAGCTTCTGTCTGCTGCAGCCCAGGTGGCATGGCAGGCAGGGGTGGGAGTGAGCAGAAAAAGGAAGGTGACCACCCCTGCTCTTTTACTTACTCCTTCATTTGAACTTCCCAGAGCCTTTCCCATGGTTGCCTGTTGGCCAGTTGGGGAGTGTGTGTGCATGCGAGGGTGTCCCCATGTGGGATGGGTGGTGGGGGCGAACTGTTTACAGTAGACCATTTCCTCCATTTCTGTGTGGGAGCCCTGCGAGGAGGCCTGGCACTCTGAGGGGAGGTGGGAGTGGAGGATGGAGTGTCCCTCCCATGCTTTCGTCCCCCTTGCGGTCAGGCTGGGCCTCGCCCATCTTTCCTTGTGTGGGGAGCAGGGCTTCCAGCGCCACAGCTGGAGCGTACTGGGGACTTCACGAGTGGTGGGGGGACTAACCCTGTGGGACAGTAGCGAACACAGATCTCGGGCATTTGGAAGAAATCTATGGGCTCCGGTCTGTGCAGGATGGGTGTGTAAGAGAGCTGGCTGCATGTCACGTGTGTGCTAGAGGCCCTAGCTGGTGTGCATGGCCATGATGAACTCTGTGGATGTCACGCTGGTCTGTCGAATGGTAGAGGAAGGGACTAGTGTGTGATTGTCTTGGGAAGTGTGCTTGCCACCTTTCCTGGTTCCGGATGCCTGGTTCCGGATGCCCGTGTCGGCTGTGCTTGCCTGGGTCTCACTGCCCACGGGCCTGGCTGATACCTGATCCTCCGGCCTCATGCATCTTATGCAGGTAGACAAAGTACCAGGTTCCTGTGGGGACTGAGCCTTGAGTTTCTGATGGGAAGGGGGCCATGTCTACCCCAGCT
Source organism: Moschus berezovskii (assembly GCF_049115385.1). Classification (NCBI taxonomy): domain Eukaryota; kingdom Metazoa; phylum Chordata; class Mammalia; order Artiodactyla; family Moschidae; genus Moschus; species Moschus berezovskii. Next base: position 48,599,221 of record NC_142479.1, read on the forward strand.
CCAGAGTTCCCCTTGGGATCCGCTAACCAATGTCACCTGCCTCCCCCTCGCCCGTCCCCAGGATCCAGGTGAACGATCTCCTGGTGGAGGTGGATGGAACGAGTCTGGTGGGAGTGACCCAGAGCTTTGCAGCCTCCGTGCTCCGGAATACCAAGGGCCGCGTGCGGTGAGGCCCAGGAGGGTGGGGGCGGTGGGGAGTGGGAGCAGATAGGAGGCTCAGCCCTCATCTGGCCGCTTTGCCCACCTGCCCACACCCAGTTAAGATCCTCTGTGGCCCAACTTACAAAGACGGTTCCACTGTGGAAAGGAATTGCTGTGTGCTTATCCCTTTCCCCGCCTCCCTTCACCTCTCCAGCCCCTGACCACTGCTGGCCACCAGCACTCAGGCTTCAGGCCTGTTGTCCACCGTGCCTCCAGACTGGCCTCTTGGTCATCGTCTGTCCCCCGTCTGTCCTGACTCACTCACTTAAGGATGCCTTCCAGATTGGGGTTTATCCCTCCCTCCCTCTAGCCTGGTATAGTCTGTGAGGACTCCCCTCCTTGGGTCTGCCAACTGAAGAGGTGGGATTAGAGGCTCCCTATGTCCATCTCTGGCATAACGTTCAGGGACCACTCCCTGCCCCCTCCAAAAGGGGCACTGCCCCCAGGAGAGGGTGGTAGAGAGAAACAGGATGTGGGTGGCCATGGAGAGGAGGGGCTGGTGCCTGGAAGTTCCACGATTTCCTTTCCATCCTAATCTCCAGTTGCCATCATCCCGCCCCTTCCTGAAGCTCAAGGACTTGGAGAGTATATAAGACACCCCTCCACAGCTCCAGGCTCAGCTTTGCCAGTCCCCTGCCTCATTTTTTCCCATGTGGTGAGAGAAGAGCTCCTACACTGGCTCCTCCTGACCTCATGTCCCCTACAGCCTAGCCTGAAGTTTGGTTGACGTCTTCCCCATCCGCCAAACTGGCCAGGAGGGCTGATGAGTCTCTGCTACTCCTGGGAAAGAAACCCAATAAGGGCCCTCTGTTCCCCCATTCATTATTAACACTCTGCAGTCTCTGGACTCAGCCCTCTCATTTCACCTCCCCTGGGAGGACTTGGGTATTGAGAGGGGAGTACCAATGGGGAGGATGGTGGCATTTCCAGCTAAGGACAGAGAAAAAGGAGACAATGCTGGTGCCCCTGCAGGTTTATGATTGGCCGGGAGCGGCCCGGTGAGCAGAGTGAGGTGGCCCAGCTAATTCAGCAGACCCTGGAACAGGAGCGATGGCAGCGGGAGATGATGGAGCAGAGATACGCCCAGTACGGCGAGGATGACGAGGAGGTAGGGACTCCGCTTGGCTGGGAGCGTCATCGTCCCCTGGTGGCCTGATGGAGCATTACAGCTGTCCCCTGCCTCTGCCACTTTCCCAGACCTCGTAAAGAACCCCAGAGCACCACTCCTATCCTGGGGGAGCCCCTAATCTGAGAGGAAATGCAGATCCTTCCCTTAAAGAATCTCTAGTCTGATGGAGGAGTCACACCTTCTGTCTTCAGAGAGCCTTCCTGGTCCTACAAAGAAAACATAGTTCCCTCTAAGAGCTGCCACTCTGAGGGGAGCTAGTCTGAGGAAGGAGACACCTCTAGACCTCAGGGGACCTGATGCGTGAGGAGGGGAAAGTAAAGGCTGTTTCTTCAGGGGTCTTAGTCTTTTTGGGGATAACTCCTGCCTTCAGGAGGTTCTCCGGAAGTTGCAAACCACGCCCCTGGTGTGGGCCCCTGGCTGATGGAGGAGATCATGAACCACACCCCTGGGTCCCTCCCAGTCTGCCATGGACCAGCTCCTGCTGGTCTCAGCCCTAGTCTTCAGGGCTGAGGGAGGCTGGCGTGGGCAGGGGACACAGCCGCCCGTTGCCCTTCACAGACGGGAGAGTATGCCACCGATGAGGATGAGGAGCTGAGCCCCACGTTCCCAGGGGGCGAGATGGCCATCGAGGTGTTCGAGCTGGCAGAGAATGAGGACGCCCTGTCCCCTGTGGACATGGAGCCCGAGAAGCTGGTGCACAAGTTCAAGGAGGTGCGCAGCGGGGTCCCTGGGCCGGTGGAGGGCGAGGGCAGGCTAGTACTCAGTGCTGCAGCACTGCCTGCCCCACCAGAGCTGAGGGTCTGTGCCCTTGCCCCCACAGCTCCAGATTAAGCACGCTGTGACTGAGGCAGAGATCCAGCAGCTGAAGAGAAAGGTGAGCGTGGCGGGAAGTGGGAGAGGCTGAGGGCGTGGGCTGGGGGGACAGTCTTCCACCCTCACAGCTGCACATGGTGACCCTTATCCACCACCCACAGGCGCATGGAAAACAAGCTGCTCTGAAGTGAGGGAGGGCAGTGTTGAGAGCTCAAGCTCTAGACCGTCTCTCCACCACTCACTTGCTGCTCCAGGCCTCATTCTCCATAAAATGGTTTGATAATAGTGCCAGGACCATAGGACCATTGTGAGGATAAAATAGAGTAATACATGTAAGGTCTTTAGTACAGTCCTGACACATAATAGTTGCTTAATAAAAAGTTGGGCTATTAGCTGTCAGCCCTCTAATAGCTGAACGTGGATGTCTTCACGTTCACGCAGTCCCACACATGTCCTCTACATACAAGCCTAGCATTTAGCCTAGCCTAAATGCAAACCCCAGAGATCCAAACACCAGCCCAGATCTCAGGTACACGGTACCCACAGACCCAGACACCTAGAGACACCCACTCTGCTTAGACATAACATGAGGACAGTGGACCCATGCTTCACAAGCAAGACTTGTGTCCGTCTGCTTACGTGTCTGTCTACTGTGAGATATAGGACGTTTCATGGAACATGCACATTCTCACAGAGATGTCACATACAGACACCCGCACAAGCATCCTGGGTGCCAGCACCTTTACAGGCATAGATACACAGACTTCTGAAACACAGTCTGTCCTGGGCCCCTACTGGGCCTGGATATTAGCAGTCCCAATGCCCATGGGGCTTCCAGTGTGGCAGGGAGAGGCAGAGGCGCACAGGGGTCTTGCAGACATTGTGTGCCCAGGTACACACAGGTGCATTCCCATATGTGGGCTTAGACCAACGCCTGGAGACAGGAGAGTGCGAAGCTGAGCCCCAGAGGGAAGTCAGGGTTTAGGTGACTGAGGCAGAGGAAGGGCATTCCTGGTAGGGAGACAAACGTGAGCTTGGAGGCTGGCTTTGGAAAGAGACCTGCGGGATATGGCAGCCGTTTCCGGGGTGGGGAGTGGAAGGTAGAACTGGATTGCCAGGATGGGCTGTAGCAGTATCCTGACTCCCCACTGAGGACTCCGGCCTGGATCCTGTGGCCATATGAGAAGGAAGGTCACTATCCCCAAAGTGGGGGGCATGAGGGTGAGCAGGACTTGGAGACTGGTGAACCAGCTAAAGGCCCAAGTGGTGCCCTGGCAGGTATGGGCAGGGCTACCCAGGGCACAGGCAGATGGGATGTATAGGAAGGACGGATTTGAGTTGCATTTCCCAGGTGGAGGTGACCGTTCATGTTCTTAGAGTAGGTGCAGAGCATGAAGGGGAGGAACAAGTCAAAGGTCTTTTAATTTATAAACACCTTTGGGCTTCCCTGGTGGCTTAGATGGTAAAAGAATCTGCCTGCAGTGTGGGAGACCTGGGTTCAATCCCTGGGTTGGGAAGATCCCCTGGAGAAGGGAATGGCTACCACTCTAGTATTCTTGCCTGAGGCTACAGGCAGGCGTAACCTGGCAGGCTACAGTCCATGGGGTCGCAGAGAGTCAGACACGACTGAGCAGCTTTCACTTTCTTTCTAAGTGTGTGGCACCATCAATTCATGTGATGGGCAAAAGCAGACTTGATCCTTGCCCTGTGTGGCTTAGAGTTTGCACACCAACATTTGTACATAGAAGCTGACACAGGCTTTATAGGAGAGGACAGAGTCGCTGAACTAGAGCTGGTGGAACCTGATGAAGCTGGAATGTGGGCGGGGGGCTGTGCTGTCAGAGAGAATCGCAGAAGACTTCTGAGGAAGCGATATACTGAGCTCAGCTGAAGGCTGAGCTAGTGGGAATAGAGGCAGTGGGAGGGTAGATGGGAACATTCCAGGCACAGGGAATAGTGAGACGAAGCCCTGCAGCAAGAGGGAATGTAGCAGGTCCAGGGATGTGCAGGAAGGCCTGTGTGGCTGGGACGCAGAGGGCAAGGGGTGTTTGTAGCCAGCAAGGTTGGAGAGTCAGTCAGGGGCTTGAAGCTCAGCACTGGGGTGGCAGTGAGATGATGGCACCTTTGGAGAGAGGTGGGCTAGTCAGAAAAGGAGGAATAAGTTTGTGTGGGTGGGGCCAAGTTTGGGGCATGGTGCCTCTGAGGAGCCCGAAGTAAAGTTGGGCTGGAGATTTGGGGCTCAGTGCACAGAGGTGGTGAAGAAAGTGAGTACAGAGGGAACAGAGGCCCTGTGACTGGGCTGTGGAGCTAGGAGCTCTGCACTGGGGTGGCAGGGGCACTGGGCGAGCAGCCAGGACATTTAGGAAGCCCCAGAAGCCAGGGCTACAGAGAGGAACAGAGGGCAATGGTGCCCTGTTCTCACCCATATACCATCACACTGTGTAGCCTCTGTGAGCTTGGAAAGGCAGGAATCAGTCCCACTTTACAGATGGGAGGAGTACAGCTTAAGACAGAAGTGGCCTTACTCCAAGTCACGGAGACAGTGATGAACCCGGGCGGCCTACCTGCTGGGAGTGTAGCACGTGTTAGGGCTCCTGGCTGGGACAGATGGGGTCCTCCCTCCCTCCCTCTCCGGTTTCGGTTCTCAGACCCAGCCAAGGAGAGGCAGCTGTTGGGGGGCAGTGGGCTCCATATCTGCAGGAATCATCCAGAGACTGTCATCCCCACCAACCCAGGGCTGTTCCTTCCTCTCAGCTGCAGAGCCTGGAGCAGGAGAAGGGGCGGTGGCGGGTGGAGAAGGCCCAGCTGGAGCAGAGCGTGGAGGAGAACAAGGAACGCATGGAAAAACTGGAGGGCTACTGGGGTGAGGCCCAGAGCCTGTGCCAGGCTGTGGACGAGCACCTGCGGGAGACCCAGGCCCAGTACCAGGCCTTGGAGCGCAAATACAGCAAGGCCAAGCGCCTCATCAAAGACTACCAGCAGAAGTACGTGTGGGGGCTGGGAGCCCTGGACCTCAGGAGAATGGAGAGGCCTGTGGTGGCCTTCCCTCCCCACCCTAGCCAAGTAGGGGGGCCAGGAGCACAGAAGTTGGAGGGTCCTATTGTGGGGGGGGTGCCTGGGTTCATAATGACTGGGTGCCAGAGCCAACAAGCCAGGCCCCAGAGGCTTTGGGAAGGCTGGGGATCTCCAGACCTGAGAACAAGGAGTGAGCAAGAGCTGCCCAGGTGAAGCCAAGGACGGGGCTGAAGACCCTGAGACTCTGAATGGAAGCCAGACCACACACCCTTATCCACTGTCTGTCTCCCGCTGATCCCCAGGGAGATTGAGTTTCTGAAAAAGGAGACAGCACAGCGCCGGGTTCTGGAGGAGTCAGAGCTGGCAAGGAAGGAGGAGATGGACAAGCTCCTGGACAAGGTAGGCCCGGGATGTCCCAGGGACAGGAGGGAGCAGCAGGTCAGTCACCCTGTGGATCCTGGAGGGAGAGGAGTCGTGGCTGGGAGCTCAAGGTCGTGTCCACAGCACGGGGGACAGGTGGGGCAGGGCCCAAGTCCAGTGCTCAGTCCTGACGCCATCTCCCCCTTTTTTTCAGATCTCAGAACTGGAAGGAAACCTGCAAACACTGAGGAATTCCAATTCTACTTAACAGGAATCATTCCTTAACCGGACAATAATTAATCCCCTCCCACTGTCCTCCCTCCCCTGTCCTCAATACTTGACCCCGCCCCCTATCAGCCTGGGGACAGGTGCCCCGACTCCCCTACGCCTCCACCCCACCTCACCCAGCTTCAGGGACCAGAGGGCCCACATCATATAGGCCCCTTAAGGTGGCCCAGGCAGACAGGTGGCTGGAAGGATGGCCTCCTTGCCCATGGGGCTGAGGCACAGAGGCCGTGGAATGCCAAGGGCTGGCCTGGGTGGTGGATGGACACAAGGGCCTGCAGACCAAACTGCCAGACTTTACAACCTCCAGCCTTTGTCTTTGGACTGGAACGGGGCTGGGGGCTCTCCCAGCATCTCACCACCTGGAGGCTGCCTCCTGATCATGGAGCTCCTAGGTGGTCCCTGGGCCTCTTGACTTGAGATTCTACCGTCTTGGCCCTTCCCTCCTCCCCTATCATTGTGCTGTTCTGTTGCATTCTTATCCTCCTGCTGGGAAGGGTTGTCTCCACACCTCCTCCCATCCTTGTCCACCCTCCCAGGAGGGATAGAGTCCACTCAGAGCCTGGAGGCTGGGCCTGACCCTGCACTGATTTCTCATGTATCCTTCATGAAAAGGGGAGAGTACAGGACATGTGGTGTCCAGCTCCCCTTTCTCCTGGGGCAGCAGCCCTCAATTTCTCCTTGTGCCTCCCTTCCCCCAGGTGCCAAATAGCCATAACCTCCTCCTGGAACCGTTCTGCGGCCTCTTTGGGGTCCAGGTGTCCTGGCCAAGCCTGGCAATGCAAGGGAGGTCAGTTAAGAGGGCCTGGTTTTAGGCAAGGGGAACATTTCTTACTGGAGAGCCAAGTCCCGTCCTGCCCTGTGCAGGGCCACACCTGGAAGCCTTGTACTAACATCACAGAGATTCAGCTTCACCCTACCCACACCTACAGTTTTCCAGTGTTTTGACTGGAGGGCAAAATTTTACTACTTTTCTTCTTTTTGGAGACCAGGGCTGCGCTGCTGGCAGCCTGCTTTCTAAGTGAAATTGACTCTGTTTCCCCACTTTAACCCCAAATCGGGGCTTGGACCAAGGGAGGTGAGACCCCTACCCCAGGTCCCCTCCCCTTTCAGAAACCATCTCATTTTTGCCTCTTCCTCATGCCCCTGCCTCAGCCTGGGTTTTTGTTCTTTTTTAAAAAAACAACCCCTGTACCATCCGTTTTGGCTTCCCCTCGTCCCCTGTAAATAGGCCATGCCATCGATCAGTATTTCTCAGCAATCTCTTCCTGCCCCCCAAGATGTGCGCCTACCCCCTGAAAGAGCTGGCTGTCTCAGTGCCTGGGCCCGTGCAATTCACCTCCTCGGCCTCAGCAGACGGAGGGGGCGGGGCCAGGGGCGGGGCTGTTGGGGGGCTTCCGGTTTCTCCAGCCGAGGGCCACCTTAGCTCCGCCTTTTGCAGGACTGCGTCTCTGTATATAATATATATATGTATGTATTGTTCCCGGTTTTGTACGGATCATGCCCTCTGTCAGGTCACCCCCATAAAAGCAGTCCCCAGAGCTTTGCCGCCTGTTTTACTTGATTCGCGGGAGGGGGTGAGGGATGCCAGCCTGAGGTGGTCTGCCAGTGCTACCTCTGACCCTGAGGAGCTTTATGAAAACCCTTGTTCTTGCAAACTCCATTTGCTACCCCGACTCCCAGACCTTCTGGGCAGGGCTAGGATTTCTAGGGCGTTCCTTAGGCTCATCACTTTCAGCTCTTTCTTATAAGGCCTCCAGTGGAATTCAGAGGATGGGTTAGTTACTATAATGGAGATACCCAGCCCCTACTCTCCCACTAGGCACCCTGTAGAAGGTACAGGAAAGATTAAAGGTGGAGGTGGTAGCTGGGAATGGAAAATGATATGTCAGCAGTTTTGTGCCCAGGGTCCTAGAGAATCCTTCTGCGGGTGGCCAGAGAGAACTTAAAGTAGTCCTAGCCGTCTATCCTGCCAGCAGCTCTGATTGCTAACTCACCAGTTCTAATACCAGTGGGTCCGGGAGTCCAGATGCCAGGGTTCCGAAGACAAGTCCCAAAGAGAGATGAGAGCTGGGGGACCACCCCCAACACCAGCCTTTCCTTGCTTTGGGAAGCTGTGTGCCATATGTGAAAAAACCACAAGGCACTTGTGTTGAGTGACCTGGCCCCCAAAAAGATTCTCACAGACCTCTCTGCCCTGCAGAATGGAAGTCCCAAAGTTAGGACCCTTCAGGATCACCTCGGTGGGCCCCTGATAGACCTGAGATGAGTGACCTCAACCAGAACTCCCGGCTGTAGTCCGTTCCAGTGTTGGCCACTCCCTCTGGATGACTCTGTCACACAAGTCCCCATGTCAAGCCAAATTCTGGCTTCTGATAGCCTCCCTTCAAAAGTCCTAGTTCTACACCTCAGGGCCATAGAGAACCAGTCCAGTTTTGCCACTGGAGAATCACCTGGCAACCTGGAGATGGTGGTCATGCATCTTCATGAGAGCCACCTTCTCTTACAAGTGGATCTTCCTTGGAACACTTCAGGGGAGACAATTTCGGGTGGCTGAATTCCAGGATCAGAAACCACCAAACCACAAGGTCACTGGTCATATCTCCCGACTTACAGGTGACTTAGGCCCTGCTCAGGCAACCCACCCAAGTTCCCAGAAGTGAAGTGGCTGGACCTCCCTGGGTGTTGAGGCAGACATGGGAGTTGTGAGGAAGGCTTCTGTTGATCTGATCAGAGTTGAGCATCCAGGGCGGGGTCCCATGCCTGTCTGTCCTGTGTATTAGGTGAGGGGCTTGCACACTGTACATTCCAAAAGGTGGAACCCTTTCAGAAAGTAGTGCCCCCAAATCTAAGTATAGTGTGTGGCTGGGGATGGTGGATATACCTTTGCAAGGTTTTTCAGACCTGAGATATGACTCACCTGTGAGACATGTCAAGTGGCTATGGGCAAGGCTATGTGAGGTATTACCCTAGTCCAGCCCTGCCCCCTTCCCAGTTCCTAAGAGCTTGAACAGGTTTGCCACAGCCCAACACTTGCCACAGAGGAGGGAAATCAGATGAGGGGGATTTCATCTGGGGGTCCTGTGGCCTATAGGAACAGGGGGTCTTATGGCCTATAGGCACCCTCCCACAGAACCTGCACCAGCCCTGACTACATACCCATCATCTCCCCATTCCCTATGGGGGCGATATAATCAACCCCCCACTCCAGCCTACCACCCAGACCTCACCAAATGGCTGGGAATCATGTTCTCTTTAAAGACCCCAGACAGCCCCAGTAGGACCTCCCCAGATCTCCACAATCTAGCCAGCAACCCACAGCTGCCAGCAGATTCTTAAGACACTCAGAGATACCCAAACTCCCATAGATCTCCTTGGATCTTACCCCTAAAATTTATCATCCTCACCTATAGTCCCAAGACCATCTGGGCCCAACATGCCACCTCCCACAGCTCCTCAGAGACCTGGGACTGCAGCGATTCTGGCAGACCATCGGGCAACTCTACCCCTCCAGACTGAGGAACAGAGGTGTGCAACCTCTCCCCTGAGCTCTGGACCCACTTGTCCGACCTTACCACCTGCTCTTTAACAAACAAAGGGGGCAATAGAAACACCCACCTCATGGGTTTATCATGAGGGTGATGTTGATAATCTGAGAAAAGTGCTCAGTACAGTGCCTAGAGCATGCATGTGTGTGTGTACACACACACACCCGGCCAAGCAGTCTCAGTACAGTAGCTAGTTGATTTTTGTCTCCCCTGGCTGGCCTACCACCACCTCCAGCTCACCAGGTCCAAGTCTGATCTCATCCACTCCCATCCCCCTCTATGTCCAGGGCCTCAAGCCAAGACCTGCGATCATCTAGACCCACCTTCTCCCTCAGTGGCCAGCCAGTCCCCAAACCCTGTCAGTTTCTTCAGTTCTATATCCTTAATAGTTCTCATCGTGATCTTTGATCTTCGTGCCCACCACCATCAACTCAACAGCTTCATGAGGTGTGCCACAGCCTTCAGGCTGCCTTGTGTTCTTCCTAAAATGAAGATCGGAGCCCCTTGCTCCTCTTACTTTTCCCACTATGGCTGGTAGGATAAGGTGCAGTCTCCCCACCCCATGCATCCTTCGTCTTCCTCCCCTTTCCTCCCTGCCCACCCCCAGCCACTGGCGCTTCTGCCCTAGCCTGGCCTGCAGAAGTAGCCAACGCGTCACCTCCTCAGCAGTCCTTCTTCCACACACAGCCCCTGCGCCACCTCCTCAGCCACCCACAGACAAGGAGGGGCTCCCTGGGTGGGCTCGCCCCACCCTGAAGTGTCCTCTGTGAACCCAGGCTCACGGCCCGCTCTCCTGAGGGCCTCTCTGCTCGTCTGTCCCCCTGACAGTGCTGTGAGCCACGATGGCCAGGGCCAGGTCGATTCTGCTCCTCACGGTCCCCTCCCGCTTCAGCGCGCCTAGTTGCTCTGTGGTCGGCCGTTGAATGGATCAGGAGCCCTCACAGGCCTGGCAAGGAGTCAGAAGCCCCGGGCGTCCTGGGATGGGCCGCCTCTCTGGCCGCTCACACCCGCCCGACTCCCCCTGGCCGCGGAGTATCGGCAATTAGAACCCCGTCACCGGGGCCGCCTCCTGGCCCCTGCTCGCGCTGCCTCCGCCCCTCCCTTCCACTCTCCCTCCCTCCACCCGTTCTTTGTCTCCCGCCTCGCCGCCACGCGCCCCCCGCGTTGCCTCTTCCCTGGGGACCCCCGCGGATCCCCGCAGAAGCGACGCTACGAGTATCTGCCTGCCGGGCGGGGGACCCCCGCGTCCAGCCGGGCCCTGCAGGGCGGGAGGCGATTCCTCTCCTTCTCTCTCTCCCTCCCCCACCTCCACTCTCTCTCTCTCTCAGACACACACACACACACACACACACACACACACACACGCACGCACACACGTACGGAGCATCCTCCCCGTCAGGTCTCCTGGTCCTGCCCCGCCCGCCTCGCCTCCTGCTTCCTGCAAACCTCTCTCCGAAATACCCACGCCGCCACGTTTCCTCCGGTTCCAGGACCCCCTTCGCTGACCGCTACCCCTATTCCTGGGATGGAGCGGATGGAGCCAGCCCGGAGCCCCCCGCGGCCGGGGTGACGGTCCCCCACCCCCCTGCCTCTCTCCACCTGGTCCCCGCCCCAAGCACCATGGGCCTGAGGGGTTTCCGAGGCGGCAGATGCTGAAGATGACAGATGCTAGAGGTAAGGGATTGGGACCCCAAGATCCTTAACGTGGACGAGGACGCGGGGTCACTCGGGCTCGTGGTGGGAACCCTAGTGGGGTTGGATGGGGCCAAGAGACAAGGACCTTTCTTCCCTCATCCCTAGGGGGGCTGCGGCGAGGTAGGGTGCTGGGCTGCCAGGGGAGCGGGTGGAGATAGGATCTGTGTCCCTAATCCTCTCCCTCAGCCCGCTGCCTGGAGAAATTAATTTAAAAAAACAAACTGGTGTTGGGGGAGGGGTGAAGCTTAACTCCTTCTTGCCTGGTGAGGAGTTGGACTGATGGATTGAACAGAAGTAGCCACTTGGCTCTGATTGGGGCATAAGGTCCCTGGGATGCAGAAGATGCCCTGTTCTCCATCACACCCCATCTCCAGTGGTGCTTGTGAGGGGACAGATGGACTCTTGCCAGATGCCCCCAGCCTGGGCCTTGTGGGAGGGGGTCACCACTTTCTCTAGCTCTACACTGCCACCTGAGCCCTAGCCTCCTCTCCCAAACACCCCTCTTCAGGCTTTTCCAGTTGCACTTCTCTCTTGGGTTCCTTCTCCTCTTCCAGAGCCCCTTTCCTCCTCCCTGCTCCACTGGGGGTTGCCCCTCCCCTGGCAGCTTTCTGCACCCCTCCCCAGGGCCTCACTCAGGGCTGCTGGAGCCCGTCTCTCCTGCTTCCCCTACCCCTGCCGCCGCCGCCGCTGCTGCTCCCTGGCTCATTTCTTTCTTGCTCTTTCTTCCTCCTCCCTGCAGCTCTGTGGGCGAACACTCCACCAACCTGTCCGTCTCTGTCCTACACTCCATTCCCTCTTCAGGACTTGTGGACACTTTATTTCTCCTTCTCCTTCCTCTGGGTCCCAGGGAAGTCAGAGTTCACCTGCCTCCCTTTCTCCTAGGGAAGGGATAAATGCTACTGGTGTTCTTCCTCTGGGAACTGGGAAGTTTGGGAAGGAAGGAGTGGCCTGCAAGAGTTAGAGCCCACAGTGTGTCCAGAGAACAAGTTCATCTCCACTTTGTAGTGCTTACCTGGTTTGAATGTAAGTGAGTATGGTGTGTGTGTGTAGGAGTATAGACTTGCAGGAGTGTAAATGGGGGGTTCTCTAATTTTGCAAGGTTCAGTTTTGAAAGGTGGTGTAGGAGGGGCCTGGAGACATCCTTATGTCATGCTTCCCAGAGTTCCCCATGGGACAGAACAAGGAAGGTCTCCCATACACACCTCAGGGATTTATTTGTTAAAGAAAGCAGTTTGTGCTGAATCAGAATGTATTGGGTGCTGGTGTGAGTTGGAAGCCCCAGCTCACCCCAGAGGGTATCTAAAAGAGTGTGGCGTCCACAATAGGGTCTCATTCCTAGACTGGGATCTTGAATAAAGAGCACTTGGGCTTTGCATTGGCTTCCTAGGTGACAGTAGTGGTAAAGAACCTACCTGCCAATGCAGGAGACATAAGAGACATGGGTTTGACCCCTGGGTCGGGCAGATCCCCTGGAGGAGGGCATGGCAACCCACTCCAGTATTCTTGCCTGGAGAATCCCATGGAGAGGAGCCTGGCAGGCTACAGTCCTTAGGGTTGCAAAGAGTCAGCTATGACTGAAGTGACTGAGCACACACACGCAGGCTTTCCACTCTCAAGTTGTCTAAAAGAAGCAGCAGCACTGCTGCCCTCAGGAAGCCTCCATTCTGATGGGAGAGGCAGTTTTTCTCTTCAGAGAGTCCCCGCTGATGGGAATACTGGCCCCTCTCCTCAGGAGCTCCTGTCTGATGTGGGGGAGATGTGACCTAGTTAGGGAATCAATGAAGTATGAAAAATTACTCATTTCCTAGTGGCAGGGAAGGGTGGATTTAGAAATTATATAAACGAATGAGGGGAGTAATGGCTCTCTAGGACAGCTTTCTGGTGGAGGTGGCAGCTGGGTCCTGGTCAGATGAGATTTTGCGACTGAATGAGGGAGTCTGGTTCCTTCTTTGGTGCAGCCTCCTTTCCCATCTGCCTTGAGGACAGGAAGAGGAGGTCTAGAACTTCTTTGTTACTAGCACCCAGAATTCAAAAATGGAAGAGAGTTCTTGGAGACTCCATATCCCTGGCCCCTTCTTACACCTCACTTCCTGCTGGTAGCCCCAGTGTCCGCGGAGCCTGGGGTGGACACCATTTTGACGTACCCAGTTTTAGTGAGTATGGGTCAGTTCCCCTACTCTGCCCATCCTGTGCCTTCTCCCAGCAGTGTTCCTTCCTTATAAGTAGGCTTCAAGGCTGCAGATCACCACCCAGGATAGAGCTGAGGGGATCAAGGTTGCGTTCGGCCTCTTACCTCTTGCATCTCAGTTTTCCCATCTGTAAAGTGGGGATACTAAGAATCCCAAGCCTGGCCAGCACGCAGTGAGATGATATCTATGTGATAACAGAAGAGGAGAGTTGGAAAAGAACTCAGCAGGCATGTGTTCTAGCTTTCCTAAATGTGTCAAATGTATGCTCCAATCCAGGGCTCTGCCCTTCTCATGGGGACTTGAGAGTTAGAAATAATTGGAGATCATGTCCCAGCCATGTAGTGTGCTCCTGACCCTGAGCTTCTTCCTTCTCCCCTCATCTGCTATCCATACCTGCCTCTCCAACACCCAGGCCTTGGTTTAGGGAATCCTACATCTGCTAGGAAGCCTGCCCAAACTGTTTCAACTACATGTATCCTGCTTCCCCACCTGCCCTTCCTTTCCTACATCCTATAAACAAAACAAAACCCCTATCCACCCAACTTCTTGCCAGAACATGCATGATGCATCATAGCGATTTGGCCATCCACTGTTCTGCTGTGGGTACTCTTTATACCCTTCTGCGTCTGTGAGTCTGTCGAGAACTGTGAGAACTGTGAGTTTGGTAAGAACAGAGGCCCTGCTGATGATGCCAGCTTCCTGAACAGCTCATGTTCAGGAAGACAGGTGGTGACTGCACCAGTGATGACAGTGCAGGGAGACAGGACTGGGTGATGGGTGGGACGATGGCTGAGTGGATGGTATAAACTGATGGATGTAGAAATGGGTAGACGGTTGAATAGGGTGGATGGTGGATGACCGGCGGAATGAATGGGTGAATAGGCAAGTGGATGCACAGATAAGTAGGGAGGGAGGTAGATGAGCAGATGGAAGAACCTGGGTTCTGGTTCTGATTTTGCCACAACTTATTATGTGATCTTAGGTCAATCATTCTTCCATCTGTTTCTTTATTTGTAAAAGGAGAGGATTGGATTTAATAGTCTTCAAGATTTCTCCCAGATTTGATGTCGGACAGTTTATGATAATTAAATGTTTTAAGAAAATGCTAATGATGGAAAGGCCCAGGATGGTGAAGGGGAGATGTTCGGTGACCTGTGTGGAGGCAAATCAGCTCAGACTGGGGCCACGGGAGAGCCTGTTGTCTGCACCTTGGACTTGCTCTGTCTCCTGCCCAAGCCCAGAATCTGGGGTATGGTTCAGATGGTTTCTCTTCAAGGGGCTGGAGGAAGAGTTGTAAAGGAAGGTGAGGGACTAGAAGGCCAGGAACAGGTAGCCATTGGCAGCTCCCTTACCTCCACCAACCGTGGTCTATTTCCTTCTTATCCATGGTTCTTTTTCCTCTCTCTCTTATCCTCCCAGCTCTCTCGAGTCATGGCTTCTTCAAAACTCCGAGAACCTGTGGATGAGGTTTTTGGTAAGTACTGTTTGACTCTATCTCTAGCCAAGGCTAAGAGGTTTTGAGGGAGGGGCAGTCCTGGGGACTTCAGCGTATGTGTATTTTGGCCTTAAAGTCTGAGTCTTTGTCACCACTATCTGAGTAGATATCCAGTTACAACAACAATAATGGTAATAAGGGTCCCCGTTTATTAAGTGCTTGTCTCATGCCAGGGACTAGGCTAGCGCCGCCATTTCACATGCCCGCTATCCCATTTGTTATTCAATCACTACCTCCTGTCCGACACTTTGTAACCCCATGAACTGCAGTACACCAGGCTTTCCTGTCCTTTACTATCTCCCTGAGTTTGTTCAGATTCATGTTCATTAAGTTGGTGATACAATCTAACCATCTCATCCTCTGCCACCTGCTTCTCATTTTGCCTTACATCTTTCCCAGCATCAGGGTCTTTTCCAATGAGTCAGCTCGTCACATCAGGTGTCCAAAGTATTGTAGCTTCAGCTTCAGCATCAGCCCTTCAAATAAATATTCAGGGTTGATTTCCTTTAGGATTGACTAGTTTGATCTCCTTGCAGTCCAAGGGACTCTCAAAAGTCTTCTCCAATATCACAATTCAAAAGCATCAGTTCTTTGGCACTCAGCCTTCTTTATGGTCCAGCTCTCACATCTGTACATGACTACTGGATAAGCCATAGCTTTGGCTATGCAGATCTTTGTAGGCAAAGTGGTATCTCTGCTTTTTAATATGCTGTCTAGTTTTGTCAAAGCTTTCCTTCCAAGAAGCAAGTATCTTTTAATTTCATGGCTGCAGTCATTGTCTGCAATGATTTTGGAGCCCAAGAAAATAAAATCTGTCACTGTTTCCACTTTTTCTCCTTTTATTTGCCATGAAGTGATAGGACCAGGTGCCATGATCTTAGTTTTTTCAATGTTGAGTTTCAAGCCAGCTTTTTCACTCTCTTCTTTCACCCTCACCGAGAGACTCTTTAGTTCCTCTTGACTTTCTGCCATCAGAGTGGTAACATCTGCATATCTGAGGTTGTTGATATATTTCTCCGCAATCTTGACTCCAGCTTGTGATTCATCCAGCCTGGATTTCACATGATGTACTCTGCACAGAAGTTAAACAAGCAGGGTGATAATATACAGTTTTGTCGTACTCCTTTCCTAATTTTGAACCAGTTGGTTGTTTCATGTCTGGTTCTAACTGTTGTTTCTTGACCCACATACAGGTTTCTCAGGAGGCAGGTGAGGTGGTCTGATATTCCCATCTCTTTAAGAATTTTTCACAGTTTGTTGTGATCCACACAAAGGCTTTAGTCTAGTCAGTGAAGCCAAAGTAGATGTTTTTCTGGAATTCCCTTGCTTTCTTCATGATCCAAAGAAAGTTGGTAATTTGACCTCTGGTTCCTCTGCCTTTTCTAAACCCAGCTTGTACATCTGAAAGTTCTTAGTTCATGTAGTACTGAAGGATTTTTAGTATAACCTTGCTAGCATGTGAATTGAGCACAATTTTACTGTAGTTTGAACATTCTTTGGCATTGTGCTTCTTTGGGCTTAGAATGAAAACACCTTTTCCAGACCTGTGACCACTGCTGAGTTTTCCAAATTTGCTGACATATTGAGTGCAGCACTTTAATAGCATCATCTGTAGGATTTTAAACAGCTCAGCTGGCATTCCATCACTTCCACTAGCTTTGTTCATAGTAATGCTTCCTAAGGCCCATTTAACTTCACACTCCAGGATGTCTGGCTCTATGTGAATGACCACACCATTGTGGTTATCTAGGTCATTAAGACCTTTTTTTGTGTAGTTCTTCAGTGTGTTCTTGCCACCTCTTCTTAATCTCTTCTGCTTCTGTTAGGTCCATACCATTTCTGGACCATGTTTTGTCAGAACTCTTCATGATTACCTGTCCATCTTGGGTAGCCCTGCATGGCATGGCTCATAGCATCACTGAGTTACACAAGCCCGTTTGTCATGATAAGGCTGTGATCCATGAAGGGGGTGTATCACTTTAACCCCACAATAATCCTAAGAAGTATACCCATAGAGCAGACATTGAGCCTAGGACACAGAGCGCTGCAGTGACTGGCTTTAAAGATCACATGGCAGTTTAGTGGCAGAGCTGGGACAAGAACTCCAGACTGCCCAACTCCCTGCTGGCAGTCACTGTGCTGTATACCAGGATCCCCCAGCACAGGCAACACAGGTTACCTCTGAGTCCCATAAATAGGGACCTCATCTACATGATGTGCAGGAAAATAAAAAATGCATAACGCACTTAGCATCTACACTCCCAAGGCACCCAGGATCGACCCCCTCTGTTCTGAGATGCGTGGACTCCCCCACACACACCCTATGATTTGCCTCCTGCAGTCTTTTTATTGTGTGGATTAGAGATAGACCACTGGGGGGACTGAGTTCCCAGCATGCACCAGGGTGGACAGGCCGTTTCCCAGGTGGATTCAGTGGAGGAGTCAGTGAGCAAAAGAAGGTGGAGGAACGTGGTGGGAGAGGTGGAAGCAGAAAGCTCTATCATGTATGCATCCATCAGGGCTCTCAAGCCGGGAAAGGCTTCTAGGTGTGGAATGCCATAGGGCCTCCAGCGTCTCCTCCCCCGCCTCTCCTCATCTCTACCTTTCTTGGCTTTCCTTCTCCTCCATCCCTGCTCAACTGACTCTCCCCTGCGGATGCCTGGCAATGCCTGGAACTGCTGCCTCCCGGCTTCTGAGGAACTGCTTCCCGCCCCAGCCTCCCTGGGGCCTGTGCGTGAAAGCTTTGCCTTGGGGACTCCCCTAGCCTCAAACAGTCTCTGGGCCTCAGACTCTGAATCTGTCCATCCTCACCCAGGTCCAGCCTGACTCACGACCCGTCACAGGTGAACTCCCCCTTCCTTAGGATTTTCAGCCACCAACCCCAGCCCAACCCTTCCTGTTTTCCTTCTCCCCAACCTGCTGAGGTAGCTGCCAGCCTGGCCAGCTTCCTGAAGAGAAAGGTGATGAAATATTTACGACTTCCTACAGCCCAGGGCTGGCTAACTCCCAGGGGGAGAGGGAGAGGGAGAGAGAGATGGAAGGAGGGATGGAAGGAGGTGAGAGGGGCCTGGTAGATCAAGGCACCAGGAGAGAAGCTGGCCCCATCTTGCCTCGGAAATCCTCAAGCCCCTTAGGAGTGCCTTTGCTCCCTAGACCCTCCACAGTAAGATGACCATGATTTGACGTGGCCCAGATTCAGGTACAGAGGGCCGTTCTACTTGGCCCAGGGCAGCTGGACACTAGCTAACGCTGGACTGGTTGAGGATGCTCATCAGCTGCCTACCAGCCATCCTGCCTACTGTCTTTCGCTCCCTCTGCACTCTGGGCCAAACTTTGCTCTCTGAGGAGAGTAAGTGCCTGTAAACTAAGGGATTGAATTCACAAGTCTCTCCATCTCTGCCTCAGAGGAGGTAGGGAGGGCTTGGTAATTACTCGCTGAGCCTTTGGAGCCAGGCTGCCTATAACCCTGGCTTGCTCTTCACCAGCCCTATCAGTTCAGTTCAGTTACTCAGTCATGTCCAACTTTTTGTGACCCCATGGACTGCAGCATGCCAGGCTTCCCTGACCTTCACCAACTCCCGGAGCCTGCTCAAACTCATGTCCATCGAGTCAGTGATGCCATCTAGCCATCTCATCCTCTGTCGTCCCCTTTTCCTCCTTCCTTCAATCTTTCCCTGCATCAGGATCTTTTCAAATGAGTCAGTTCTTCGCATCAGGTGGCCAAAGTATTGGAGCTTCAGCTTCAGCATCAGTCCTTCCAACGAATATTCAGGATTGATTTCCTTTAGGATAGACTGGTTAGATCTCCTTGTATTCCAAGGGACTCTCAAGAGTCTTCTGCAATACCACAGTTCAAAAGCATCAATTCCTCGGCACTCAGCTTTCTTTATGGTCCAACTCTAACATCCATACATGACTACTGGAAAAATCATAGCTTTGACTAGATGGACCTTTGTCAGCAAAGTAATGTCTCTCCTTTTTAATAAGCTGTCTAGATTTGTCATAGCTTTTCCAGCCCTATACCCTCAGGCAGATTAAGGCTGCCCTGAGAATTCCTGGAGTCTCCTTGGGTTGTGGCGAGGTTTAAATGAGCTAGTAGTTATAAAACAGTTAGGACACTTGCGCGCGCGCACACACACACACACACACACTGTCGCACACACAATGTTCTATGCCTGTTAGTGTAATGAACAAAATAGAGAAACATCTGCCTTCATGTAGCTGACATTTTAATGACATTTAGACAATAAACTAAATAACAATAACATATATGGTATGCCAGAGAATGATAAATGATATAGGAAAAAATTTAGCTGTAGGTTTTGGGGATATTCTAAATTGAGTGGTCTCAGCGGGAGAAAGCATTTAAGCAGAGACCTGAAGGAGCTGAAAGAAGGAACTGTGCAGAAATCTATGGCAAGAGCCCTGCAGGAAAGGGAAGGGGAAGTGCAAAGATCCCTGAGGTGCAGGATAGCTTATACAAGGAAGAGCCAGGGTGGCTGGAGCAGAGGGACGGAGAGGGAGAACGTTTCTGAACAGCCTGAGTCTAAAGGCCATGCTGAGAACTCAGCTTCTTCCTGTGTGAGATGGAAGTCAGTGGAGGTTCTGAGTGGAGGGAGGAAGGAGTAACACGAGCTGACACGTTGTATCAGGATCCCTCTGGCTGCTGGGTTGGAAATAGACTGTACATGGGAAAGGAAGGCATAGGGAAGACTAGCTGGGAGGATCTGTAATAATGGAGTCAAGAGGTGATGGTGACCTACACCAGGGATGCTGTGTGTTCTCCTACTCCTTTCCTCTCCCCTCCTTTCTCCCCACATGTAGGCATGTATGTAAGTGTGTGTATACGAAGACACATATACACAATATTTTATTGTGGAAAATCAAAAGTAGAGACGAGCACAAAGTCCCCCATCATACACTTATGTACTCATCACTCAGCCTCAAGTATCATCAACTCATGGACAGTCTTGTTTCATCTACATCCCCTTCTTCCTCTCTTCCCTCCTGATTTCCTGGATTATTTTCAACCTAATCCAAAACATCATGTCATTTCACCATAAATATCTCGGCATGTTATATATATTTCCAAAGTAGAGCTAACAGGAATTGTGGTTGGATCAGTTTGTAGGGTAGGAGGGAGAGGGAGGAATCAAGGGTGACTCCACGGTTTGACCTTAGCAGCTGGAAGAATGGAGCTGTCATTCATCGAGATGGGTAGACTGGCAGCTTGTGGGGTGAGGATGTCAGGAGTCCAGCTGTAACATGTACATTGAAGATGTCCATTGGACATCCAAGTGGAGGTGTCAAGTAGGGAGCTGGACCCATGAATTACCAACTGGGTCTAGGTCTGAGAGGACTTCCCTTGTGACTCAGCCGGTAAAGAATTAGCCTGCAGTGTGGGAGACATGGGTTCAATCCCTGGGTTGGGAAGATCCCCTGGAGAAGGGAAGGGCTACCCACTCCAGTATTCTGGCATAGAGAATTCCATGGACTGTATAGTCCAGGGGGTCGCAGAGAGTCGGACTCGACTGAGTGACTTTCACTCACTTCACCAAGTCTGAGAAGGCGCCTGGGTAGACAGTGGGGTCTTTCACAGAGCCAGGGACAGAGTCTGAGGCAAGATGGTGCATTCGTTCAATGGACTGAGTTTGAGGTGCCTGGGTGCTTTAGATGTGGCAGGTGCTCAGACTTGGAATTCAGGGGAGGAATCAGAGCTGGAAATAGATCCAGGTGGTAGTTCAGCCACTGGGGTGATTTAAGGGGTGTCTGCAGACAAGAGAAAGAGGAGCAGGCAAAGCAGGGCAGGCATGAGTGATGGGATGGGGTCCCTGAGATCACAGAGGGTGGAGTGGTGAAGAAAGGTCTTAAGCCATGATGGTCTGGGAAGAACGCTTTCTGCCTGGAGAAACTCAGGGACACTGCAGAGAAAAGTCTGTATTCTAGGGTGGAACAAATGGAAAGTGACACTCGGAGCTGGGGGGTTTATGCGTAATCTGTTGGGTTTGCCTTCTCTTCCACCATGTCCTCATCCAGGACCTAGCCCTGGGCCATGTACCCCAGGACAGGAGAGAGAGGCTTCAGGGGTCTGTGGGCTTTCCTCTTTGCCACTGGCTTAGAGGGGTCCCTCTAGTTAACTGCGAGTCATCTAGCTGCTCTGCAGTACTGTCTGTGAGTTTGGTCCTGATCATGGCACAGAAAGCCGGCATCCCCAGCAGGGTCAGTCTCGGGAGCAGGACTGTGTGAGCGTGCTCAGTCGCTCGGTCATGTCCAACTCTTTGCGATCCCATGGACTGTAGCCCACCAGGCTCTTCTGTCCACGGAATTTTCCAGGCAAGAATACTGGAGTGGGTTGCCAGTCCTTCCCCCAGAGGATCTTCCCAACCCAGGGACTGAAACTGTCTTTTGTGTCTCCTACATTGGTAGGTGAATACTTTATCACTGCACCACCTGGAGCCAGAGCTAGACTAGCCAGGCTCAAATCCCAGACTGTTGCTAGCTGCGGGCCTCAGGCATGAGACTTGACCTCTCTGATCCTCAGTTTGCTTAGCTGTGAAATGGGAATAAAAGCTATCCCTAGCCTGGGGGTTGTTCTGAGTAGACAAGGTGATGAATGTACATTCTGACACGTAGTTGGCGCTTCTTCAGTGATGGCCATTACAGCTGTGCTCTCTCCAGCCTCATCGTCCAGTCCCTCCCTCCACAAACCTGCCCTCTCATTGCTCTGGAGATGTCCTGCCCCTAGCTTCCCTTCCTCTCAGCATAGCATATTCCAGTTTTGCCAGCCTCCTCTCTTGTAAACTCCCAGACAGACCTAAAGACCCAGCTTTGGTGTTTCCTCCTCCAAACAGGACAGTCCTGTCCTCTGTGCCTGGGAGAGGGTCTATCACACACTGTATGTACAAGCTGACATCTCCAGCTCCCTAGGAGACTGTGAGAGACTCGGTTTTCCATCTCATTGGACTACCAGTGCCCAATACTCAGAGACATTGTTGAATGCCCTGGTGTGCCTGCAGGTGGCCACTTGAGGTGGGCCTCTGGGCGTGTTGTCCTTATGTATCTCGTCTCTGTCCCTCTTCCCTGGTTTGCAGACCTGGACTTGGCAGTGCCAGAAACCGTCAGACTGGACAGCAGTTTACACAAGGCCCGGGCCCAACTACTGGCCAAGGGCCGGAGACACCGGCCCTCTCGCTCCAGGCTTCGGGACAGTGCCAGCTCTGCAGAGGATGGTGAAGGCTCCGATGGGCCTGGAGGCAAGGTTGGGGCAATCCCCTCAATCACCATACCCTACCCACCCTTCTTGCCCCTTCTTGCCCCTGGATAATCCCTCCAAACCACTCTTCCAGGGAAACCACACCCCTAGACTTCTCATATAACAAGGCTGACAAATATTAGCTGCAGCTCAATTCTGGCTCATTTCATCCTTTCAAGGAAGGTATTACCCCATTTTCCAGACGAGGAAACTGAAGCTCTAAGAGGTTCACTAACAAAGTCACACAGTTAGTAAGTGAAGGAGGCCCGATGCAGCCCCTGCCTCTGTGACCAGAAGATCCATCTCTCACTGCTCGCTGCCCAGCCACCCCTCGGCCCAAGGCACGAGGAAGCCCTTCCTCCAGGCCGGGCCGGGAAGAGGGGAAGAGGGTAGGCGGTGAGCAGCTGCCCCTCCTCCAGGGAACCGACAGCTGCGGGAGCCCCCTGCACCGGCTGCGCTCGCCTCTGCACTCGGGCCCGGGGTCCCCAGCGGGGGGCTCCTTCTGCCTGGAGCCCCCGGGATTGCGGCGCAGCCTGGACGAGGACGAGCCGCCGCCCTCACCGCTCGCACGCTACCGGCCCCTGCACAACGCCGCCTCGCACGAGGGTCTGGCGGCCGCCTCCTGCTCGCCGCCCCGCTCCGCTGCCTCCTCCGACAGCTCGCCCAGCTTCGTGCGCCGCCACCCTCGCGCCGAGCCGCACAGCGAAGGTGAGCAGCGGCCGGCGCGGCGCCCCCTGCCGGCAAGCACGCCTTCGGGCGCCGAAGCACTTGACCGGACCTCGGGTTTGGCACCGGGTGGCTCAGGGGAGATGGGGAAAAAAGACCACGGTTCATTCATTTATTTCCAGAGAGTCTTAATGTGTACCAGACACTGGCTGGGCACTGGGACACACAAAAGAGCAAGCAGATGCTGTCCTCGTCCTCGCGAGGCTTATAGGTTCTAGGGGAAGCAGTCAAATAATTCCTTATAGTTTGAGGGGAAGCAATCCCTTAATTAAATGTATAGGTAGGTACAAGGTGTATTGAGTGCTATTCAAGAAAGGGCGGGAGGACATTTATCAGGTTGAAAACATCCTGGGAGCAGTTTGGAGCCTCCTGCAAGGCTTCTTGAGGAAGTGACATGTGAGCCAAGATTAGAAGGTTGGTTACAATTTGGTCAAGATAAAATTAACAGTAAAGAGTAGTGATCCCTACTTTTCCAGAGTGGTTTATGGTTTGTATAAGGCTTTCATAAACATCTTATTCAGTTCAGTTCAGTCGCTCAGTCATGTCCCACTCTGCAATCCCATGGACTGCAGCATGCCAGGCTGTTAGGTCTCATGAAATAAGCAGTGTTATTAGTCCCATATTTGAGATGCAGGAAGCTCAGAGAGGTAGTGACTTGTCCTAGGTAACACAGCTAGTGAAGGGCATCAGAGTAAGGTTGCCTGATTCTAAGTCCAGAGAATTTCTATCAGCTTATTGGAAGTTGGAAGAGGCAGACAAGCCACCACATAGGCTATTTCCTTCCTTTTCTTCCTCGAAAGATGACAGCCGGGATGCCAGCCCACCTGAGCCTGCCAGCCCTACCATTGGCCTGGATAAGAAGACTCGCCGAAAGTTCCTGGACCTGGGGTGAGTGACCAGAAACAAAGGCTTGGGAACTGGGTAGCACAGTGGGCAGCACTGTTCCACTCCCCATTGCCCTCCCCACAGGGTCACCTTACGCCGAGCATCCACTAGCAAGAGCCGGAAGGAGAAGGGCAGCAACCGTCTGTCCATGGGCAGCAGGTGAGAGGTACCCACAGCCCCTCAGGCACAGCTTCTGCCCGTAACTCCCTGGGGTTCCAGTCCTCTCCTCAGTGCCCACACCCATGCAGCGTGCTCTCTCTGCAGGGAGTCGGTGGAGGGGTCCGGCAGGTCAGGGGGCTCCCCGTTCCTGCCCTTTTCCTGGTTCACAGACAGTGGCAAGGGCTCTGCATCTTCTGGCAGCACCACCTCCCCGTCCTGCTCCCCTAAACGCGAGGGTTTCAGCCCTAAGAAGTCAGCTTCTCAGGTGAGTCCATGGCCTTCTGGCCTCCATATGGGCCCCCAGACTCAGGTGACATGAGGACATATTTCACCCTGGCTTGGGCATTCCTGGAGTCCGTTTGTCCATCCAAGGAGCCATTCGATGATCATTCACTCATCCAGTCTCTCGAGTTCAGGCATTCACTTGTTCACTTGTTTGTATGCTGAGTGGTTCCTTTGTTGATTCATTTATTCATTGCTGTCTCCATTCAACACACGTAACTGAGCACTATGATCCCTGGTTCACACCCAGTCTGAGGGCTCCTCTCTTCCTGCTAACTCTTCTGCCCGGCTCAGTTCTGACTCCACATCCTGTATTAGGAGCTGGACTACGTGTGGTACAGTGAGGCTGGGGGAACAGAGATGAACAGATGCAACCTCGCTAGTGCTTGGAAAGTTCACAACCCTGTGGATGAAGTGAGCCCGAGGAACAGAAGCAACGAGCACCTATTTATGTTCACTAGGATTCTGCGGCCTCCAAAGCTCCAAAAGCATTTTTGTTTGCCCTCACAAGGGTTCAGTGAAGTAGGGAGGGCAGGCACACTCATCCCTATCGTGAAGTGAAGTGAAAGTCACTCAGTCGTGTCTGACTCATGCAACCACATGGACTGTACAGTTCATGGAATTCTCCAGGCCAGAATACTGGAGTGGGTAGCCATTCCCTTCTCCAGGGGATCTTCCCAACCCAGGGATTGAACCCAGGTCTCCCGCATGGCAGGCAGATTCTTTACCAGCTGAGCCACCAGGGAAGCTCATATTGTACAGATGGGCAAATGCAGGCTCAGACTGAAGGGAATTGCCTACAGACAACTGGATTTAGATGCCAGGCTCTAATGACCCCCGGCCCTGTGCTTGTTCTATGATTCTGTTCCTGTGTGCAGCCAGGTCCGAGAAGATCAGAAAACTGTAAATCCAGGGGAGAGAGGGTCCCTCTCCCACACCCTCCCTCCATCCCTCCCTTTCTTCGATTGTGCTGGGCCCTGGGGAACAGACACAGCCCAGGCCCTCGTAGAGCTCAGAGTCCAGTGAAGACACATCTAACCAGGCTTTTATAAGCCAGGGTGCTGGAGGCCATGCTGGAGAGGCTCGAGGCAGGAACACCTGACCCAGCCCGGGGGAATCCCAGTCGGCTGTCAAGGAAGCGACACCAGTCTGACCTCCATTCCTGCTCACTGCTCAGTTCTAGCCCTGCAGCCTTGCTCTGTGTGCCTGCCCAGCTCCTGGTTCACATCCAAGGGCCCTGAGGAACTCCTGGTGCCTGGCCCTGGACTTCAGCTCCATCTGAATGGGGATGGTGGGTTGCTGCTTTGGGCTAGAGGTGAGCTCTCTCCTCAGCGGTATGCCCCCTTTCCATCCAGGAATCCACCCTGAGTGATGATTCCACACCCCCCAGCAGCAGCCCCAAGATCCCCAGTGGTCCCCGGCAGGCGGCCAAGTGTTCCTACCCCTACCATACTCTGTCCCAGTCTTCCGATGAGGTAAGCCGGCCCTGACCTCCGACACAGCCAGGTGTGTGGGCCACAGGGCACACCTTGTCCCCTCACTCTCCTTGGTCTCCACCCCAGTTCCTGGATGAGCCTCTTCCCACTGTCTACCACTGGACCAGTCAGCAGGTGGGCCAGTGGCTGCAGAGCCTCCACCTGGAGCAGTATGCTGCTGAGTTTGCCGCGCGGCAGGTAGACGGACCACAGTTACTGCAGCTGGATGGAAGCAAACTGAAGGTGGGTTGGGGTGGGGGAGCTACCACCCAGCTGGATCCCTGAGGCAGCCTTCAAGGATTGGGATCCCCTCATCCTGACCTTTCCACTCCCTTAAGACCACTGCCCTGACCCCTGACCTCTAGCAAGATCCTTGACCTTTGCTCTCCAGCATGGATTCCCTCCCAGTCTTGACTCCAGCCCAATACCTCAGTCTGACCTTTGAGCTCCAGCCAAAGTCTTCAGGTTGACCTCTGACCTTGAGGACTAGCCTATCATCTGACTCTTGACTCTAATGAGCCTCCCCTGGTCATCTCATCTGAACTTTGGAGTCTTCATCTCTAAAAGTCTTGGAGGCTGGTGGGTTGTGGGAGGAAACTAGGGGGAGGCAGGGAGGGTGTCAGAGGTGGTGCTCTGAACTCTGTTCTGGGGGTTTCTGGCCTGTTGCATCTACTTAGTTGCTTGGGGAAGCAGTGGTGAGGAGAGTCCCCCAGAAGTCTTTGGAACAGGGAGGGGCCTCAGCTACTGACAGGCTGTGTGACCTCGGACAAACTTGCTTCCCATCTCTGGCCTCATGGACTCAGGCAGGGTTATTCCAAGGCTGAAATCCTGAGCTGAGGGATGGGAGCCAAGGATCAGGGTGGGGAAGGGGCAAAGGGCCTGGAACCCTGCACCATTTACCCTCATCTCTCCCACTCACTCCAAGTTTTTTGCCCTGAGGGTCCTGACCCATCAGCAAGCCTGGGAGGTGGAGGCTGAGGGCTGGCAGAGCTCCAGCGAGAATACACCTGGGGCACAGATAACCCCAGGCTTGGGTTGGCCAGGTGTGGGGCTCTGGGGCTCTTCACTTCACCCTTGGATCCCTCCCCCAGAGTCTGGGGCTCAGCAACTCGCATGATCGGGCGCTGGTGAAGCGGAAGTTGAAGGAGCTGGCGTCGGCTGCTGAGAAGGAGCGCAAGGCCCAGGAGAAGGCTGCACGGCAGCGGGAGAAGCTCCGGCGCAGGGAGCAGGAGGCCAAGAAGAGCTAGGGAGATGGGTGGGCAGGCACTGGCACCTGGCGCGGGAAGCTGCTGGGCTCTGCGGGTACAGGCCGCCTTAGGAGGCGGGGCCTGGGCACCAGGCTTGGGTTGGCCTGGCTCCATGCTCTCAGGAGGAACAGCCCTCTCACCTTGTCATCTGTCTGGACCCAGATCCCTCAGAAAGAGAGACCCAGGGGAGAGGACCCAGTAATAAATCCCCTTGCAAGGACTTTTTGGCACAAAGTTCCTGGGGGAAGTGGCAGATTATGGGCAGAGAGGCCAGGGCTGAAGCAAATCAGGGAGCCCAGAGGTGCCTGAGTGATTCTGACCCTGTTCCCTCAGGCCATGGGGGTCCTGGGGCTGCCAGTGAACTAGGAGGCCTGTGTACCTTCCAGAGGCCCTGGGCTCAGAGAGATGGGCTGAGCCTCTCTGAAGCAGCAGGTGGATAGAGTAGTTCCTTTCCAGCTCTCCCAGGTGACTGTGTTGGGAGAGCTCTGCAGGAGGTTGGTGGGCCTGCAGCACGTTGCACTCCGAGCAGACTCCCAGTCTGCAGTCCTCAACAGGAGAGCAGAGGAGCAGCACGATTATCCTTTGTCGTCTTTGCAAGGGCTTTAGGAGAAGGCAGGCAGGGGTCTCAGCGGTAAGATGATGCCCCTGCGGGTCTGCCCCTCCTGAGACCCACACAAAGGCTGGGTTTTGACCGACTCTCCAAGTTGGGCCCATTTCTGCTGCTCCTGCAGAGGCTACCTGGACCCTCCCTGAAGATGGCAAACTCGGGAACTGGTGGGGACAAATGACACCCCCATCAATGCCTGGATGGCCCTTAACTGGTGAATCCTCACCCCAGCCAGGCAGAGAGGCAAAAATCTGGGAGGCCCCCTGAAAGCTGCTAAATTGAAAAGGTTCATCAGCCCTCCCCAACCTGTCCTGGTTCTTATCAGGGCCTCCATGGGCTCCAGAACTGGCAGACAGGAGGGGTGGGGCCTGCTCCCTGGGTAGGGGTGGAAGCCATCCCAGCAGCCCAGGGAAGGTCTCTGTCCTTCTAGGGTGAGTGTGTCCAGGCATGGTGCTGGCCAGCAGCTAGCCCAGCCTTTGCAGCACTGGCCAGAGTTAGCAGTAAGGTCAGAGGCCTTAGACTAGAAACCTCCCTTCACCTCCTCCCACCAGCCTGGAGCAGCAGACAGGCCCCCATACACACCCACTCCTCTCGCTCCAGCCCAAGGGCTGTGGCTGTGACCCCTGTTCTCTGGGTCTCAGTTCTTTTTTCCTTTCTGCTGTCTGTGCTGGGAGAGGGGCTTCAGAGGGGGGACTGGACGCGGGGCACTAATACCACCTGGGCCCCAGAGGGGCTGGTGGGGAGGACGGAAAGCTCCCAAGTCCTTGAAGCCATCAGGAGCTGTCTGCGTGCCCACCTGCATGTGAAGGGGGAGATTCTTTCAATAAAAACTTATGATGTGCCAGTGACCTTCCTGTCAGTTGCCCCAGCTGGGGGCTGGGCTGGGCTCCGCGCGTGGCAGGGCCGCAGGGCTGTCGCTGGGTGTGGCACTGTCGGGTGTCCGGAACGGCCGGCTGTGGCCGCTGCTGTACTTGGCACACGCTGCGTCTTGTCCTGAGCAAGTCACGCGCTGGTCACAGGGACTGCAGTCTGCATATGTTTGTACAAGAGGCTCTCCCTCGCCCAGGAAAGCAGATGGGCCGCGTCTCATTCCATCCCCTCTTTACTGTAGGTGCCACTGTCACCATCACAGCCACTGGGGGGCGCACACAACTTTAACCCCCTGTGCGCTGAGGGGAAGGGTAGGGGCATTCGGGGCTATAAAACTAGCTGTATCCACACAACATTCTAGGGAGAAAGCCACCCCAAGCACACGCATGTCCAGGCACAGTGGGGGTTGGGGTCTGGAGCTCAGGGCGGACCGTGGGTGGTGGGTAGGTGTATGCACGTGAGGACATGCAGGGGAAGGGCTTGGGAGGTGGCAGAAACATTGCTGGGGTTACCTACAGGGAGGAGAGGTTGGGTGGCTGACCTCTGTGTCCTCCCAGATTATTCGGCTTTAGGGGTGAGCCCCAGGTGAGAAACCCCTCCCTCCTACCTTTGACCTTAGAGAGGAGGAAGAGACTATAGGACCAGATCCCCAATCAGGGGTCCCCTCCCACTACCCCAGATGTGGCAGGCACCTGGCCCCTTCCCAACACTGACACCAGACCAGCGCCAGGGTAACAGCATGGGCCAGGACAGTAAGGCAAGCAGGGACGTCCACTTGGAAGGCCAGGGCTGTGGTGGGCAGTGAGGGGGACCTAGGGCCCCTGGCAGAGAAGTGGCAGCTCTGGGCTCAGAGAGGAAGACTGCCATGGAAACGGATCTCTGGAACACCCCATCAGGATGGAGATATCCTCCAATCCTCAGGCGCTGCCCACAGAGACTGGACCCAGGGAGACCACCAAGGGGTCTCCATGGAGACAGAGATTGGCACTTAGGGGCCACCACAGACTGGTCACTGCAGTGATTTCCAAAGAGACAGAAGCTGGTCAACAGGGAGAGCCACCTGCACCTGGGGGGGCGGGGAATGGGGAGGGTCACCACGGTGGCTGGACCCAGAGACAGCAGTCCATTCTCCTGGGTGTAGATGAGTGGGGTAGCTCCTAGCTGACACGGTACGTGGATGTGTTCTTGGGCTCCGTGCTGGGCACACACCAATCGCCGGCCTCCTGGATGGTCTGGTAGTGGCGCCAGGCTGACTTGTTGTAGACAGGCAGGCGCTCCACTGAGTCCGTGGACAGGG
The DNA here is from genome assembly GCF_049115385.1 of Moschus berezovskii. Taxonomy (NCBI): domain Eukaryota; kingdom Metazoa; phylum Chordata; class Mammalia; order Artiodactyla; family Moschidae; genus Moschus; species Moschus berezovskii. The sequence continues at coordinate 48,628,751 of NC_142479.1, forward strand.
CCTGAGGGGCATCAGGGTCAGCCTCTCCTGCTGTCCTGCACCTTGCCCACTCCCTGGCAGACCACCCTTGCCCAACGGTGGGCTCCGGTGGCCACTAGCTGTGGCCCACACGTCAGCCCAGCCAGGTGCCACACTGGCTGAGATGGCTGAACCAGAAAGACCCATGACAGCGCCTGTCCCTTCTGTGGCTTGCTCCTGCCCGTTTAAAAAGGCTGCTCACTTAAAGGTCAGGGAGGGAGAGGGAGGAGGCAGGCTGTGTGACCTTGAACAAGGTCACCAGCTTCAGGCCTCAGGTGCCCCCTGAGCTGAATGAGTTCTCCATGCTTCCTCACAAGTCAAGGGTTCCCAGAAAAGGGTCTTACTCATGCACCACAGACTCCCTGAAACTGCCTGCCAACTTAGGAGTGCCTGGTGGCTGGGGAACTATAGCTCTGCTCTGATCCTCAGTCTGAAATCAGGAAAAGATTGGAGGGATGGAAAGAAACCTAAGAACAGGCCCGACGTGTCGGCAACCCACCCTCGCCCCTTGGGCGGGCTTTGCAGGCAGGGGCGCTCACCTTGAGATAGATGACAGCGTCGGTCCCAAAGCCCTCCATGGAGAAGAGCTGCAGGTCTCCCTGGAAGTACTTGGCATAGAGGCGGGAAATGGGGAGCCCATACCCGAAGCCAGCCTGCAAGAAGGTGAGAAGGGAGCGCACTGAGACACTGGGCCTGGGCTCCCTGGAGCTGCAGAGACCTATATGCTGAGTGAGGATGGCTAAGCTGGGGTCGTACAGGGGGCTCCCAGCACCAGGGTAAGGAGGGGACAGGAGAGAGGGACAGCTCGGAGACAAGATGGGGGCTGTGGGGAGAGGGAAATCAGTCCAGTGGAGGGAGGAAGGCTGCAGGGCATGTTGGGGGTGGGGAGCAGCAAGCAGGGCGGGAGAGGAGGCTGGCCCTGGCAGTCAGGGGTCTGCGCAGGTCACTGGGCACCTCTGTGTCTCTATTTCCCACACTTAGCCCCGCCTGTTCCACTGGGAATGGACACGGACGTGCTGGTGAGCTGAATAATGCCAAGACAGAGGTAGTTACTTGTGGAGAGAGAGGGAGGACAGGGAGACCTGAGGAGAGGGGACAGACACCCACACATAGGTAGGGAGGTGCAGGCTGGGGAGAGGGAGGAGGAACAAGGAGGGCCAGACTCAGAAGAGGTGACTGGGATCACACACAGCCTACAGAATGCAGGGACCGCGGGAGGCAGGGAAGCGAGTGATGGGCACGAGAGACAATCTGATAAGAAGAGACAAGACTGACAGGCATTCTTCAGGAGGTCGGGGGCAACTGGAGTGAAGCCAGCTCACCAGTGGGGTTCCCCCGGTGCCGGGCTGGGGCATGGGGGCTGTAGAGTACATGTAACTGAAGAGTCGCTCAATCTTCCTCAAGGGAACACCGCCACCTCGGTCACTCATCTGGGGGAGACAGGACATGTCAGCGTCTCTAGACCTGTTTCCTCCACACCCCATCCCTGATCTTCTCAGGTCCTCCTCACCCCCAGCGTCTTCCCTAAGCCCATCTCCTGGCAGGAGGGAGGTCTCCATACCACTGCTCTCGGGCCCTCAAAGTCAAGGGTCACATACTTTGATGGAAAGATCTTCCTCGCCCAAGGCCACCATGACCTTGATAGGTGGAAGAGTGACGCTGGATTCATGGCTTTCCACAGTGGCCCGCATGGCATTCTGCAGTGGAAAAGGTAACAAGAATCAGTGACAGCAGCCTAGACCTAACCACCCCCCACCCTCACAAAGCACATCCCCCAGTCTCCTCACCTTGAAGAGTTCAAAAAGCATGTGGTAGAGGTGGGAGGGGACATAAACCATGTGAATTGGCTGTCTGGAGTTGGATGCTGTCAGGGAAGTCCAGACCAAAGATCAGGAGACTGTCAAGAGGTTACCATGCAGCATTCATGCACCAGCATCTAACACCCAGCACTCAACCACCATCCATTGTCCATCCATCTGCTCATTTGTTTGTCCATCTATTCACTCATTCAGGGTCCGTTCATCCATTGACCTCTCCATGTAATATCCACCCACCATACACTGTCCGTCCATCCATCCATCCAGTATCCACCCATTCATCGATCATATCCATTCAGCATCCATTCATTCCTCTGTCTACCCATCCAACCATCCAACTGTCTTTCAGTCTGTTCATCTGTTCAAACGTCTATCTTTTCCATCTATCCGTTCATTCAGAGTACAGATCCATCTTCCATTCATCCACTGTTTATCTATCCATCTATCCATCATTTATCCACTCAGACAGTATCTATCTATCTATGCTATACCTAGCCTACTAGCATTCCCCTTGATACCAGAATCCCTGGAGAGCTTTTTCACCCAGGGGAGAGGGGAGGGGGCTACTTAGTGATCCTGACACCAACATCCTATTCCTAAGAATCACTCTAACCTGGAGAGTTTCTTGGTTTTAGGGACTGAGTATCTTCCTGGTGCCTGGCACAGAGCTCCATATGAAGCAGGAGCTCAATAAATGTGCAATGGATCAATGAATGAGGGAATCTGAGGCCCTGTGCTGGGCAAGTGGAGACAAAAAGTTGAATAAAATTCAGCCCTACCCTCAGAAATTCATGTCTAGACAGAGAAATGCACAACTCACTTTTACGTCAGGTGTTGTACCCAGAGCTGTGTGCAAGGCTCTGGGCTTGACCCTGGGGATCCGAAAGTAAAGTGGCCTGTTTCTACCCTTTGGTTTCTGCCCCCAAGTAGTGCAATTTAGAGGTTCAGTTGGGTCAGGCAGGGCCTAACTCCTCTCTGGGAGGTCTGGGGAGGCTTTTCAGAGGAGTTGGACTTGAACGGGCTGGACCAGGATATGGGCAGTGCTACTTCCAGGCATACAGGCATGAACGCCTCAGGTTTCTGGTGCGCAGGCCAGAGTGGCTGAGGAGCAGGGGAGTGGTGGGGAGGGGAGAGGTAACTTCCAGGTCTCTGGTCCTCCTCACCCCTCCACCTCCAAGGTGTTTATCCAGTTCACCCCCTTCTTTTCCTCTCTGCTGCCTTCCCCTCCCCTCGCCTAAACCTGCAGTGACCCCCTAACTGGTCTTCCTGGGTCCTCTCCTGCCTCCTCCAGCCTCTAAATTAATCTTTAGAATGTTACTCAGATACTGTCATCACTGTGCCTCAAACCTCCAGTGGTTTCTCAGAATTCCAGCTCCCGTCTGTAGCCCACAGGCCCTGCATGCCCAGCCTCTCTCTCCCGCCCCTCACCCCTTCAATCTCCTAACCCCACCACACTGGTCCTCCTGGTTCTCAGCTACTCCATCCAAAGCAGGACCCTTGTAGCCATCCTTTCTTCTTTTAGTAGTAAGACACCTGCCTCCCTCAAAGTTTTAACTAGCATGTAACTGCCCAGCTAGAGGCTAAACTCTCGGCCTCCTCTGCAGCTGGGAGACTTAGGGAAGTGCTGGGATCAACTCCCAGGCCCTGCCTTCCACATCCTCTTTCCCAAAACTTCGCCAGGTTTTGACCATTCTAGCCCCAGGGGCTAGCGAGAGGAAAACCTCTCTCTCAAATTAAGCGTTTTTGGATTCCGGGAAGACAGCCAGACTGATCTAATACACTGCTGCTACCCATGACTGTCAGGTTATCCACATTTTGTTTCCTTCCTGTCACACATCATGACCTGAAATTAGCTTGTTTACTATTCACTCACTGGTTAAATGCCCCGTTCCCCAACTGCCCCAACAGCAAGAATGTGAGCTCCATGGGAACAGGGACCTTGCCTGTTGTGTTTACTGCTTAATAAATATTAACTAGATAAATTAACAATATAATAATAGCTCTGCTTCTCCCTCGTTTCCCGACTCCTACATCACTTCCCTCCCCCATGTCCCCAGCCCTTAGACACACACAGCCTCATTTGCTCACCGTTGATCTCCTGGATCTCCAGGTCAGGAGAGGCCATGTAATACTTGTCACACAGGAGCTTGGCCATGTCATAGGCATCTGAAAGCAGCAGGGGTCATCAGGAAATGGGGTGGCCTCCCCCAGCAGGCAATTCTCTTGGGATCAACAGTGGGTGTCTCCAACATTAAGCCCATGGGGATGTGGCCCCCACCCACTGGGGAATGGGTCACCCTCTGGCCAGGTAAACTTGGGGGTTCACTGGGGCTCCTCTGTGGGCCAGGCACGGTGAGGACAACTCACCCTTCACCACCTCAGAGACATTGCAGTTGGGGTCGATGCTGCCGATGTGTTTGGGGTGGGCAGGGTTGGTTCTGCCATCAAAGAGCAGGGCTACGGGCAGAAACGGGGGGCTCAGTTGGCAGGGCCATGTGCCTCAGCGTTCCCTCCCTCCTTCCCGGGCTCTCCAGGACTCCACCCCTATTTCTAACCCTTCTGACCCTAACACCCTCTCCCCACCCTCCTACCCTCTCTCCTCTGACCAGACCCTGCAGCCTCGAATCAGGCCAGTTTTGGACCTTTGCAGGCCTGAAACATTCTTCTTCTCAGAAGTCTTGCTCCCACACATCCTACATTATATTTAATTCTTCTCTTTTGCTATATGTTAAAATAATTTTTACCATCTTGTGTATTTAGTGATTGGCTATGATTTCGCAACACTCACAGTTAATTCTCCTAGAATAAGAAATGCTAGAAAACCACCTGATTCCAAGTGTAACGAGATTGTTATGGATCCCACAGACAGAAGCGACATGGTTTTGCTTTCTGTGACCCTCTGAGCACTGAACGGCCCTGCGCCCGCTCACTGTGCTGATTGATGAGCATGCGGATGGAGATGCGGCTGAGGTAGAAGCGGTCCAGGAAGTACTGGATGTTCTGGTTGGAGACGGGGTCATCACCATAGGTGTCCTTGTACTCCAGCACGCCCTGAGCCATTGTGGGCACCACGTCATTGTGGCGGTTCCGGATGGTGACCAGGGCGTCGGTGAACCTGCGGGGGGGCGGCTGGATGTTGGCTCTGGGACACCCTCAGACTGTCCCTGCTCTGCCCTTCTCTGCACAGTGCCTTCACCCACTCGACTCTTCCCAGCCCCCTCCTCCAGAAGGCTGCCCCAGACCTCCCACTGCCCGCCTGGCAGTCTGGGAGCTCCACAGGGTGGGTCCTGGGTAACCCCCACCAGACACACCAGGACTGAGGGCTGTCTCCCCGCTCACCCTGGATATCCCCAAGGATAGGGGCATTTCCGTCATCCTACAGGCATTTCTGCCCCCGGGGCTGCGGCTCACACCTGCCCTCCCGCCCCTAGCCAGGGCCTCACTCACTGGCTCAAGGTCCGATGGTCCTCAGGGTCCTTGTCCAGGAACTCCATGATGTCCAGGAGACTCTGGACATACCTGTGCAGGAGGGGTGGGGGCATCACCTTAGCTCAGGGGCAGGCCCCTGCCCACCCGACTCTGCTGACCCAACATTTGCTCTGTGCCTCCAGTGGGCAGCGCACAGTGGGCAGCATGCAGTGGGCTGCATGGGTTGACAAGCTGAATCACAAATTTCCTTACTCTGCTCCACCTGTATGTGACTCTCCCCGACAACACAGGAAACTTACTGTGCAAGAAAACCTCTAATTTGTTGGTTCTCAGAGGGCCTTTGCTTTGCTATTCTAGAATAGCGGTCTTCAAAGGGGCTTGGTGGCTACCCTACTCACAGGGCTCCTGGTGAGAAGACTGAGGCCCAGACTGGGGAGGGGGCCTTGCCCAAAACCAGCAGTGACAGCAAGGCACTCAGCCTCCCCAGCCGTCAGGGAAACAGACCTAGTGTCTGCCTGCAGGGTCTCTGCTGTATCCCATGGGCCAGCCCAGCGCTCTCACAGAGCAGGGGTTCAAGGACACAACCTCACACGCTGACTCTGGACACCAGGAGCTGTCATTCTAGTCCCAATTCCTAGGGAACTAGATTTTAAATGGTGGGTGGGAAAAACAAGGTGGGGAGGAGTTGGTGGGGACTGGGCATGCCCAGCTCTGACACGAGGTGGGATTGGAGCCCACGGAGAGCCTGAAGGGGCCCAGATGCCTAGATGCTGCCAAACTGGAGCCACTGCTTTTCTACCAACACCTCAGTCTGCAGCAGCTCACTCTCTTGGGGAAGGCAGAGGTCTGAGCCTCTCTCTGGCAGAAACACTTTGGCTGGCAGGAAAGAGGGGCCACTGAGAGTCTGACCAGGGAGGGCCGTGCGGGCCTAACAGTCCCACTAGAAGAGGTCCCACCATAGTCCAAAGTCCCACGTAGGCAGGGCTTTGACCTTAACAGTAAGAACAGCAGGAATCAGCCCTATTTCACAGTCTCCTCAATTGAGGCCTGAGGCAGCTCCACAGCTGGAAGGTGAAATAGTGAAGAAAGGCCTCCAGCGCTCCTGCCACTACACAGTGTTGGCTGCTCAAAAAGGCTCAGCCCCTTGGTCCTGTGGTTCTCTCTGCCTGGAATGCCCTGCTCCCTTCACCTACTGCCACTCTCCCCTCTTGCTTAACCCAGTAGAGAAGACAGTGAAAGAGCTAGCTTTGAAGCTGGCTCTGCCAAGTCCCAGGCTGGGCTTTTCCACTTTGAGCTGTGTGGCTCTGGGAAGTCATGGAACCTCTCTGGGCCTGAGTTTCCTTATCAGAGAAAGGGAGGGTTTTATACCTACCGCTATCACTGCTTTTTGGTGAGAATGCAATGTGGTAATTAACACAGTGCCTAGCAAATAGCGAGCACTCTAAATGCTTGCTCTTGTTATGAACAGTGGTTCAGACACTGTCAACAGCTGAGTGCACCCTCTCAGTCCCCAGGTGGAACGTGACACACTCCTCCCGGTTACACTGGGCACAGGCTCTGAATCATACCATGTTTGAATCTGTCATGCTCTGGACAGCCGCAGATAACAGATGGGGCTTTCCCAGCCCTGCTGCTGCCTGCCCTCTCCACACAGGGCCCAGGAGAGCGCCTGGAAGGAGGTGGCAGAGTCACTTGTAGCAGAGGTGATCAGCTCTCCCTGGAACTCCCTCACTATCCTCAGAGCCCCAGCAGACAGAGCGGCTCTCCTACGGCCTCACCTCAGAATTCCTGGAGAATAACAATAGCCGATGCTTACCCAGTGACCATTAGTGACCTGTGCTCAGAGTCTATGCAGGGGCTTTCATCTCCCAGGAGCCTTCATGAGCATGTGCTATTTCCCCCTTTTGCAGATAAGGAAATCAGCTCAGAGAGGGCAGATAGTATGTTTCAGGTCACACAGTAAGCATTCACATTGGGATTGAAACCCAGGTCTGTCTGACGCCAAGTCTACACCACATGACCAAGTGCCCACTGTCTATACTGGTTCTAACAGTGAAGCTGCTGATGTCCATGTTTGAGGGCGGCTAGTATCTACTGGTGCTGGGTTTGTGCTAGGGCTCTGCTCTGTGCTCCCCTAGTTTAACCTCCACAATGACCCTGTGGGGGGTGCTACTGCTGGACCCATTTTACAGATGAGGAAGTCAACATGCAGAGCTGGAATGCTCTCTCACAGGCCTGTGTTATTCCAGATCCCTGGATTACTCCAGTATTACTCCAGATACCCAAGAGAAAGCTTCATGCTCATGTGATTCTTAGAGGGAGAGGGGATTTGAGAGGAGGACCTGCAAATATGCAATGGTGGGAACAGAGAGAGACAGGAGAGACCAGAGACCAGCTGGGGGTAGGTGCCTTGGAACCCCTTCCCAAGACCCAGGGGGCAAACAGAGAGGGAGGAGGTTGGAACTACGGGGCTCTGACCAGCCAGGCCAGGACTGGGGGTTGGTGACAGGCTGAGCGCTCTCGCTGCTGGCCCCATCCCCTGTGGCTGCCTAATGAACCACCAAGGGGGGTGACATGAAGTAAAACATAGGGCACCAGGATGGACTGGCAGTGGGAGTGCCAGCTGGCAGGGCTCTGGGGAGAGCTGCAGCCTCATTCAGGCCTCAGTCTCCTGGACTGTGAAGCAGGGATTAGAATCTCTGCCCGCCTTCCTCTGGGGGACATTCCATCAAGGGAGTGGTCCTGGGTGTACTCCCTGAAGGAAGAGAAGAGGATAACGAGAATTCTCCCAGGGAAACTGTGACTGGACCTGAAACCCCTCAAGAGTCTGGCAGACCAGACCTCACCCATGGTCCTGAAAAGGGAAAGATGCTAGTTCCAGGGTTGCCCACCCTGAAGGGTCAGAGAAAGAGCTGGGCTTAGACATGGATAGTCTGGATATGTGATGCAACGATAGATGTGTCACCTGCCCTGGGCCTGGGAGGACAGGCAGTGGGGCCAAGGTGAAGCACTGGGGAAGGCCTGGCCTGCCGCCCACAGCAGTAAGCAAGGCCCCACAGCAGTAAGCAAGGCCACCCAGGACTTCCTGGGTGATATCTGGAGTGTCCTCCTCCACCCCCCACCAAGTCACGTGGAGACCCCAAACCCTGCCTTCTGGGGCTTTCCAGCCAACCCAGAGCCCTGGATTTGGCAGGTGGGAGGGGTGGAATTTGGTGAGAGGAGGGAGCACGTGTATGCCTGTGTGAGTGTGTGTGGGTGAGCCTGGGTGTAGGGATGCCGGAATGAACACCTGCAGCGGGGAAGGAGGCACACACAGGCTTGTGTGGGCAGAGGAGTGGGGAGCCTGTGTGACTCTGGACGCCTGTGGATGTGTGTCCACAGCCGCTGGGGCCCAGGGTGTGAACAGGACAAAGGCCCTGTGCGGAGGGGAGAGGTGGAGACGTGTTGGTATCTGGAAGCTGCCTGTGCAGGGGCGCTGGGCACGGCCCTGAGCCAGGCCGACCTGGGTCCCATTTCTGACGGTGCTGCTCGCCAGTCCCAGTGTGTGAAGTGGGCTTCGCAGCAGCAGGAGCAGATTAGAGGAGGCAATGCTGGTGGCCGGTCTCCACTCTGATTACATAAGTGATGGCTGAGGGATTCAATGGCAGGTTTTGGCTACAGCCCCGGGCCTGGCGCAGAGCAGGCCTTGGGTGCCCGGAACCAGTGAGGCGGTCATTGTTTTCAAGGGCAAAGACTACTGGGATTGGTGTCCACACACCTTGCTGAGGCAAGGGAGGTTCATGAGAAGGTGCCGTGGCACCCACTCTTACCCCCTTCCCGTATTACATCCCTGCAAAGGCACTATTAGCCACAGGAGCGACTCACTGTCATTTGATTCTACTCTGCAACTTTCGCTCAACCCTGCATTTTCCAGATACATCCCCAACTCCACACCCTTTGTCAGCCTGTCACTCTCCCCAGCGAGATGTCAAGGTTACCCCTCTGGGCCCCCGCAACACTGGACATCAAACAATCTCTGTAAAGAAAATCTACTTTCCCACTGACTTGCTTTGCTTAGACATCTCTGACTCCTCCAGAACACGGCTCTCTCCCTTTCCTTTGCGGGCACAGCTCCCAGATCACGCAGCCTGGGTTGGAACCCCAGCTCTACCACTTACTACCTGATGAGCTCAGACTAGTTTCTTAATCTCTCTGAACTTCAGTTTCCTCATCTACAAAACAGGGGTGATAAAAAGGCCTACTTCACAAGGTTGCTGTGAAGGGTAAATGAGTAAGGACAGCTCCTGATGGCCAGCAGGCCTTCCAGGTGTGTCTGCCTCTGTCATTGTTGTCCACCACCATGACTATACTCTTAAGGGAACCTCTGCCACAACACATCATCTTTGACCAGAAGGTGTTGCTGCCAGAAGATCACAGACATCGCTTGTGAATAGAGTTCCCTGTGCTTCCACATCCAGCAGTGGCATCTCACCCATTTTACGGATGAGGAAGCCGAGACTCAGAGTGGCCATGTGGTCGGCCAAACGTTAAGTGTCCAGCAGGCACACAAGCCAAGCCTCAAAGTCAGACATGCCTGTGCCACACCCAGGGCTTTCCTTCAACTTCCAGTCACCTCCAAAGCAGGATCTCATGACCCCAAGTCAGGCCAGTTGAAATAATACATCAGGTTTGCTTAGCAATAGGAATTCTCCACTTGCCCACAGTGATTCCTGCCTAGAACCTCTCCCCAGCTGAGTAGAAACTCCATTAGCTGTTGTCACATGTTAAATACTGCCACATGTTAAATATTGCCACCACTATTACCGCTAGCATGTGCATAGGTCTTGTCCATTTCCAAAGGAAAGGTTTTACTGCTCACTCATCAGTCTCTGAGGCTAGTAGCCCTCTTGCCAAGTTCTCTGGTAGGTTGTCCCCTTCATCTTGTGAAACTGCCTACCTCCACCACCTTCATCATCCAAGCTGGCAAGGGGGTTCCCATGGAGAGGGAGGTCTATCTCAGGAAGTCCTTCCTTCCCTCAGACCACAATCTCTCTTGCTGCAACTGATGCCCATTCTCTGGAAACAGTCTCAGCAAGCTGTCTCTTCAGTGTGTCAGCACACTCTAGCAATACCTTGGTCTGCCCTCCTCTCAATGAATCATCCACTGGGAAGCATTCCCTCTTGTCTCACTTCACTCTCTCCTGCTGGTCATTACTTCCTAGCTTTGAGAGAAGAATTAAGTCAGGCCAAGCCCCGACATATGTAACTGATTTTCAAGAAGGGACTCTGGGACTTCCCTGATGGTCCAGTGGTTAAGAATCTGCTGTGCAATGCAAAGGACATGGGACTGATCCCTGGTCAGGGAACTAAGATCCCACATGCCACAGAGCAACTCAGCCTGTGTGCTACAACTACTGAGCCCTTGCACCGCAAGTAGAGAATCCCTGTGCCATAGTGAAAGATCCCCCATGACACAAGGAAGATCCCACGTGCCACAGCTCAGGCCCAACACAGCACATAATATTTTTTAAAAAAGAAGGGGCTCTATGGGCCTTGGGGGCATCATGGGCAATCAGCACCTCCCTGCCCTCCCTCCCCACACCTCCTGACTCTTCAAGGAAACAAGTGTCCAAGGAGGGGCCCGAGAAGTCCTGTCCTGGAGTTAAGGACCAGCTGGAAAGGCAGCCAGGTCACTCAGCTGGACAGAGCTGGAGGAGGACTGGAGAGAACAGATGGCACCTTCTGTCTCCTCCCCATGCTTTCCACGCTGCCCCATGGCAGGAAATGCCAGTTGGCTCAGAGATCCTGGACCTCTAAGGGATAGGCCCCAGTGAGGGGTGACCTCATTGTGCCACAGGGAAGTCAGGCTCTGCCCTCTGTCCCCCCACCCACCTTCATCACTTGCAGTAACAGTGCTCTGTCCATAAAGTGAGTGCTCGGATGCCCTAGCCAGGCTCTCTCCTGCCTCCACACCTTTGCATGAGCAGTTCCTTTGGTATGAATGCTTTTCCCTCCTTTCTAGGTCAAAGTTCACTTAGATAAGGCCCAGTGACACCTCCTCTCTGCCTCCATTTCAACTTCCCCACAATGTTCTGATTCAACTGAAATTCGCTGTGCACAGACCATGTGCCTGCTCTTTACTTACTTTATTCTCATTCATGCACAGCAAAAAGCTGGAAGGGCACCAATAAAGGGCACTTACAAAACCTGAATGTTTGGTTAAAGGGTGGAGGAAAGTGGTTGACATTTTCTTTTATCTACTTTTCTGTGTTCTCCAAATGTCAAAGTGGGCATGTCATACTTCTGCAATGAGGGGAAGAAACCAATGTTATTTTAAAATAATATTATTTTGCTTTTAATTTAAGCAAAACAAACTCTTCAGTAGCTTACTGCTCCTGCCACTATGGAGCTCTTAAGTTCGCCCTTTTTATTCTCCCTATGAGATCATGGGCTCCTGAGGAGCAGCTGCTGCTGCTGATTCCCTAACCTAACACAGCACTGAGCTCCAAGTAGGTGTGGATGCCCCGAATTGAAAAGGAGACCAGAGTAGTACCAGACCTGCCACAGCCAGAATAACAAGCAAAAGATTTCTGCACACATGCCACTGAAGATTAACCAGGATTAGCTACTCACACACCCAGTTACAGAGCAAATTTTTGTTTATTCTTCATGTGATGTGATTGGCCTCTGGTTAATGTCATTCAGTTTATAATTCTTATCCCTGGACAAAGTTTTTGAGTAAACTTTACTGAGAATTTCTCTCTGCTACTGCTGCTCTGTGCAATAAACTTTTGGTCTTTGCCCGTCTAAAGCTCTTTGGGGTTGGTACTGTGCCATCCTTGTGTCTATTTGAGTGTTTTGCAACATCTAAAACACGCTGATGTATTTGGATTATACAATTTGAAGATTCACTTCTTCCTGTTTCCCACAAAGTTGCCCCAGCTAGATGTTATCCAACAGGTGCTAGATGTTCAGGGTCAGGGCTGTGGCAAATGCTGACATGAGCCTGATTTGGGTTTTGGTGTGAAAATGATGATTCCCTTTTCCAGAGAATGGAGGGTGGTGGGTACAGCGCTGTCTCAGAGACATGGAGGCTGGAAGCTTGATTTGAGTCCCTGCTATGGCCTAGGATTCCCACTCAACTGTGAGAACTCCCCTACCCCTCAAAGTCCCTGTGCCTTTCCTCTTTCCCCACTTTCTGCAAGGCTGCTGGGAGCATTGGGAATCTGACAACTGAGTGGGGGGCATGGGGATCTAGCCAAGGGTCTCACCAGCTCTGTACCAGCTGCACCGAGGGTGTGCTCAGCACCCGGTCAGGAAGCAGGTTGATCTCCTTCATGATGTTGGCCAGGCGCACAGGCAGCTCCTGCCTGAGGAAAGTGAACGAGGTTTTCTCACAGGCATTGCTAGACCCTGGTGGGAGAGGGAAAGGTGAGCCTAAGAGTTACAAAGCACTGGAGCCAGAAGACCTCTTAGTGGTGGGGAAGGGGGTCAGGTCACTAAATACTTCATTTCCTGAAGGTTTAGAAGAGACAAGACGACAAGGAGGCACAGGGCAAGGGGCCCCTGCTGACCCACGCAGTGACCGCCACACTACCCAGCCTAACCCTTAGGGAGGTTGTGTTTTTTCCCCACCTCCAGCTGAATCCTGCTTGCCTTCAACCACAGAGGATAGAGCCACCCTGGGCCCACTGGGTGCTGACTCCAGCCCAAGTTATCTCACTTCTTCTCTTTCTTTCCCTCCTAGTAGACACTCACTTTGGGGGGCTTGATCCAGGTGGGCAGAGTAGCCTGGGAAACCCATCCTACCTTGAGATGAGCTCCCCTGGCTGAGGGAAGCTATGCTCAGACCACTGCAGCCATAGGGTCCCGGCATCATCTTGGCTCAGGTGGTCTTTATGTCCACAGTAGACTTGCCCCTACATTCATGCCCACCCACCTGAGAGGTTACAGGGTCAGGGAACTAGGGCCCAAATACTTAGATTCTTGGTCTGGCCTGAAGATGAAGAGCGGGTAGAGGACTGAATGAGGTCATGGCCCAGAGTCAGGAGACCTGGGTCCTAAGTCCAGGTTCTGCTTTTAACTCTGCTTTTAACCCAGGGCATGTCACTATCCCTCTGAAGATCTGTTTTACCCACTGAACTCCAAGTGGACCACTCTACCGTGAGTCCCTCCCTGCTAGGACAGTTCTGTTAACTGGGGTCCAGTCTGGACTAGACAACTGCTGGAGGCTGGGGGTGGGCTCAGGAAGCTTTCCAAAACGGCGGGAGCTCAAATATGGAGGGAAGCAGGTGAACAAGCATCAGGCAACAGATGCCCTGTGTCCTGGCTGCCACCTCCCCGCCCCCTCCCATCAGTGACGCAGCTGTAACCTGAGCCAGGCAGTGTCTCCTCAACTCTTGAGAGACCTGGGCAACCCCTTCTAATCCCGAGCTGGCACCATAGAAATTCCGTATGAACAGACACTGTCCACACAATGCCTGTTTCAGTCACCGTGATGGCACAGCCTTGCCACTCCCAGATCACTGGTGGTAGGTGACCCTGGCCCAGGAACCCAGGGGCAGCCAAGGATGGGTACAAGCTGTCTGACTCCATTTCATGGTGCCCTGGACCCCTACCCAGCTGGGGACAGACGGCCAGGCCACAGTAGATTTGTTCTTCAAGTGTCCTTGTCTTCCAGGACAGCTGGGGGCCAGCTCTTTCGGTGTACCAGTCAGGGCCTCTCTTCTGTTGACTCATTTGAAAGAATCCCTCCCACTAACAGACCCCCAGGGCAGGTCTCCTTCCCGATGGCTGCGCCTCGCAATGCCCCCTAGTCACTCCCACAACACCCCCCATTTCCTCCCTGACCTTTAGTCTTATTGGAGTCGCCAGGACAATCCCCAGTAACCCTTCAGTGCCTGGATACACCCTCCTGCTCCAATGGCACTGCCTCACTGCCCCTTCCTCTCCAAGACGCCTCACAAAACCCAAGAAGACACCGTGGACCCCCTCCTTCTCAGTGCCCCCACTTCCCCCTAACAGCCCAGTCTCTTCAGCCGGGGTGCCCTTAACCCTTACAAGCCCAACCGGCCCCTGCCTCCCCGTTAACTCTTTCCTGTCTGGACTCCTGCAAGCAAACCTTCCCTGTCACTAGGCCTCCCTTACCCTCCGAGTTAACCCTTCATGACCACGACTCCTCCACCCCCACTCCCGCCCCTGGCAGACCCCCGCGGCCAGCCGCCTCCCGCTCTCTCCTACCGAAGTCCAGAAACTGCTTCATGGACAGCGGGGATGGGGAGAACTTGCTGAAGTGCTCGATGTATTTGGGTGCCCCTGCCAGGGACGCATTCTTCAGCAGCGCGCGGACCCAGCGCATGGCGGTGGCGACCCCTTCTCGGGCTCGGGCTCTGGACCCTACGCGGGCAGCGCTGGCGCTCGGCTCAGCCCAGCCCGGCCCGGCGCCGCGGCGGCCGCCTCCTCCCAACCTCGACCCCGACCGAGTCCCGGCCAATTGGCTGGTTGCGTTGCCCCGACGTCGCTAATGGCGTCTCACAAACAAGTCCAGGAGAGCCAATCGCCTCCCGCCCCGGCACGTGGCTACGCCGTGGGCCCGCCCCCTTCACCCAGCGTCCGCCCCGAGCGGCCCGCTGTTTTCCAGAGGCGGCGCCGGGAGCCCGCCTCCCCGGCGTCCCCGCGCGCGTCCCTCCTCCCTGCCCAGCCCGGATTAACCCTCCCCTCCCCAAAGGCCCGTTATCCCCTTCCCCTTACACTCCGTTTCCCGGTTCCCTCCCCGAATCGCCTTCGCTTGCCAGCCCCGAGGTTGTCCGGTAGCTTTCCACGCGTCCTCTTCCGCCCACCAGGGCCCGATTCACCGGTCCTGATTTCCACTCACCTGCTCTCCCTCAGGGCGTCTGGTGGGTTCCCAGTCTGGACGACAGTGACTCGGACTGTGGATGGATCGGGATGCGAGCCCCTGCTAAGCCCTCACATGGACGGGTAACACACCGACTTCCACAAAGATCAGAGCAGCTCAGGACAAGGCAGCATTTTGCTTTTCCAGTTAAAAAACATCGAGTCAAACCCCTCACTAACGCCTAGCGGCGGCTACAATGAACTTTAAAAACCACCTTTATTTCATTATTCTCTACTCATTTGACCTGAGAAGGCAACCTTTTTCGCACTTGGCTTTCTTAGATAAAGGTCCTGGAAGGTGATCTGTGCTGGAGGCCAAAAGCCGGCACTTCACAGCAACCGGGATTTCTCGTGGGAACATAGCTCGTCCTCTTGTGGTCCAACGCCGGATATGTCCTGTTCCCGCATCCCACTCACTTGCCCCTATGAGGTGTTTTTCGCTTCAGTCCTTGGCCCACACTCACCAAGTGCCAAATTGTTGCTAGGCTTATATGCTGGGAACGGGGAAACACAGACAGGACTGGGACATGGTCTTTTGCCTTGATTATTTCATTGCTCAGTTTGAGAGAGCTGCATGAGCAAATAATTAAATAGTTACAACAGACTGCAGTTATAACCAATGCAGAACTATGTGCAAGGCTTCACAATGGAGGGGACTCTCTTAGCTGAATGAATAATATCCCTTATGCCAGGCACTCTTTGCATGCCTCATCTCATTGAATTCTCCAGATAGCTCTACCGTGCACTGTTACCACCATTTTACAGTTGAGGAAACAGGTTCAGGTACCATTTTCCACTGCAAATCTGAAGGCGTTACTTCCCTTGCTCACAACCTTGGCTTTCACTTCATACTGAGGCCTTTCCAGTTCTCACATGATCTGCTTTGGTTTAACTCTCTAGCGTCATCTCTTCCACACTCCCCTGCTCAAGTCCCACCCATACTTATCTAGTGCCTTGAACCAGACTTCAGTCTCCCCACTGTTCAAATGCTGTCTCCTACCCATGGATCATTCTTTTCACTTTCACCTACCCATTCTTTTGCACTCACCAAAATCGTCAATGACCTAATTGCTAGCTGAATGGAGTGCAGGTAACAAAATGCACAAATCCCCAAATTTTCCACTATATGTTCAACTTGGGATGGTGGGGCGTTCTCAGGGACTCAGACTGACAGAAACTTTATCTCAACACAGGCTTCCACAGCATCAGAGCCGGGAGAAGCAGAACTGGGAGAGTCTCACCCAGCAATTAACTGTCTCAGCCCAGAATTGATCCCCTTCCCTCCGGCTGACAACTCATTGGCCTGGCTGGGTTATGGGCTTCCTCCAGTGGTTCCTCAGGCCTTCTGATTTAGCACTATTTTAGCTCCTAACACACCGCATGGTAATCATCTGCTGACTCATCTGTCTCTAGGCTTTAAGCTCTGTGAGGGCAGGCCTGTGTTGGCCTTATTCACTGCTCTGTCTCCAGCACCAGATACAGCACATTGAAGGGAAAAGAAGGTGAAACAAGAAGTTGGAGTCACTGGGAAGACATGCCACAGAGATATCAAAGACCACCAAAATCCATCCAGCTAGCAATTAGATCATTGATGATATTGGTGAATGCTGTCTTCAAGTTGCCCAGAAGAGAATATTAAATCCCATATGTAAAAAAGTTGAGCCCTGTGGCTGGCACACAGTAAATAATAAATAGCAACTATTACTACTACTGTCAAAACTAAAGTAACAAGGAAAAGGCCGTAACCTCTGAGGCTACCTGTAAAAGATAGAGATTTCCCATGATCTTCCCCTTAGAGCTGGACTTCCTAATGGGGACTCTGCTGCTGCTGCTGCTGCTAAGTCACCTCAGTCGTGTCTGACTCTGTGTGACCCCATAGACGGCAGCCCACCAGGCTCCCCCGTCCCTGGGATTCTCCAGGCAAGAACACTGGAGTGGGTTGCCATTTCCTTCTCCAATGTGTGAAAGTGAAAAGGGAAAGTGAAGTCGCTCAGTCATGTCTGACTCGTAGCGACCCCATGGACTGCAGCCTACCAGGCTCCTCCGTCCATGGGATTTTCTAGGCAAGAGTACTGGAGTGGCTTGCCATTTCCTTCTCCGATGGGGGCTCTGAGCTTGGATCAAATTCCTCCTGCAGAAATTGCTGCAGAGTGGTAAAGGGAGTGATGTGGAGTGCTGTATCAATCAAGCTAGGTTAGGTGATGGGAAGTAACAAAACCCGCAAATCCCCAAATTTTCCACTGTATGTACAACTTGGGTTGGTGGGGTGTTCTCAGGGACTCAGACTGACAGAAGCTTTATTTCAACACAGGCATCCACAGCATCAGAGCCAGGAGAAGAACTGAGAGAGTCTCACCCAGCAATTAACAGTCTCAGCCCACAACTGATCCCCTTTCCTCTGGCTAACAACTCACTGGTCAGAATGGCATCATCCAACCAGGAGGACCTAGGAAGTGCAATCCAGCCCTGTGCCCAGGAGAGGGAGAATCATCTGATTTTTTTTTTTTTTAAACTAAGAGCCAAGATACTTCTTTTAAAGTGTTTGGAGGTACTGCAGCTCCAAGGAACTCAATAAACTTGGCATAATACAGGGTTCTTTTCTATAAAGTGGGCATTGATGGATCTCTGCCAGTATGTTTCTTTCCTGAAAGTGTAGCTGAAACAGTTCTGAAAATGTCTACTTACTTTCGCAAGTGTGTGTGAGACAGATGGTATGTTTTCATCCAAACAAGTGCTCACAGGAGATGGGGGCTGGGCCTGTGCACTGGTCAGAACGATATATAGATCCCACTTCATTCTTCAGTGGTGGCAAAGGATTGGAGCAAGCTGGACTGAACTCTGATCAACTTGAGCTGGGCTTTGACTACCTACATGTGTGTTTTTTCTGACCTAGTGAATAACCCAGATTTGGAGAACTGAGGTCTCTGGTTACTGGTCCTGGAAGTTCTGGGTAGGGGCTGGGGTTTTCTTGGAGGAACTAGACATTTCACTGTCAATCAGTGACAAATTCCAGCACAGAAAGTGAGGCAGTGGGCTCTCATAGAGAGGGTAGAGAGCAGTTGCCACAGGGGGGCCGTCTGAGGCAGCTGAAGCTGAATTGAAGATCTGCCTCTAGGCTTTTCTGAGTAGTAATTTCCAGTTTGTCAAAAGGGCTTCCCTGGTGACTCAGACGGTAAAGAGTCTGCCTGCAATGCAGAAGACCCAGGTTCAATCCCTGGGTCGGGAAGATCTCCTGGAGAAGGAAATGGCAACCCATTCCCGTATTCTTGCCTGGGAAATCCCATGGACAGAGGAGCCTGGGAGGCTACAGTCCAAGGGGTCGCAAAGAGTTGGACATGACTAAGCAACTAATACTTCTTGTCAAAGGTCCTTGGGAACAATTAACAGAAGGACTTGTGACACGATTTAGGACAGAGAAGTCACAGGGTAAGCAGCCTTGCTCCATCTCCCAGGTCTGTGAGGCTTGGTTTTGGCACTAGCACAGGCTGGGGCACGCATGTCCACGCACCATTCAGGGCGCACAAGCACAGTCCACAGCCTTAGCACAGAGGCGGCGGCAGAGAGCTTGACCCAGCTCCGCGTCTGTGAGCTCAGGTCAGAAGTGTGTCTGGAAGAGCTGCTGCAGGCTAGGGCTCCCGGTTCTCCCTCCCAGAGCCAGGGAATGTATACTTGGACTTTTCAGTTTTTCCACCCTTGGGTCACTGGTTCACCATCTGATCTACTCATCATGGTATCTAGGGCTGGTTGTGGGGAAACTGAGGCAGTAACCAGGTTCTTCTCTGAAGGTAGCCACCAGATGAGGGCTCTCAGCTCTCCACCTGGGCACACAGCCTCACTCTATCATTACCCAGGACGACCTGCTTCTACAGCAGAGTAGCTTCCTGCCTCTTCCAGACCCTGCACACCACCACCTCTACTCCTACTCCTTCCCCAGGCTGGCACAGTATCCACCAAGAAGCTGTTTTGGATTCCATACAGTCTACTCAGGGCTTTTCCTCATCTGAGGTTTTGAATCTCAGTTATGGGACGGTGACCATTCCTTAAGTCTGGGGCACCCGTGAGAACAGGAGCTGTTATCTCTGCCATAGAGCTTCACCCTCCCAACCTCTCAGAGCCCTGCACCTGGCTCTGTCCACATGTGGATCAGCTAGGTATCATGATCCATCAGACTGAATGGTGTTGGTAAGACGTGGGGGTAGATGGAGGCAGATGCAGTGTGTACAAACAGGGGGCTGTTTACTGGTTGCCGTGAGAAGCCTATATACAAAGAAGGCACAAGGAGGGGGAGGGAGCTCCCCTGCTACAGTACCACGAAAGGGGGGAGGGGCTGAGGAGGGGACCTGCCAACAGGCTGGGGTCAGGAGAGGTTTTCTGGAAATAGCTCAACTTCTAGAATGGGCCACAGGTGAAAAGGCAAAGCTAAACTGGCTCCAAAAGCCAAGGAGAGCCAAGAGCTCCACTTCTAGGTCTCCAACCCATGGTCAGTGAGGGCAGAGTAGGGTCTGGCCGATGGGGCATGATGGGGCTTCCTCCCTGTTCTACATTCAAGTGTCGCTCCCTCTGTGATCACGTGGAGATCCCTCCAGGCCTTCAAGGTCAAGATGGTAATGCGGGTGAGAAGTGGTATCTGCTCTGTATCTGTCCATCATCTCCTTGGCCCAGGACCGGTCCCCACTCTATTGAGGATTCCATCATTCTCCCAGAGCGGTCCCAGCACAGCATATCCTGGCTGCCGAGCAGCATGTCCACCTCTGTTTCCTCAGGCTGCATTTCCTACTAGTGCGCGGAATGGCCATGGCTGAGTTCAGAGGTTTTCTCAGCAATTCATGAAAGAAAGCCACCCTAGGGACCTTCTTTCTAGTTCATTCTGCTCTTTGTCTGAGCATGCCAGGTTCTATGAACATCTCCTTGAATGACCTCAGGCAGGCTCCCTACTCTCTACCATGGGTGCTGAGAGCTGCACTGGGGGTCTGGTGGTCTGCTCCTTGTCAGTAGTTTTCATCTTGAGGTCAGGGTCAATCCAGTGCCTATGGCTCATGATGGGTCCAGTGTGACTAGAGGAAGGGTCACCACATTGGGGGCCTCTTCCTCCTGGCTCTGGCAGAAGGCCTTTGGCTTGGTTTTGGCACTGGTAGAGGCTGGGACACGCATGGCCGTGCACCATTCGGGGTGCACAAGCACAGTCTACAAGCAGTGGGACCCCCACGTGCTCATATGTGTCCAGGGCACAGGGCTGCAGTGCTCAGCAATGCATGGGCCACAGCCCCCGCCTTCCTTCAGGGAGAAGGCCATGGCCACACAGCACGTGCATGCACTTGAAAGGTGTGTGTGCCCGAACCTGCTGGTGCCAGCCAAAGGCAGCGGCCCCTGTGGTCTGTAGGGGTGTTACTTATGATAAATAGAAGGGGACACTGGGGGAGCACGGTGCGATCGGGGAGGATGTCAGTAGTATGGGCCCCGAGTCTGCCAGCTGGTCACCCAGTGCTTCTTGGTGGGCAGGGTGCTCCCCGGAGGTGGGTAGCGCTCCTCCTCCCGGATCCTCACCGCGTGGTACTTGGGCATGATCCGGTAATAGCGGGTCCGCTTAAAGAAGTCACACTGGAGGAGGGGGAGAGGAGGGAGGCGCTCAGAAGCCAGCGTTTACACCAGCGGGAAGATGTGCCCAGTCCCCTCCTTCCTCACCAGGAGGTCCTCAAAGCCAGGACCCCTTCCCAAACACAGTGCCATCTCCCTGCCCTGAGACGAAGAGGACAAGGTTCCCCACCCCAGACCCCAGAGGAAGGAGGAGCTGAGCAAGGCAGAGAGGAGAGGGGGAGGCAGGTGGAGTCAGAGGGGCAGTCGCCTAGACTGCAGATGGAATGGCTAGGAGGGGTAGTGATCCACAGTGACCACAAGGTCGGGAGGGGTCAGTTTGTCAGACCAAGAGGGTCCCAAGAGGAAAAGTGCTGGTTCCCAGGAAGAAGGGCTCTACTAGTCCCCTCCTTCTCTGGAGGTGGGCATGGGGGTATGGAATCACTCTGAAGTCTGTCTTGTGGCCTACAAACATGGGGCCTAGCCTTGACCCTTGCCAATCCCCAGAAAGCATAAGGGGCACAGGGAGGGTTTATGGCTCCCTCTTGAGGTCCCAAGTCCTTGAAGGACTCAGTGGGGAGGCTGGTGAGAGCAGACACCCCGGGCTCTCCCAGGATGTGAAAGGGAGACCGACACAGTGACCTACTCTTTGGGGGTGGTGCTGGGGACAGAGTGACGTGCAGAGAAGGCCCATAAAGGAAGAGGAGCAGATAGGAGAGAGTCAGAGGCCCCAGCCAGGTGGGGGCTTGGGGGAGGGGGCCCGGAGGCCGCGTTACCCAGCTGGGCCGGGGTGGGGGCTGCCCCCCTCAGTAGTCTTCTGTCAGCCTCTCTGTCTCTGACGGCTGGCTCTTCATCTCCGCCTTCTGCCTCTTAGCTTCATACAGGGCGCGAGTGCGGGCTCGCTTGAAGAAGCCGCACTGCGGAGGGGAGGAGGTGGGGAGGGGCCATCAGGGGGCGCTGGGGGTCCTTGCCAGCAGCGCTCATGAGCTGGGGCTTAGGGCTGGGGAGCCTGGATGCCTGGTTCCCAGCCCCAGCTTGGTGATGTGGCAGGAGCTGGAGCTCCTGGTTCCCCTTTCCGGCTTGCAAGTCCCCCCATGAACCCAGGACTGGGAGCTGGAGAGAAAGTGGGGAGGACTTGGGTGATGGGTGGGGTGAGATGGAAGTGAAGAATGAGATGAAGGGAGAGTTGGTGAGGGTCTGCTGGCAGGGGGTCCCAGAGCGGGAGTCCCAGTGGCGGGCGGGGTGTTCTAACCTTCCACAGCAAGAGGATGATCAGCCCCAGCAGCAGCAGCCCGGCACTCACAGCCACAAGCACCAGCCACAGCTCGATCTCAGCCGGCAGCTCCTCCACCAGGTCAGAGTCAATGTCCACGGAAAACTGGAAGGGGTGAGAAGGGTCTCAGCCATGTGTCCACCCCCTTAGGCCCTCCTGAGCTCATCCTTCCTGTTTCAGCTGGACCCAGAACCCTGTTGTTTGATTTACTGCCTGTAGGGGGCACACAGGGACTGGAAAAGCCCCTGCCAGCCCATTGACAGGAGCAGATTCCTCCGTCCTCCCCTTTCTCCTAGAGGCAGAAACCAAGATCTCAGATCTGGGAGGCAGCCTGGAGTCTGGTTTGTGACCCACACATCTGGGCTTGGGTACCAGCTCCATCCTTCACAAGCTGTGGGACCTTGGACAAGTAATTTCACCTCTCTGAATCTCCATTTCATGCTCTCTGATAAGAGGATTGTAATGCCTACCTCATAGTATAGCAGAGTGGCCAAAAGTATGGGTTCTGGAGCCAGACTATCTCCGTTCAAGTCCTAACTATGTTGTTCACTAGCTGTGTGACCTTGGGCAAGTCACTTAACCTTTCTGTTGTTCATCTGTGAAATAGGGAATATGCTAATAATATCTGTATCATAGGTTGCTGGGAGGATTAAATGTGTTTAATATGAGTAAACCGCTTTGAGAAATACCTGGTACACAGCAACACTTCCACAAATATTTACAAAAGAATAGAATGCATAGCATACAGTAGCATTTTTCCTTCCCCTACAATGAAGATATATATATATATAATATTATTACATTATATTACAAGTTTTATAATATAGTTATTAAACATATTTTGTATATATATATACAAACATATATTTTAAAGTTACTTTGTGTGTGTTTAATATTTACTTATTTGGCTGTGCTGGGTCTTAATTGCTGCATGTGGGATCTCGTTCCCTGACCAAGGATCAAATCCGGGCCCCCTGCATTGGGAGTGCAGAGGCCTAGCCACTGGACCACCAGGGAAGCCCCTACATATATATTTATATATAGAAAAATATTTTCTGACTGTACATGATTATTTCTTAAAAAGTTACTTTTATTATTTCATATTTTAAAATGTATACATTAAACATATATATTTTTTCTTTCACATAAATGGGATCTGTGTGTACTATACACACTCTTCTGAGACCTTTTTCATCGTCCTTCGATGTCAGTTAATAAAGATCAACCTAATTTCTTCTGACGACTGCACGTCATTGTAGGAAATGTGCCAAAATTTATTGAACCAATCTCATACTGAAAGACATTTAGATTGTTTCCAATTTTCTGCCATTATAAACAATGCTTTAAAATATCCCCATATATTTGTTTGCAAATTTGTCCTATTAGCTCCTTGATATATTATCATGTGCAAGATCAAAGGAAACGTACAATTAAAAATTTAATAGATATTGACAAATTCATCTTTAAAAAGAATCCATCAATTTATATTCCAATCAATAGCATTTCCTTCTACCTTATCAGAACAAGACAGTATTCTTCTTTTTAATATTTTCTCATATGATATGAAAAAAATCTTACTGCTGTTATATTCACCGTAAGCACAGTGCCTATGTATGCTACCCTTTCTCTTTACATATTAAAATATGTCTATCAATATTTTGTCATATATGCTATAAACTTTTAAAAAAGCAGTAAGTATTTTTCCCTCTTAGTTTCTTTACCATCTCTTTTGCTGTATACAGATTTAAAATTTCAGAGTTGAATTTTTCAAAATTTTTTTGTGATTTCTGGATTTAATAAAATAACTCCCTCTCCCCATAATTAAAGATTATTATTAAATTATTTCCTGAATTTATTCTGGTATATTAGATTTTATTTCCTACATTTAAATATTTAATCTAACTCAAATGTGTTTTTGTTTATGGTGTGAGGCAAGGGTTTGTCTTTACTTTCCAAATATGTTCTCCCAATACTACTTAATCATCTATATTTTTCTCCTGATTAAAATGCTACCTGTATAATAAAAGTAAATTCCTATTCTGTTCCATTGATCTTTCTGGCCATTCCTCTGCTACCTTAGTTTATTTTAGGAAATGAATGATAATGTATTTAACCAACCCATCATTCACCTCCTATACATATCCCTTCTAACCTTTTCATAACAGATTATTAGCAATTTTGTGGTATTTATTTTTCCATATATATCTTAGAATCTTAGAATAGTTTTGGGAACTATTTTTTTAGGTTTTCACAGAAATGCAACATCTTTACATGCAGATCAAATGAGCTCAAGTAGAGGTTCTCAACCCTGGCTGCACAGTAGAATCTTTGGCGTACTTTTAAACATACCAGTACTGGGATCCCACTTCCACAGACTCAGATTTCATCACTTAGGGGTATAGTCCAGACACTAGAAGTCCTCCAGGGGATTCCAATGTGCTGCCAAGACTGAGCCCAAATAGCTAAAGTATGTGGAAGTGCTCTGAAAAGATGCCCCGCACTCCCATGCCCTGGCCAGGTTCTGCTGTCTCCTTAACACGCTCACTCACCCGCACTGTCTTATTCTCCATGTTGATGGTGGGGACGCTGGTTCGGAGGAACAGGGTGGCCCAGCTGGCTACCCTGACTCGGTCAAAGTCTCTGTAATCCTGGAGGGGGGAAACGATGAGTCAAAAGAAGCAGCTGAAGTCCCTCTGAGCCTCCTTCCTGACCAGCCCCCGGGACACTCTCCCTCCACAGAGCATCTTCAAGCAGCACTCCAAAGGACCTGGCTCCAGGCCTCTCCTCTACACACGAATGCACATCATTCATCTGTGTCAGGTCCTACGCTGGATGCTGGGGACAGCAGGGACAGTGACCGTCACAGTCTAGGTCTGGCCTGCGGGCTAAGTCTGCCCCAAGAGCTGCTTTTGCAAATAAAGTATTTCTGGCACACAGACACGTCCATTCACCAGTGTATTGTCTGGAGTAGCTTTATGTTACAATGCAGAATTGAGTACCTACAATAGAAAGCGCGTGACCCACAGAGCTGAAAAGAGATGTTTAATCTAGTCATTCACAGAAAAAGTTTGGTCTAGGTCGGCTGGCCCTGCAACCCAGAGCAGTGTGTGCTAAGTGGCATGTGTGGCTTCTGAGAAAGTTCTGTGAGTGTCTAGACGGGAGAGGTCATTGTTAGCTAAAAAATCAGAAGAGATCTTGCTGGTGGTCTCTGAAGGAGACTGTGAAGGCTGAACCGGAGTTTACATGCAGAGGTAACAGATGGGAGCTGGCATCCAGGGGAAAGGAGCAGCATGGGCTAACGCAGAGAGGTGAGAAAATAATGGATACGCAACAGAATAAAGGACACGGGAGATGTTACTTTATGGAGACAAAATGATGTCATGTCTACACATGGATGCACAGACTAACTCTGACGGGGCACACAGTAACAGGTGCATAAACCAGCATGCATCCAGCCCCATGCAGTCACCGACAACACTCAGGTACACACGTGTAGTCTGGCCTCACCCTCTCCCTGATGCTCTCCCAGCCCGGGGTGGGTGGCAGTTGAGACCGGCACTGACCTCGATGAAGGTGCTGTTCCACACTCGTGCCTGGATGGTCACGTTGGTGATGACGGGGGCATCAGGAATGGGGCACTCCAGCCACACGCAGTGGGTGTGGTCACTGCCACAGCTCTGAGATGGGCAGGGAACACAGACCCAGGCAGTTTGGGTCTCTAGATTCTCCAGACTTCGCCCCAGGCTGTGTCCCAACTATGGCTGAAACTGAAGGGGCCTGTCCTCATCCCTTCACTCAAGCACATTCCCCGCCAACCCTGCATTTACATGTTTAAGGCACATTCTTTGGACCACGCATATATAGATGCCAGCGACATGGAGAACAGGAAATCTGGTCCCTGTTCATGAACATGGGGCCCAATCCTGAACACCACCTTCCCACACTGGGCCTTTGTTCCGGCTAGCTTCCTCCCCTGGGAGGCTACTCGCCCCTCTCCACCCAGCTAGCCTTCAACTTGCTGCACAGGCCTGCTCTCCCCTCCCTTCCGACAGAGGGCACCCTGCACCCTGTCTTCATCTTGTGTCTCCCCATCCCTGGTTCTAATGTCCAAAGCTTTGAACAGCTGTATCACCCCCAGCAGGTTGGGGTTCCTGGGAATAGAATCACTGTCTGTGCTTTTGGTTCACCGTATTGGCTGCTCCCCAGCACAAAGCAAGGGCCACGTCACCACATCAGACTGGGGTCTCCTGGAGAGTAGCACTATCTCTCTTGCTTCGTATGTCTCGAGGTGCCCACTCACCCTATGATGGCCAACCCTGCCCTGGCCACTCACCAACTGGATCTCAGACTTAGCCTTTTTGGCAGCAGCCAGAGTGACAGGCGGGGGGCCTTGGCCTCCTCCTGGGTCCAGTTGTCGCCGCCTGCGCTGTGGAGATGGCGGCCTGTCCCCAGGAACCTGAAGAGGGTAGAAGCAATTTACTGGCGGAAGGAGCAGAGGTGAGAAGAGGAGGAAAGAGCAGGGAGAGGAAAATGTTGGCCTTTCTGCCCTGCAGCTAGCAAAGGAAATGGGCCACAACTGAATGCTCCCTCTAGTGTCCTTACAGAGTGAGTGAGGTTGAGAGGGTTGATAAGGTCTCCAGGTGGCCAGCAGTGCCAGGATCCATTGCCACGGACAGTGATCTCCGTGGGATACAGCAGCCACTTGCCATTGCTGACTTCATAGGGCCACTCCAGCCCCAGGACCAGGGTCCCCAGGGCTGCCAGCCCTTCACCCATTGGGCCCACCTGTGAGGACAAGGGATGTCACGGCTACTTTCTCCTGGGAAACCACCTCTGTCTCACCAACCCCCAATCCTCACACCCTCTGACCCTGGACCCAGAGGTCCCTTTACCTGGAATTCGTACTTGAGAGGGCTTCCCACATCCTCCACAGTTTTCATGCCAGACTCACCCATCACTGTCCCCCCAAAGAAGCTTTGTAGCCGGTGATTCACCCTGGGGGTGAGAAAGATGCTGGAGTGATAGGGGACAGTAGGGGCCCTTGCAGGGGGTGGGTACCAAGGTTAACTACAGCTCCTCTGACATCAAGCAGACCTGAGACAAACCCCAGCTCTAGCATTTCCTGGCTGCACAGTCTCGAGCAAATAATGTATCCTCTCTAGCCTGTTTCTTCAACTGTGAAGTAAGGTTAATCTCTTAAGTGGGGTCACTGTATCATGGAGCCATTGTGAAAACACAATGAGATGATGTATATAGAATCATTAGCACAATGGGCTCTCATGCAATGGGAGGGCCACACCAACACCTTCGCCCCAAAGTTGCTGATTTCTCCACTGCTAGCTGCTCTGCAAGGAGAACAATAATAGTAACAATAATGACAGTGATGTTGAGGATACCAGGCCCAGAGAGATGTGTCAGAGGAGCTTGAGGGACACCTTAGGGAAGGGAGGCCCAGGCTCCTTCAGGGCAGTACCCACATGCTGAGTGAGGCCTGGAGTGTGTAGTCCACCAGCAGAGGCAGGGTCATGGGCCGTAGGTCATCCTGGTGACTTGACCTGAGGAAGGAATGCAGGGGGTAAGGGAGGATTATGTCAGCTGAGGCTAGGGGGCACCCAGGACACCCGAATCCCCACATAGACTGGCTTCCCGAGGTCACTCACGTGGAGAGCTGCAGCTGCGCCTGGAGTTCCCTTGTGTGTAGTGTCACTCCGGTGACCTCGAAAGCAATAAGTAGCTCCATCTGCCATAAGGGCAAGAGAGGTAGAGCGGACTGTTTGAGGCCAGGCAGGGGTGATGCCATGGGGAAGAGAGGGGCTGAGTGCTGTGCTAAGGAGTTGGCTCTCTGGTCTCCACTTCCCACCTGTCTCTACTCTTCTACCTTCCTCGCCTCATCTGCCTCCCTCTTCCCATTCTTTTCTGTTAGTAATAGCTCATGTAACTCAATACATGACCTTGAGCAATCACTCAAGCTTTCGAAGCCTATATTTCCTTTCTGCAAATCAGCACCAACTTCCTCAGAAGGTTGTGAGAAATATATAAAAGAATTGGGCTCAGGGTCTGGTACATAGCAGGTGCTCAGCAGAATCAGTTTCCTCGCCTCCACCTGCTCTAGCTTTGTGCATAGCTCCCTAGTGGCTCCATCTTTCTGTCTCTGGGTCTCTAACCACCCCCTACTGCATCCCTTCTCCCCAGCTCTAGCTCTTTGATTCAAGGAAGCCTGGGAAGCAGGCAGGCAGAGGGAGGATAAGGAATTCACCAGAGGAGGAACCTTGGACCCCACATCCCTGGGAGAGTACAGTTGGGCACTCACCCTCTGGTTCCGTTTAAAGGGGTTCCCCAGCTCACAAACGATGGTCTCATTGGCTTGGCAGGCTCCAGGCTGAAGAAAGAAGACAAATCAGATCTAGGTGGTCAGACTAAGGCTTGTCCCATCCCTCTCCTGTGGCAGAGGGCCTGAAGCCCTCGAGGCTTGAGAACTGGGTTCCCCTAGCAACAGAGATGCTGGAGGCACCTGAGGAAGCCCAGCCCAGAGGACTAGGGTGGGGGGACACGTGGCAAATGACAACACATGTACATGAAATGTAGGAAGGGTGCACTGGGCCATGGTTGGGCTCTGCGGAGGCAGAGGGCACTCACGGGGCGCACTGAGGACAGCAGCAGGGAGGGAGGCACTTCCAGGGTGAGGAGCGCCTCGTGGGCATCCTCCCCAGCCCGCTTCCGGCTTGGGGTGTTGGTCACGTTGATGCTCAGGAGCAGTTTTCGGAGGTCTCTCCTGTACTGGAGCCTGAGAGGGGAGGAGCAGTCCCAGATTGAGTCCAAAGCCCCGCCCCAATCTGTTAGGCTCCACCCCTCAGAAGAAAGCCACTTCTCTGGCCAGCGAAGGCCAATCCTATAGTTCTTGGCTAATTAAGGTCCCTCCCCTCCGACTTGCCTCTCTGTGAGACCCCTCCCCTTAGGTCTCAACAGTTCTCTCCACTCTTTCCGACCAATAGGGCCCCGCCCCTCAATTCCTGATAGCCAATGAAGTCCGGCCCACCTTGGCCAACCAGCCCCGCCCAGAGCGCACCTGCTCAGCCGCTGCCCCAGCTCAGACACGAAGGCCGCACGCATCTGTAAATTGCTGTCGCACCTGTTGTCCTGCCCGCATTCCTTCTGGAACTGTACCTGGGGATGGTGGGAGGTGTGAAGGGCCCACCATCCAAAGCTCTCCAGGCCCTTGCCCTTCCGGCCCCGGCCCTGGCCCCACCCACCTCCGTGTGGTTCTCCAGCGCCTGTGCTTGGTTGAGGACCGGGTAGGCGTCCAGGGACCCAAGCCCCAGTTGGGGGCGATCAGGCAACCGCAAAGGTAAAGAGTAGTTCATGGAGATGGTGATGGGTCTGAGTTTGTCGCGGATGTTGTCCTGGGAAAGGAAGGTGAACTGAACCCAGGCCTGCGCTGCCCTCCAAACCAAGCTGTATCCTCATATAAACCTAAACCCCTAGGGAGGAGCTGCGCCCCTCTCCCTCAACCCTAAAAAACCCCTGTAAGGCTGAATCCCCTCTGGTCTGCTCACCAAACTGACCCGCTTCCGTAAGATTTGGCTCCTCCTTTCCAGAGATTCCTCTGGAGGAAGATTGAGACTCCCATTTTTCCTGGGGTCCCCAGGCTGAGTTTTCCCTTTTCACTCTGACGTCCCAGAGACAGCCTGAGCTTGTCCTTGCTTCTGGATGCCTTTTCCCCAGAGACGAGCTAAGAATCTCACATACTTCTCTTTGGCCCCCATCCCTGCTCCAAAGGTCTCTGTTCTCTACAGTGGGCTGGATGCTGTGCTCTGTAACCTCCACTTACGTATGACCTTCCAGGCCAATCCATCACCTCTGTTTCTGGAGAGAACTCATTCCCTCACCCTTGACCTTGAGAACTCTCCTGGGTCCATGGAGTTACCTCCTCCTGGGACCATGGAGTCCATGTACTGCCTCTCACCCCTCCCTCACCATCAGGAGCAGCTCCAGCGTCTGGCAGCGCATCTCAGGCATGGAGAAGAAGCCATGGAAGACAGCTGACTGGCTGCGTGCAAAGTGGAGTCGGGGTGGGCGGCGGTCCCGGTCAGCCTCCAGCGTGTAGGCCAGGGCTGTGGGTGCACAGGGTGGTCAGCAAGTGACCAGGTGAGCGTGCCCCACCTCGCCCTACAGCCCAGCACTCACTGATGTTCCGCCTGTAGTTGGGGTTCCCTGCACTCTGGTTGTAAGCAAAGCACAGCTCCACCTGCACACTGTTGAGGGTGGGGGACATACAGGAGGGTCAGGTCACAGTGGAACCCAGATACGCAGGTCCCAGCTCTCACCCCTTTACTGGGCAAGAGGAAACAGGGTCTTTGGGGGACAGGCAGGGACAAAACTGAGGAGTCCACAGAGCTGGGCTGGGGTGTCCCTGGTCTCTTCAAGCCATAGAAAATAGGGTTAGAGGGCACCAATGGGGAAACTGAGGTTCTGAGACTTAAGGAGTTGCCTGAAGCCAGGTGTTGGCCCAGCCTAGTCTTGGGCAGGATCCCCAGTCCAGATCTCTTTCCCCACCACCTGCTACTTCCCTACTCCATTTCCCTCAGCTTTCTGATACATTATCCTCATTCACTAATAGACCTTGGGGTCATCACCGTCATGATTTTAACTATCTTAGCAACTACGCTTTTTGAGCACTTAGGATTTACAAAGCACCATGCTAAGGGCTTTTTGTACATTATCTCATTTGACTATCACAATGACCCTGTAAATTGTTTATTTTTTTAAATTAAAAAAACTTTTTACTGGAGTATAGTTGCTTTACAGTGTTGTGTTAGTTTCTGTGAATTGCTTATTAATATTACCACTCACTAGAGTCCATCCCTACCATTGCAGTGGGCAAAACTGGAATCTGAACCAAGCAGACCAGAGCTCCAACCACCATGCCCTACTTGCCCTCCCCCCGCCCCAGCTCACCCATTAGCAAGGAATTTTGTTATTTAATGAGGTTGAGTGGGGAGGGAAGTGCTTTCCCAAGAATCACCCCTTTAATGGTGGGGTATCAGGAGTTGCCAGGGAAGGGTTTTGAAAGCCAGGGTCCCTCCTGGGCTTCCCAAACATGAGGAGGAATGAATGGGCAGACTGGGGCCAGAGGGTCTCACCAGGAGGTGGCCGTGCAGAACGCAGGGTCCAGTATGGATGGCCTGGCTACCAAGGTCTTGTGGAGGATGTTGATGACAGGCCGGGCCCTGCATAGAAAAAACAGACATCAGTGCCTCAGGCCTGTCTCAGGCCAGGCCAAGGTCAGGGCTCAGGCTTTTATGGACCTGATTCTGCAGGTGGACAGAGCTGGGGCTCCATGCTGACAGGGATGGAAGAGAGAGGCCCCCATCCACCGTTGCCCTGGCTCACCTCAGCAGCACAATGCGGTCTGACAGGCTCCCCACCAGCAGGTCTGGGTAGAAGTTCTCATCCACGTCCATCTTCCCACTCAGGGAGTAGCCAAAGGTGGCCAAGCCAGGCAGTCCCAGCTGCTCTCCGTGGATTACCTGGGGGCAGGGGGAGGCGGTGGGGACAGGCTCTGGGGAAGGTTCCAGAGAGTGGGGCCCATGGGGAATAGGCAGGAGTACGTGAGGAAAAGGAAGAAGATGCCTCTGTCCCTGGCCTCTCTCCCTCTGTACCTGCTGGGGCTGTCTGAGGAGCCCCCTGGAGCTGCCATGGTAGATGTATACTTTGCCCAAGCCCTCGAATGGGGCTCCCACAGCAATGTCTGGGAAAGAGAGAAAGTTCAGGGTCACCCCAGGTACTATGGGCCCCACAGTTTTCCAGTCCTATGCTCCGGGCCACAGAGCCCAGCATGGCATGACCTCCCTGTCAAGCAGTGCTCAGAGCATCAGGGAACAGAGTTCTGTGACTTAGGATTAAAACTGGGACTATTAGGCACCCAATTGCCTACTTTTATATATGGGAAATTAGGCCCAGGAGAAGGTAGTGACTTACCAAAGTCACACAGCAAGTTGATGTCTCAGGCAGGTCTAGACCCCAGATTCCTGACCAATGGCTATTTGTTTTCTCTTATTACTGTGCCTTCCTTCTCCCCTGTCAACCACCCCTCCAGACACCTGGTTCTTCTCATGACATTTACCAGCAAGGTCACAAAAGCAGGTGTTCCCCATTTGTGACTGCCAGATAGTTCTCAAACACTCATCTCATCCAGTCCTTACGAGAGTGCTGGCAGTAGGTAATACTGTCCCCACTTCACAGATGAGGAAATAGGCTCGGAAAACTCAAAGTCGGACAGCTGATGAGAAGAGAAGAGGTTATTTGAGCCTATGTCTGTCTAACAGTGGGGGCTGGGATTTTCATCACAACACTATAACTTTTCTTGTTAAATTCTAACCATTATTTCCACAAAATAACTCCAAAATGTTTTGTCTTCTTAAACTTTCTAGTTTGCTGCTTTTGATCTGATATGGCCTAGGTAATTAGAAAGTTAAGCTTGTAGGAAAAGTAGGCAAAGGAAGAATAAGTAAGTCTTGAGTGACAGCTGGGCAACTCTTCGATCAGGAAGTACTTGGGCTTCATTAACTGAACTTTCTAGCACCTATTTTGGCTCTTGAGAGGTTCCTCTGCCTTCCTTTTGGTTTTCAGATATATTCTGGGAAATTGAGGTTGTCAGAGAAATGACTTCCAGATAAGCCAGGTATTCCCATGGCAACCAGGTTAAACCCCTTGATTTATCCCTCTCCTTGACATGCAAGGTCTGATTGGTCTCCAAGTCCTGCAGAATAGTAATCGGCATCCCCTATATCCAGAACTTCTACCGTGTCCCTGTGCTTAACATCCACACCTGGTATACTATATATATATATATTTTAATATTTCTTTATTTGGCTGCATCGGGTCTTAGTTGTAGAATGCAGGTTCTCTAGTTGTGACATGCGGGCTTAGTTGCCCCTCAGCATGATCTTAGTTCTCCAACCAGGGACTGAATCCATGTTCCCTGCATTGCAAGATGGATTCTTAACCACTGAACCACCAGGGAAGTTCCACACCTGATATAGTAATACTATATTCTGTTTTAAATGTTTAATTGGAGGATAATTGAGTTTTAATATTGTATTGGTTTCTACCATACATCAACATGAATCAGCCATAGGTAACACTATATTCTTGATCTTAATATCCCGAGACTTGCTCCCCACCTCCATCCACCCCACATCTCCTTCCAGAATCATCTTGCAGGGTACCAAGCTATCATGTCACACCTCTGCCCTCAAATCTTTTTGGACACCCCTCTGCCATAACGCAAGCATAAAGCCCTAGTTTTGCTGCCTGGTTTTCAGTGTGTCCACCCCTACTCTCCAGCCACATCTCCGATATGAACACCTCATACCCACTATACATCAGCCAAATGTACCACACTCACATTTTGCCCCTTCTGTTCCCGCCATTGTGTACACTCAGCCTGGCCTTTGATGCCCAGTGGTATGTCCATTGTTCCAGGAGATCTACTGAGCTCACCCCTGGGGGCTCCCTCTGCACTGCTGTGAGTTCCCCAGACCTGGGCCTGAGTCTGTCTCCTTTTTGGGCCCTACCAAGCCTGGTATGCAGCTGGCTCTCAGTCAGTGGGTGCTGGGGCGGGAGTGCTGGCTCATACCCTGGAATCCGTCTTGGTTGATGTCACCAATGCTTGCCACAGAGAAGCCAAAGGCGGAGCGACTGGGGCCGTGAAGAAGGAGGGAGGGATGGTCAGGGAAGGAGGTGCCTGCCTGGTTCATGAAGATATAAATCGCACCCCCTACTTCCTCTTTCCGCTCAAAGTAATAGGGGGCACCCACCAGGAGGTCCTGCCACCTGCAAAGGAAAGAAGGAGGGGGAAATGGAACACGCAGCATAACTGTTATTTAGCAGACACAACTGTGCCAGGCAGGGCACACAACTCTACAAGTGATGCCTCTGGCCATAGGTTGTGGGAAGGACATGGAAGTATCAATGTGACTGATCTAATAGAAAACACAGGTTGTGGAGAAGCCATGTACACACAGATCACACCCAAACAGCTCATATCCACTTGGGCCATACGAATGACAGGCACAGCCAGTGAGATGCAGGCATCATGAAATTGACATGCAAACGTCCCGAATCCCATGAAGTCTGATCGCAAATCAACATGCAAAACTGATTTGTAAATCCCTGCAAACAACATGCAAAAAAATGCACAGTTGCAAACCTCTATTTCTCTGCCCTCACTCGTGCAAGCCCACCCCTTCATCATTCTCCCTGGCCCCAGAGAAATGTCCCTGGATTCTCACCCATCATTGTTCAGGTCTGCCAGGGCAATGGCACTGCCAAAATAGGCTCCCACCTGCGTGCCCTCCAGCACCTGCCTCCTCCGCAAGTCTCCACCTGCTTCCTGGCTCAGCAAAAAGACAGCGCCCACATGTTGGTGCCGCGGGGCACCTGTCACAATGGTGATGTTTGTGGGGTGCAGGATGGCACTGCCCACCTGCATCGTGTAGCCTGGGATGGGAGGAAGGTGGTCAATTGAGACTCCAGTAA
Source organism: Moschus berezovskii (assembly GCF_049115385.1). Taxonomy (NCBI): domain Eukaryota; kingdom Metazoa; phylum Chordata; class Mammalia; order Artiodactyla; family Moschidae; genus Moschus; species Moschus berezovskii. Next base: position 48,663,272 of record NC_142479.1, read on the forward strand.
GCTTGGTCCCTTGTACTCTGGTCATCTCCCAGTATCCCCCATTACCTTCTATTTCTCTATTCTAAGTTGGGCAAGAAAGTGGACCTTGGATGCCCAGCCCCAAGTCCTGACTGTACCCTGACCATGAACTCCATGAGGGTCGTGACTTTGCCTCTGGGTGGAGTATACAGCTGGTGCTCAGTAAGTGTGTGCTAGCTGAACTGAATGGTACTGGTCTCAGTGCAGCCTGGCCTCTCTACTCCAGAGACACTGAAGGGGAGAGGACCAGTGTGCCAGGGACTGAGCCCCCTTTCTCCTCCCCACAAAAGGGCCACTACAACTGGACTCACCAATATAGAGGTTTCCTTGGTCCTCTGGGTCCTTGTAACTATATTCAGACAAATCCCAGTCCTTCCGCTGAATCATGTAGCTGTTTCCTTCACAAAGATTTGAGGAGGGGCGTATAAGTCACCACTCCTTTTCTCCACTATGTCCAGCCCCCCCTCCAGATAAGGATAATAATAACCCCTTTTATCTGTGAGAACTTTTCCATTTGAAAATCACTTACACTGTAACAATTCTGAGCTAGAATGATGACCCCATTTTGTAGATGAGAAGGGTGAGGCTCAGGGATGGAGAGCTAGGGATGGAGGCTCAGGGATGTCCAGTCATGTCTGGAATCCAGTCATCTGGGTACCAGCATACTATCAATAGATGATATTTCCCCCACCCTGGACAACGAAGCCAGACTCACACCATTATCTCCTCCTAATCCTGTCCCCAGACTCGGGCTACCTACTTTCCCCTGTCCCCCAGGCTGCTGCTGGAGAGTACCTTGGCCCTGCCAAGGAGTGGGAGGTAAGACTAGCAGAGTGAGCAGAGGCCTCAGCCTCAGGTGAGCCCAAAGCTATGACTATGCCCTGGGCAACCTGTTGGTCAAGAGGACAAAATAAATAAATCACTGGGATGTAACATACCACGTAAGAAATATAGTCAATAATAATGTAATCACTTTGAAGGGTGACAGATGGTTTCTTGGCTTATAGGGGTGATCATTTTACAATGTACTTAAATGCCGATCGCTATGTTATACACCTGAAACTAACATAATATTGTACATCAACTATACTGCAATTAAAGAAAAAGAACAAGATTCCGGGCTCCCTCTGCTTGTTGATTCTGCAGTAGTAGGTGAGGCAAGGGAAAAGAGGTCGCTGTTGCTATAGCCTGTGGTGGAGAGAGGCAGGTGGAGGGTGTGTGAGCCTTCAGACGCCTGAAAGGCAGTATGTGGTGTGGCAGAATCAAGCATGAGTTTTGATACAAAAACATACTCTGTAGTCCTCTCAAAAGATTGCCTTGTATGTACTGACATGAAAACACGTCCACAATTTATTGATACATGAAGAGGAAGCAGCAGAACAATACATTTAAAGTGATTTTCTGTGTGGGTATGTGTGTTTCTTAACTTACCTATATATTCTAAAACAGGTCTGGAAGGACCCCCAAGACACTTAGCAGTATACACTGGGAAATGGGACAAGGGAGACGTGGGAGAAGAAGGGCGCCCTTCCTGTTTATTTTACTGAAACATTTAGTAGTTGTACGAGGAATGGGTTTTATTTTTTAATAAACTTTTAAATGGTGAACCTGGGATCAGATGGACCTACATTTCAATATACATTTCAGGACTTATTACTGGCCTTGGGCAACTTATTTTACTTCTCCAAGGCTCAGTTTTCTGTCAAATGGGTATAATAATACTTTCATTTTAAGATTAATTAAGATAATAGGTGTACCTCTAGTACCTAGAAAGCGCTTTAAAATAGCAGAGGTCGAGGTGGTTGCTGATGTTGGCAAAGGCATGCTCTCCTCTGCCCTCTTGTGTGGAAGCTCTGGCAGACTGCCTCAGGGCCTAACAGGGGTGGTGGTCTCTGCTCCTCTTCCCCTCCCCCATGGCCCCCACCTTTCCAGTTGTAGGCACCAGGAGCGCCAAAGTACACGGTGTTTTGGGTGAAGCCGCCGCTGGTGCCCAGCTGGCACATGCCCGTCTCCAGGTAGTCAGTGTTGCTGTTGCACATCTCGTTGTGGTAGGTCTGCCAGTCGTCCCTGGCATCCAGCTCCAAGTCGTTGCCCCTCACATAGCACTTGCCCACCATGCGCCGCTGGTCCTCCGACCCCGACCACAGCACCTGGGTGTAGCGGTGGGCACAGACCTGGGGACCACCCCCCCAACACACACAGCTAAGCCCGCAGCAGGGACTCAGGAACGGAGTCTCCATGACCCCGTGCACCCCTCCCTGCCTTTGCAGGAGAGGAGTGGAAAGAGGTCTCCCGGCTGTTCTCTCTTCCCACAGAGATGCCTGGACCCGCATTGCCTTTCCAGAATTCCGAAACCTGCTCTGAGGGTTAGAAACACTTTTTGGAAGACCAGAAGGTACTGGATTTGAGAGTGGCTTAGAGATCTCGGCAAAATAAAAAGGGAAAAGGATGAGGGATGTGGGGCTCAGGTTCTTGGGTCTAAAAGGAACTAGACACAGAGCAGGTTAGGAAGTTGCTTCTCTGTTGTCCCTTCAGATCCTGTCCTCTTAATAAACGGATCAAAATTAGAATAACAACCACCACCACAGCAGCAGCAGCTAATACTTACTGAGTGCTTACTTACTTAGTAACTATAAGCCAGACACAAGTCTGAGCTTTTTGCATATTAATTATCTTAAGCCTCCTACCAGCTCTATAGGCTAGGGATAATTACTTCCTCATTTTAGATAAGGACACTGAGGCACAGAGAAATAAGCAACCTCGCATCTAGAGGCAGGGGATAGTCCATCCAAGGCTGTCGGTTTCCAGGGTCAAGCTCTTGAGTACCAGACTGTGCTGCCTCTCTCGAAGCTTCTCCCGGCATATGAAAGGTGCTCCGTCAAAGTTTATTGGGCAAATCAGTAAGAACAGGTTATTTGTAAAACAGCCAGGGGCCAGAGGAAACCCAGAACCGGACCTAGTTCTTGCTGCCGAGTCACTGGGAAGTTTCTAGTGTTGGCATGCAGGACATGCTCACTAAAAACGAACTGAATGAATGGATGGGCAAGTAGAAGTGTGGAAGGACCCAAGATCTGCACTGACTCAGGTGGAGCTCTGGACCCACCATCCTTATAAGAGACTAGAAATGGTGTTTCAGTGAGCTGGTCAAACCCAGAGCTTACGACAGTGTTCAAAGGTGACAGAAATCACAACAGTGATGCCGATGGGGGTGACAAGTGGCTGAAAAGGAGTGCACTGTCCGAAGTGATGTAAGGATGCTATTTCTTTAATGGGTGTTGATTACTTGGGTTTACAATTTGCCAAAACTCAACTGAAACTTAAAATCTGTATATTCACTGTATGTAAACGTTACATGAATTTAAAAATGAAAAATAAATTGTCTATCTGGGACTCAAAATTTGAGATCCCAGGGGCCAGCACTGATGAATGCAGGCTGGAGGTGACAAGTGACAGCAGGGAGTGGCCCCCAACCCAAGCCGGATGAGCTGAGGCAGAAGGGCTGTGCTTCTTCCGTCAGCTGGCCTCCCCGGAAGGAGTGCGTCCAGGCCACATTGCCCGAGGCTCTCTCTGCCCTTTCCATCTCATAGTCCCCTCAACTCGTTCCCACAAAGGGTGAGCACCGCCCCCACCCCGGGGTGGGGGGAATGGGTGATTCAGAAAGGATCCAGGCTGGCCCTTGGGAGAGCGCCAGACACCCTCCCCATCTGCCTGCCACAAGTGCAGGATGAAGGGATGCACATGCCCATGGAGACATACAGCTGCAGAAATGGACATTTGCAAGCTCATGCACCAAGGTCCCTTCTCCTGCTCTCTGCTTCCCTCCGAAGCTACTGGGAGATGAAAGGAGACAGGAGAGGGATCCGACAGTGAGCCCAGACTTACCAGGACTCTGCCCGCAGGGCCCTGGCTGGCCACAGTCACACCGAGCCACATGTCCTCGATGATGTGGTTAGGGTTACCTGGGGGCATGAGAAGGCTCGTGAGCCAGGGCACCTCATCCCATCCTCTAGGCATCCACAGCCTCCAGAGGGCAGGAGTTGGTCCCTCCCAGATCTCCCACTCCAGCGGGGCCACTCTCCCTCCCTGCCTTCCCCAGCCCATCACAGTCTGACCTCCACAAACCCCATCTGGTCCCACTCTCCCCTAGGGCTCCCTCTTCCCAGCTGGACAAAGCACTTGAAACTGCGCAGCTGAGCCTTCTGTCTCTCCTAGTCATTCTCTCTGTGCTACCTCCTCCACCAGGCTCCCGACGCAGCACCAGTTCCTAGGCCCTCTTCTCACTTTTCTCCTTGATGTCCATCCGCTCACAGTCATTCTTGTGGGCAGTGAGTGGGCACAGGTACACAGCACCAGTCCGGTTGGTATAGCCATCAGGCACAGCGAGGTCCCGGGGGGCCCCAGCCAGGAGCCTGGGGGCAAGAAGGTAGTAGACTCAGGCTCATACTTGCCAAAGCCTGCTTCAAACAACTCACTGCTTGATGTGTATGTACTGAGCATCTGCTCTGTGCCAGGCTCTGAGGGAAGGAGATGAATGGCTCCATGCCCCTCCCTCAAGGAGTGCCCAGGGTGGGGAAGGCAGGCAAGCAGACAGATACCTGTGGTCAGTGCCTCATGAGAGGAAAGCAGGGAGCAAACCAGCCCCGACTCTGCATGGGGGGCAATCAGGGAGGCCCATAGAAGAGTGCCTTGGCCTGAGTCTGAGGATGCTGCCCAGGGCTCATCAGGTGAAGAAGGGGAGGAGGGGCGTTGCAGGCTGAGGTCTGGCATGTGCAAGAGCCAGAAATCGTGAGCAAGAGGGTGACTCAGAGATCTGCAAGGGCCTCGGTACAGCTGGAGGCCAGAAACATGGGGAGGAGCAAGTCGGCAGGGTGAGAAGGGAAGCCGTGGAGGGATTTTAAGCAAGGCAGAAACATAGTAAGATCTGGGTTTTGGAAGGACTGTTTTGGTATCTGACTGACATAAGCAGATCTGGTTTGGGGAAAGAACACTTGGCTTCTGAGATGAAGGTAGATGGGAAAAGAAGGCGGCGGCGTTGTCCTGGCACAAGATTCAAACTTCCAGAGATCCAAGAAAGGATGTGTCAGGTGATGGGGAGGGGTGCAGAGTTGGAGGCCTGGGTCCTACCTCTTTTAAGCCATTGGAGGACTTAGATCTTGGGGTGGTCTGAAGAATGTGGGCAGGAAAGGACAACTGACCCCAAACCACAACTGCGTGAGCTGAATCAGCAGGGTCCTTAAGTGACCCTGGAGTGTCTTCTCACTCCCTTTTTACATGTTGAGACAGATTTACGAGGTGTGGGGGTGATGGCAGGAGAGCTGGGTACCTGACACTTTGGGCAGAATGGTGAGCACGAGAGTGGGGATGGATGAGGACTCTCAGTCACCTGGAGCCCACCTTTAGGGACACCACCTGCAAGTCCCTACAAGGGTTCTTAGGGCTCTAGCAGCCCATCCCCTACCAGACAGGTGATTAGAGGAGAGGAAGGCCAGTGATCAGCCTTGACATATTCTCTCAAAAGGTAGTTCTTGGACCACTAGAATAAAAAAATCCCTGCAATATTTGTTCAACAGGCAAATTCCTCAGCTCATCACAGACAGCCTGAGTTGAATCTGAGGGTGGAGCCCTGGAATCTGCGTATTTAACATACACCACAAACAGTCACATTGTGGTTTGAGAACCCAGCTCTACCACCCCTTGCTCTCCCAGCATCATCTGTCAGCAGCCTTTGGACATTCTGCCAAGACCACCTCCTCAATCCTGCTGAACCCCGCCTCCTTGGTGGCAGACATCTCCCAGGTACTCTTCCATCTGCCCCGGCAATGCTGGTTCCTGAGGCTCCCAGCTCAGAACTGGGACGCCAGGCCTCCTGTCAGAGCCTGGATATGCAAAACAACAGCCCTGCCCACAGCTCCTGCCTGGGACCTGAGAGTGAGGGTGGCGGGGATTGGGCAGGGCCAGGCCTGGGCATGCTGGGGCCTGGGTGCCTCCGCACACCTGGGTGTCAGGAATGCGCTGCCTGGGGGTGCCGTGAAGGGACTGCTGCCTGCACCTCACACCTCAGCTCAGACCTCACCTTGGAGAACAGTTCCTGAGGGCAGGGGTGCAGCTTCTCTAAGCAGAGCAGGGCGGGCAACTCCAACAGAAGGGCTGGCAGGGGACCAGTGTGGCAGCCAGGCCCTGTTAGTCATCCTCAGTCTGGGCTGAGGCAGGTATCTAGTGAGCCCATGGCCTCACCACCTGTAGACTTCTGCCCCCAGTGTGTCTGACAGGTGAGAGCAGGGAGCCACTGCCCGTGGAACAGGACTATTTCAGCCTTGGAGCTGAGGGGTCTGGTTCTAGGTGTGTTCTGCCTCAATGAATGATTTCTTTTCCTTATCTGAGCTGTGAGTGCCTTATCTGTAAAATGGGACAGTAGCTGCCCCACCACCCTTCAGGATTGTTGGGGGAACAGTGGGTTCATTCTTTAGAAGGGCCTTCTGATTATGAAGCCGAGACCCATGTGAGCACTGTGGTTCTGCTTTCTTGTGGCACCAGGATGGCTCCAGCACACCCCCAGGCCTTGCTCTGGGGACCCGGGAATTTCTGCCCTACCAGATGAGGGGATCTAAAGCAGAGCGCACTGAGCAGAAAACTGCTCAGAAACTGCAGAAACACTGAGTTGAAGTGTTTGGATGGGGCAGAGGGTGACGTGGAAGTAACACTTCTGGGGCCGAAGGATACCAGGCTATCAGTCAGGTCAGTGGGCTACTGGCAGCTAGTCATTTGAGGGTGGGAGCACAGATTTGGCTGGAGGTAGCAGCTGGGGGTTGGCTACAACGACTCTGAAGGGGTGGGTCCAGGCCTCAGTGGGCGAGGGGTCCCTGGAGAACCCAGATTGCATTCCAGGGCGAGCAGTGCAAGGGAAGTGTTGCTGTGCCTGCTGCTTTCCAGGTCCAAGTTTAAGTGCTGGAATGGCTGAGGAGCAGGTGGCCACACCCTCCCAGCTGCCTCATCTTGGAGTGGCCTGAGGGACCCCCTCCTCTTAGCTTCCTGTGGTACAGAGAAGGCAGAGCTGGGTATGAAGAGCAATCAGATTGACATAAAACCCCTTACTACCTGTACCCTTTCCACTCTCACCCTGCACCAGCCTGTGCCCACTGAGGGGCAATGGGGCAAGACCCTAACCCCAGCCCTGCATCCCAGGCCCCTCCCTCCCCAGAGATTCCACAAGGTGCTCCCCCCACCTCCCTGGAGTATTTTTAGCTCCTACTTGGCCCACTTAGAGGCCCTTTAAGGCCCTCTGGCTCCCAGCCCAGGATCCAATAGATCCACAGCCAGAGGACTGGGAATAGAAGGGGGAAGGAGGGTGTGCAGAGGGCTGGGTCCAGATTCCTCCAGCCACAGTCAGGTGTGGGAAAATCCAGAGGGTGGGAAAGATCTTTTCGTTGCTGTTGTAAATGAATGTAAGTTACTAAGCAAATGAGCACACTGCTCCTGCTGTTGGATCTGGTCCAGATCAGATCAGCTCAGAAGCTGAGCCCTCCCAGACCACCACTGAGGTCACCCTCCTGGCAGCAGTCAGAAGCGGGATGCGAGGCAGGACACTGTTCAGCTCTTGCAGCAAGGGGGAAAGGAGACTGGACGGCCTCTCTCCTAGAGTCAGGCTGGGCTGGGTGGGAGCTGGTGCCCCTGCAGGTGGTAGGGAGATTAATAAAATGACCTCTCAAGGGCT